>NW_020838000.1:8834812-9049638 GCF_003676395.1 Aethalodelphis obliquidens
CCCCGAGCTGGATTTTTGTTTAAGGAATAGAAAGAAGTCCTGTGTGGCCAGAGCATCCCGACCGAGGGGAGAGTGGGGTCAGAGGGTTAGGCGTGGGTCTGGATCCAGGGCCTCTTAACAAGAGTTTGGATTTTATGCTAAGTACGTTGGGAAACAGTTTACAGTGGAAAAAAATCGCATTGGATGTTGTGTGGTAATGGACTGTAGGAGGTGGGTATGCTAGGCTGTGAAATCTGGCAGTAACAGGAAATCTCAGTTGGGTTATACAGTAAGGATTCTGTTACTGCTTATAGCAAGATGGCTAGAGGTAGGGTAAATCTAGGTTGGTTAATCCACTGCTATTAAGAGTCTTTGTAACTGAGAGAAAAACCTCTAGAAGCCTTTGGGCAACTTCCATTCACATCGAATGGCTCATCCCAACCAATCTGACACAGGAAATGGGACCATCATGATTGCCTTAGACCAATTATAACTACCCCCCTGGGTATCTCTCCAGGAGCACTTGGACCGGAACAAAATTTGAATTTTGTCGGAAAGGCAATCAACACTGTTGACAGCAGCAAGGAAGAATGTAAGCTGGGAGACCAGTTAGGGGGAGGTCTTGCCAGAGTGTCAGTGAGAGATGAATCAACAATTAGGGGGTTAGGAGTGGTCACACTACAGAGGGGAAGCAAAAACTTGAATAAAAATTTTTTACTGGGCTTCCCTGGTGGCGCAGTGGTTGAGAGTCCGCCTGCCGATGCAGGGGATGCGGGTTCGTGCCCCGGTCCCGCGTGCCGCGGAGCGGCTGGGCCCGTGAGCCGTGGCTGCTGAGCCTGCACGTCCGGAGCCTGTGCTCCGCAGCGGGAGAGGCCACAACAGTGAGAGGCCTGTGTACCGAAAAAAAAAAAATATATATATATTTTACTTTCTACTGAAGACTTCAATTACATACCTTCTCTCTGTAAGAAGAATCTGTACTAATGCTATCGACCAAAATGTATTTAGAACAAACGTAGTTCTTCATATTCTAACTACTAGCATTTATTGCTTAATATTGTCCTGCAGGCAGGCTCCTGTGGTCCATCACATGAGGGAAATGCTGCTATGGAGGAGCAGGGAGAAATGACTTCTGGCATTGGTCCACAGAGGAAAAGATAGGTGTTCAAATTATGTCTGGGATTTAGAAAACTGAATGGGAAAGGCCTCATCAGGAGGGGAAGAGGTATGAATAAAACTGCGGAGGGAGGAAAGTATAGATGTTTTTGTGTAGGCTACTTTGGCTAGAGAGGATCAGGTGATGCTTCTGAGCAGCTGGCCTCCCCTCAGTGATGCTACTTGGAACTGCAGTGATTGGTGTAATATGAATCATAGCATTGCGGGATTTAAGTAATTCACAGTTTTGGCTGTTTGATAGTGACTCCAAAGGTCATGTGGCTTACTCATAAATTATAATTTTGCTGAGGCATATATAAACTCTGTCTGCATCCATAGCTTACTTGTTATTTTCTTTTCTCTCTAGATACGCATTTATTCTCAGATGGTGATTTGGGAGGGCACATATACCCTGTAAATATAAAGGGCCTATTGAACTTTTAATCCTAGATTTTGCAAAGCTTGTATGGGAGAAAAGTAAGCTAGAATGCTTTGCCTTACAAGCATACCTCGTTTTATTGTGTTTTGCAGATCGTGGTGTTTTTTAACAAATTTGAGGGTTTGTGGCAACCCTGCGTTGTCAGCTGATAATTAACATATTTTAGCAATAAAATATTTTTAATTAAGGTATGTACATTTTTTAGACATGCTATTGCACACATAATAGAATGCAGTATAGCATAAACATAACTTTCCAATTCACCAGGAAACCAAAATATTCCAGTGACTCTATTGCGATACTTGCTTTATTGCGGTGGTCTGGAACCGAACCCGCAGTATCTCCAACGTCTGCCTGTGCATTATACTTAACGTAACAATAAAGAAAACTCTTCATCCTATAAATCCTGAGGTGGTTTTGCCACTAACAGCTCTGTGACTCTAAGTTCTCTAACTTCTCTGTGGTTGCCTAATCATAAAAGGGGATAATGAAGAGTGTCTGCCACACAGAGGAATTTGTAAGGTTGAAATGTAAAAGTGCCTAAACAGTGCCTGCTTCCCAATAAATGCTATGTTTTTGCTATTATTATTGTTTAATTAAAAGTACTGTTTTAAGTAACGTTTCTTTAGGTTTCGCAGCCCTACCACTTACTAATAGCCAAGGGATAAATATAAGATCCCCACGGACTTTCAGACGAGTCTCCTCACAGTTGCTCATAGGCTTCTGGATACAACTCAGGCCTCCCCAGGCTTGCACCAAGGGGATTTTTTTTTTTTCGGTACACGGACCTCTCACTGTCGTGGCCTCTCCCGTGGCGGAGCACAGGCGCCGGACGCGCAGGCTCAGCGGCCATGGCTCACGGGCCTAGACTGCTCCGTGGCATGTGGGATCTTCCCAGACCGGGACACGAACCCGTGTCCCCTGCATCGGCAGGCGGACTCTCAACCACTGCGCCACCAGGGAAGCCCCCAAGGGGATGTTTTTTGTTTGTTTTTTGACCAAAATGTTTGACTTGATGTGATGCTTATGCGAAGAGTAGCCATTTATTTCTTTTCCTTGTTCTTAACATCATCATCAGTTTAACGTAATTGACCAAGTTACTGTGACTGTTTTCTCTTTTTATTTTCTTTTTTGCTCATTCTTCCTGAACTCCTAATTGTTGTAGTTCTCTTGATTTTATGAAAAGCTGACCGAATAGCGTAAAGGCTAGAGGTGGTGTCTATACATATAAAATACGGCAATAGCAATGGAAGGCTATAATAAATGAAACGCTTGGTTACTAGGCTGAGCTGCTTTCTCAGTCTTTGCTTTGTGAGCATGTATTCAAGAGAACTCTGAAACCACGTGAGCATACATGCTGGAGAGCTTTTTGTCAGGCCACTTTAGCTCTTTATAATGCTCAATTTCCTCTTGTGTATATGGTCACAACTGCCACGTTCTATTACTTTATAGCATTTGGATATTGAAAGGCCAAACATATTCCTATTTTGTAATATAAAATATTTAAGACCACCTGTGAACCTTTCGTATCTTCTACATGTTTCTGATTGTGTGTATCGTTTGTGAATCTGGTATATTTATAGTGGATTGTTTACCCTAAAATTCTTGTTCTAATAGCCTGTTAATTATAAGGATTAAATCTGTGTTAATTTTCTTTTGATCATTGTTCTCAGTGTGTAGACCCTCATTGTAGTCCTATACCTACACTGAGGTATTTAATAGACAGCACTTGAATAATACAATTGTGTGGTTGGTAAAAATGCATTAGGGTTTCGGGATTTTACCAATGGGTGATTTTTAATATTGAATGACGTGTATTAAGATAAACGCTTTTATATATAATTTATTTGGCATTGTAAATGCATTTATCTTGTGAGAAACAGACCCCCTGTTGTCAGATGAAGTATTCTGGAAAGGTTTAGAGTAAATAAATAATAAAACTACTTTGATATACAATCTAACCAATATTAAATATTAAGACTTTCAGATGATTGATTTTAATACTTAATTAACTTATTTAAAGTCCAGTGTAGCACTCTTGCATTCAAGATTGACAGAATTTAAAAATGGAACTTCATCCTTTGTCTTTGTTTTCTTTCTCATTTCTTTTTCTTTCTTCCTTGCTCCTTTTCTACCTCCTTCTCCCCCTTGTAACTTAAGACTTTAAAACATCATTATTCCTGACCATCACATTTACCTCTAGCTACCAATATTTCTAAATAAAAGTTTTTGTTTTTTGCCAATTCTACAGGTAATGGTCCATTACTCTCTTAATTACAAAAAATCTAGCTTCTATCAGTTTCTTGCTTTTGTAGGCAAGATGTCATATTTTAGGTTACATACCCATCATGGTGAATGCATACTACCTGTAACAGTCATTCATGCTGTATGCTCTCGCCCTTTTATAATTGTGCTCTGAAAATAGTTCATTTAAGCTCTTTGATATGCTTTTCTTACAAGAGATATCTTTATGTAAAGTAATATTACTCTGTAACTTCAGTGTTTGACTTCTAAGTTTACCATCAGGCAAGAATATAAATGAATGGAGTATGCTTGTATGAGCTTTTCTGAATACGGATGTCTTTAGAAGACACAATTCAGAATGCTAGTTCTATGCCTATGTAATAGAAACAGTGATAGAATGAATATAAGCTGAAATACGTAGAACTTCAGATTCAGAGAGAATAAACTATTTTTCTAGAGGTTTTGTTTATATGATGCCATTTTAAAAGTGAGAAATTTTATTCAGCTAACCTTTTGTTTTGTCTGTATCATGCTAATAATTTGAAATTTTCACTTACAGACTGCTTGTGTTGCTTCAGTTTACATGGAAAATAGATTATTCTGAAATTTAGTTAACATACTTTAAGACTATCTTCCAAGCTTTAGTGCTGAACTCCTACCCTTTCATTAAATACTATTTTCACAAGACTTCCCTTCTTTCAGACAGATCACTTTTATCTTAAGATTTAATACTGCAAGAACTAGATATGTGAAGCCACTACAACTGTCCTAAGATTAGTCTGGGATTTTTAAATGGCACTTTCAGCCTAATGTGTCAGTTCCTGTGACCAGGATGGCAGTAAAACCACGCTGCACAACCAGTTTTGAGTTTTGTGAATGTTGAGTTCATGTGCAGTAGGAACTTCGTTATTTATAGTAAGCGTAGCAAAGAAGGGATATCTCCTTTCTCAGGTCTTAGAAGGTATATTGCTGTGCTTTCTGAATTAGAAAAAATAAGATTGCTTTTATTTTTTAAAATTCTTTACCATTTTTGTCAGTCAGAGAAATTCTAGAGACAACTTGGCATTATTTAAGAAAACTGAACTCCATCCATTATGGATTTGAGTAGTCATTTACTAAGATACATATTTTTGGTCATTATATATATTTTTCTACATATATGTCTAGCTTCTGTGTAGAGAAGATTAAGGCATAGCAAGTATACAAACATAAGATGCAGTGGTCCACTGTGAGTTTCAAAATGTTTATACCATTTTGACTTTTATAGGGGTTATCTTAAAATCTTCAGACCACAAAAAATTCCCTTAAGTATTTGAATTTTTATTAAATATTTTCTTATAGTCTGATATTCATAGATACAAAATTTATTCAAAATAGTGATTAAAACAAATATAGATACACTTGTTTAAAAACCTTTGCTATTCCGCTTTATTTTTGGTTGTTGTTGTGGTCACAGAACACAAATTGGAAAAATTACTTCATATTTGAAAGCAACGTTGTATTGTGATTTTATAAGGTAATCACAGTAGCAGTAACCAACAAAGTTAAATATTCTTTTATTTTCTAAAAAGCAAAAATAGCCCTTTGTATTTAAAACAACAAAAAACAAAACAGCGCCTACTTAATAAGTTACTTCTGAACTAGATTGTTATTTAAATCTACGATTAAAAGAAAATTAAGGATATTGTCCCAACTTTTTCTTCAACGTATTTCTTGAAAATAACTCATTACTATTCAGCAGGTTTGCTTTACTTGACAATAAAAGCATTTCAGTGACTCAGTTTCAACCTATAGGCATGATTAATTAGCATATAGTAGATGCCTGATTCTCTAGAATGGTTGTAGACTGGTATGTTTGGTAAACTTTGTATTCTGTTTATTGGGTGTTACCACAGACATCTCAATTTCTAAAGAATTATTATTAAAGCTAAAATCAGTGAATGACTTGAAGTTAACTTTCTCTAAGGAGTTTAAAAGACCTTAAGTCTCTTTGAGCATCTTGAGTGAATACTTGAACATCGTCATGTTGTATTTTATTTTAGCCATAGAGGGGGTTTTTTTTCTTCTGATGTTCCTTTTTGAAATACACTTTGATATCAGTTTCCTTGTTGTTTGTCTATTTCTCATAGAGTTTAAAATATATAA
This sequence comes from Aethalodelphis obliquidens, assembly GCF_003676395.1. NCBI lineage: Eukaryota > Metazoa > Chordata > Mammalia > Artiodactyla > Delphinidae > Aethalodelphis > Aethalodelphis obliquidens. The sequence goes on from NW_020838000.1 coordinate 8,840,775, forward strand.
CATCTCCTTATTTATATATTTTAGGTATATGAAGTCTAACAGAAGTATATACTATAAAAATGAGAAATGATATGAAAACATAGTATAGGATATTAAAGAAATTTTAAGGAAGTCTGGCAGTTAACTTGCAATACTCATTTCAAATGTTTACCCTTGTATTTTTAAAGAGTATGACAAAGTGTATAGAGAATATGAATTTTACATTAAAATAGTTGTCCATGGTCAAATACAGTTTTGACATGTGTTTAATCAGTTCCACACAGTTTCTTTCTTTCTTTCTTTCTTTTTTTATTATTTGCCAACACTTACAAGTAAAGAGATTTCACGTAAAATTCTGGATTTCCAGTTTTTCTTGAAAATGTTGAAGCAGAGAAATGGATGTTCCAATAATTCACAGACCCGGTCCTCTTAGACCGCCTTGCTTTATGCCTCTCTTGTCTGTCTCATTGACTTAACAGGAGCCACGTGTAGTACTGAGTAGAGGGTGAGCTTTGGAGCCAGATAGGATGTGTTCACAGTCTGGCTGTTCAGCACTTCCTAGTTGTGCGACTGTAAGCAAATTGCTTCATCTCTCTGTACCTCAGTTTTCTCTTTGGTAAAATGAAAATGATGGTGAAGATACGTCATTGAGTTGTTGGAAGGATGAAATGTGGAGTATATGTGAAGTATTTAGAGTAGTTTTTGTCATATATTCACTACTTAATAGATGTTAACTGTAATTAATAATGCTTTTTGCCTGACCCCATTAGGTGTTGGCATTTGGTGAGCCTTTCTTCTCCATAGTAGAGGATTTTATTTTTTAACCTGCTCATTCATTTGATCAGCAGAATGTATCAGATTCTATTTTATAATATAATTGCTTATCTACATTTTGCTCTCCTCTACCAGAGGGGCCCCCAACCCCCAGGCCATGGACCAGCAGCAGTCCGTGGCCTGTTAGCAACTGGGCTGCACGGCAGGAGGTGAGCAGCAGACAAGTGAGCGAAGCTTCATCTGTATTTACAGCCGCTCCCCATCACTCACATTACCACCTGAGCTCCACCTCCTGTCAGATCAGTGGCAGCGTTAGATTCTCATAGGAGCGGGAACCTTACTGTGAACTGCACGTGCAAGGGATCTAGGTTGCACATTCCTTATGAGAATCTAATGCCTGGTGATCAGAGGTAGAGCTGAGACAGTGATGCTAGCGCTGGAGAGCGGCTGCAAATACAGATTATCATTAGCAGAGAGGTTTGACTGCACAGAGACCATAATAAATCAATTGCTTGTAGACTCGTATCAAAACCCTATCAGTGAGCGGTAAGTGAAGACAGGCTCAGGGCCCCCACTGATTCTGCATTATGGTGAGTTGTATAATTATTTCATTATATATTACAATGTAATAATAACAGAAATAAAGCGCACAATAAATGTAACGTGCTTGAATCATCCCAACACCATCCCCCCTAACCCACCACCCCCACCCCCACCCCCCTGTTCTGTGGAAAAATTGTCTTCCACAAAACCAGTCCCTGGTGCCAAGAAGGTTGGGGACTGCTGCTCTACTAGATTATATTCCCCAGAGTTCCTTCTGTATAGTTAGTGCTCCATATATGTTAATTGATTTGTACACATAAGAAACAAGAACTGACAATGGCTTAGCTTTATGGATTTAGGATTTATGGCTTTAGAAATTCTTACTCTGTTGGCAGCAAAAGTTCTGCTTTCCCAAGTGTTGATTTAGCCTAACCCTCTGCTTCTTTTGTTTTAACCATAAGCTGAGGGGGAAAGGATGTTAACATCTGATCTAAGAGTGAGGGTGGGTGAGAGTTGGAGGGTTCTGATAAAAATGAGAAAGTGTTCAAGAGTGCTTTTATGAAATGAGAGTTTTAGAAATTAAGTAAACAGGATAAAGGAGCATTTTGTGATAGGAAAAGACTGGTCAAGGATTTGTGTGTTCATGGGCTTCTCTGGTATTTTCCTCCATAAGTGGAGACTATATCCTTTAAAATTACATACCCATTTTGGTTGGACTTGCTTTTCCAATTTAGCATTACACATTTCCTCTTCCTGTCCCCCCTGCTCTTAAAATTTAAAAGATTATGTTACTTACATTATTTTGGATGAAAAGTAGCAAACTCAGTCTATTATTTGGAAGATTCTGATTTGGGAAGTACAAATTCTCATTTGTACTTTATAGACATAAAAATATTATAAGTAGTTAGTGTACCTTGGAAGTTCAAAAACAATTTAATTTCTAAAAAAATATTAGAATTATTTATAGAAATGAGAATTGAGGAGGAAAACCTTCAAAAAATGAGAAGACACAGGTGGTTATTTATATAATCTTGCCTTTGGAAGTGGAATACCAGAGGCAGAATCCATAAAGAAGATACAGATATATTTGGCTACATAAAAATGAAGAAGTTACTATCTCCACAAAAACTATATGTAATTTGAAGACAGACACACTCTGAGAAAAATATATGTAGCATATGACAAAGGAATTACTGCTTCCCACTGTTGATGAGGGTCCAGGGGAAATGAATTGTTCTATTATATACAAATCTTTCTAGAGCATAATTTGGCAAAACTTATCTTAAAATCTTATTTTTTAAAAATAAATATTTTGGTCCAGCAATTATGCTTATAGGATTTTATCCTAAGGAAATAATCATGGATACAGCACAGAGGTATTACTGGAAGATATCCATTGTGAGGCTATTCATAGTGTTGGGGAACTAAAAGCATCCTAATTGTTTGCTAATAAGGAATTGGTTACATCAATTGTTATAGCTATATAAAGAATACCAGGGATCCATTAGAAGTGATAATACAGACTTTTTTATGAGAAGGAAAATACTCATGATAATTTATATAATCGGTATACTTAGCATGGTGGATCACATTAAACTATATGTATTTTAAATGCCCAGAAAGAATACATAGAATAAACTGAAATGTTAACAGTGGTGTTTTTAGCTAATATAATTACAAATGATTTCAGTTAGCTATATTTTCCATATTTTGAAAGTTCCTATAGTAAATGTGTATTATTTTGGCAGTAAAATGAAGGATATTATAAATGTGACAGTGATTTAACTTACAATTCAGCTTTTTGTGTAGAAGTTTACTGAAAATAAATGTAACTGAATGTTGAGGTAGAGGTTACCAGTGAAGTTCAGATTTGGGAAGAAATTGTTGAAATGAAAATCTTGTGCCACTTTTTCACTTCTTTTACATATATGCCTACCAATGTGTAGTAACAGTCCCTGGAGCCTGTGGAAAATTTGTTAATGTTTGTCATGCTCATTTAATCATTTTCCATTTTGCATTTATTCCCAGTCGTAGCAGAAAAAAATTTATCATTTTTCTCCATATTTTTCATCTCCCAGGTGGTCACTCTTGGTGACATTGTCCAGTTCTCACAATGTATCATTCCTTATCTGAAACTAGACATCCTCTGCAGCCAGAAGAACAAGAAGTGGGCATTGACCCCTTGTTGAGTTACTCACACAAGCCTGGAGGTGAGTTTTGTATGCAGATAATTTTGAGGTTACTGGGAAACATGGCAGAGGGTCTCCAGCTAGCTCTGCCTGCCTTGTGTGTCATTCTCTAGAGAGGCTGAGCGGGAGAGCTTTAAGAACATTTCCCTGGATAGATATGGAGCGCTCTGACACTGATGGATTCCACAAAACGTCAACTTTTAATAATAGACAGACGCATTAGCTATAGCTAAGTGTTTAATGCACTGTGATTCTTTTTTTAAAAAATCATAAACTTAAACAGTTTATTGCTTTAGTATAAGAATGTTGAAATGCAAAATGGCCTTTTCTCAAACATCTTTTAAAGAAGTCTAAGCTCTTGGTGTTGATTTTTTGCAGGGATTTTTTTTTTTCCTTCAGCAAGTTGAGATTATTACAGGATAAAGCACTTGCCTGATTATTCTTTTTGTTTTTTTTTTTAATAATTGGGATTTGTGTTTTACTTTTAAAGCTCTGTGTAGTGAAGTTGTTAAAACATCAACTGTATTCGGGGTCTGCCCTATAAAAATGTATTAAATGTATATGTATCAGAGCTTTGTATTATTTTCTCAGTATTAGTGATAACATAGTATCTTAGAAGGAAACAATGAGTTTGTGAGCATTCTTGACGCCTTTTCCTTATTTCAACTAATTCACTAAATATTTGCTAAAGTTGATTCATTGACTCAAGTAACTATTTGTAATTTTTCATTCAATACATGTATCAGGATTATAAGATCTATTTTAAGAAATTATAATTAGTCATATATTTTACATACTTCAAATATGATTTTTTTTCTGTATTGATGTAAATAAAGGTCTGCCATTAACTCTTGTTTGGGGAATTAAAAAAGAAATTGATACCTTAAGTAGTTATTTCTGTAGCATACATGCTATTGAGTTTATGGAGTGTGTTTATGTTTTTAGTGCATCTTTAATACCTTCCACATCATACAAATACCCTTGTTGTTTTTAATGAAAATAGCATGCAACTTATTTTCGTGATTTTATTTTTATATTTGTTTTTATTTAAACTGCTGTTTAAGGTTTTGATAATATGAAAAAATTACTTATGTCTAATTTCAGCATTTAAAGAATTTCAGTGGTAAGAATGATATAATCCTCCCTAGTGATGTTTTTTCTTAAATGTCATACCTATAAGAAGTACTCATAATGAAATAAGTCAAATTATTCTGCAAGCGCTTTGATAAGTGGATATTTTAAAAGTGAATATATTTTTGTGTTGTCAGTATATGAAATATTTTCACCAAAATGTTCTGGTTTATATGCTTATTTTAGAACATAGGTTTTTTTTGTTGTTGTTTTGTTTTTTCCTTAAGTGCCTATTTTTCTCTGGACTAGTTCATTAAATATTGAGGTTCTTTTTTTTTTTAAACCGGTTAAAAAACATTTTAAATTAATTTTATCCTTTATTGTTTGTAGGAATGAGGAGTTACCTTTACTGAAAAGGCTTTTCGTTTATATCCTAGCCAACATTTCTATGACATACAAAGTTATTAGGACTGAATTGATGTTTAAAAGTGCCATTAATTCATTTACCCCAAATGTTCATTAACAATGTAAATGTATGCTGATGTTCTATAAGACAAGGAAGTGACTAATGACTCTTCCAACTAACAACACTTAAAATGAATAGAAACTTTAGATAGCTAATCTTGAAGTAATCAAGACCCTCATTCAGCTTGGCATCTCTGTATGCTCTAAAACAGCTGTCAACTGTTAAAAATATATACAAAACACACATACACGCACGCACATGCAGAAGAAAGATATGTAAATATCTAGTTCTTCAAAGCCGTAAAGGTTACTAACCGTAGTAGGTTTTGTGCGTTGTATATGTAAATATTTTATATAAAGCATACATTTCATCTTAGGTTTTCTTTTTGCAGAAAACCGTGTGTTGCATTTTAATGAGGTTGTCATATTTACTTGAAAAATCACCACCTTTTTAGTATGTTGGTTTATTTTAATATATGTCTTTCTTGGGGTTCTCCAGGTATTTGTAGCCTTTTACACAACTGAATGACTCATTTTGTAAGTAGTCAGACATTGGACTTAATCAGTGGTTTCCCTGTGTAGAAGTCCTGTTTTTCTGTTTGAGTTTTTAAAATTTCCTGTTGTATATTCCGTAAGTAAACAAATCTTTAATTTCTCAAATCTGAATTTTTAACATTTATAGAAAAACAGTACATTACTGAGTTAAATGATTCTGAGTATTCTGGAAAGGATTAGCAAAAATAGCCACATCATAGGTATGCTAGAGAGAAAATTACATATCATTGGTTTACTTTCATGGATGTTTGAGGAAAGTGGGTAAGGGCAGAAAAAAGAACTGTTTAGATATATATATGCAAAATCTTAGGGCGCATTTTCCATGTGAATTAACTGCTTTAATTTCTTTCTGAAACAGAAAGCAGCATAGAAAGTATGCTGTACTCTATTGCATTTGGTCATATACAAAAATTACCACCTTAAATTCCAAGATCTTTGATCAGAGGGTATTAATTAATAATTGACAAGTTACCTGTAATTCAATTGCAGCCATAAAAAAAAGTAAAACTGTTTTGTTCAGCTACTCATGATTATTCATTCTTAGCATGGAACTTTCAAGGATTAAATGAAAAAGTAATTATTTTATTTTAAACCGGAAAAAAACAATATCAAGATCTAGGGAAACTTAACCTATTAATAAAATAGTATTCTCTGAATTACTAATTGTTTTCCAATCTTACAAGAGCTTGGAATCTTGCTCATGATGAAAGAACATTTTCCTCTATTAGGTCTCTTTTGAGAATAGCATTTTGTTACATGTAGCCAGAGTTTTTAGCTTCAATTGTATATGCCTTCTTACAGCTTTCATAGTATTCAGATAATTACTTAATGTAATGCCTTTTTATAAAATATCTGTTTCAAAGCTTTCTTTCTAGCTCATGTATAAAATATTCAGTAACCTACTTAAGAAAAATCCAAGACATTCAGAATATCCTGCCTACTCCATTTTTGTCTCTTGTACTTTTTTGTCCCAATCTTCCTTTCTTTCTCTTACTATATCATAGAGTTTTATGACTAGAAGGGGGTGCGTGGCTTTACTGATGAATAAATTGGTGGTAATTCAATTAGTTTACTGAAGTTGATGTGATAAATGACACTGTTCTATTATGATCTTTAGTACGGTTTTTCCAGTTAGTAGAAGTGTCACTGAACTCAGGTTTGGCTGCTCACTGCTCGAAAAGTCAGCACTTGTGTGACAAGTGCTGATTAAGAACGGAAAGGTCACATTAATCAGAGAGCCGGCAATCTAGGGAGAACGCGGACTCCTGTCCCACAACCAATTCCGAAGATTCTGGTTGGCCACGAAAGTTTTTAAAAGGAAAGAGGGGAAATAATCTCAGTTACTCATTGAGATAGGGGTTCAGATTTGTAGCCATCTCCCATTGTGTGCAGGCTTGTCGACTCCTCTCCGTTTTTTGGAAAGATCCAAAAAATGATCTTTCTTTTTTAAAATTTTTATTGGTGTATGGTTCCTTTACAATATTGTGTTAGTTTATACTCTACAGCAAAGTGAATCAGCTATACGCATACGTATATCCCCTCTTTTTTTGGATTTCCTTCTCATTTAGGTCACCACAGAGCATTGAGCGGTGTGATCTTTCTTTAGATGCTATTTTGTTCACACAGTTTGATTGCGAGATTACTGAAGGGGGAGCTGGGGAAGAGATCCGGTCATCTGTTAATTACTCATTCTTCAATTCTACTTCTTTGATCTATGGAAAGAATCAACAGGTTAGGCAAAGTAGTGTGTGATCAAAAAGATTTGAAAGGTGTGCTTGGGCCGGAGGTTAGTTAAAATATAGCCTTGCTAAAGTGACAGGACAAAAGTGGCCTCCTGCAGAGAGCTACTTCCTGCAACAAACTGCCTGCAAAAATTTGCTTACAAATCACCGCTGTCAGACATCATTCCATTTCTGTGGGATTATGGGCGAAGGTCCATCTTCTATAACTTCTTCATGCTGACACAGGGTGCCATATTCTTAGAGTGGAAGATGTCGACATGGGTCTGTAGCATCTCTTTGCTGACAATTTTAGTTGCCTGCTTACATATATGGGGAGAAAAAGCCACAATTATTTTGATGCCCACAAAGATACAGATTATGATGAGCAATAGTGTTAATCCCACTGTCTTAAGGCCAGTTCTTGGAATTGTGCTAGCCATACATTCAGTACTGCTCAAGGTGGAGCAGCTTATGTCATGGCTGCAGTCTGTTCATCATGCAGTTAGCGTTTTCCCTCTGGTGGCAGTTACAGTATCTGTAAAACAACTCAGGAATGTGCATCAGACACTGAAGGATTCTGTGCCTCTATTGTCCTAATCATTGACTTCTTGAGCCTGCTCTTCTGTGACTCAGGGAAGCTTGGGAGACTTCAGCTCTTCTGTAAACAAGAGCTAGGGGATGTGGAGGGGCCTTTGTACTTGGAACAGGGCAGTGGCAGGGCTCTGCTTGGTTTCAGATGCAATCTAGAGCCAAGATGGAGGGATTCGTGGAGAGAGAAGGAGAGGAAGGATGGAGAACAGATGTTTAGGTGCAGTAAGTTCATTTGTTTGATGGCTGAGGGTTCAGTGAAATATCATTGATATTTCTCTTTCTTGATATGTTAGGGTGAGATAATTTGCTGATAGTGAGTGACAGAATGAAGCATTTGAAGATTTATGGAGAGCAACAAAGGTTAGATTGAGTTGAAAAAGAATATATAATCTTGGGGGCCAAGGTGATATTAGACATCATAATTTATAGGTGATACAAGCTTATAAACGTGTGTGATTATGTCTAGCAGAATTCAGCACCTAGGATTTAGCCACAATCAAAAGCAGGCAGTGGTTGGACTTACCTGGTGGCATGGTGGTTAAGAATCCACCTGCCAATGCAGGGGACACGGGTTCGATCCCTGGTCTGGGAAGATCCCACATGCCGTGGGGCAACTAAGCCTGAGTGCCACAACTACTGAGCCTGCATGCTGCAACTACTGAACCCCGTGTGCCCTAGAGCCTGCGTGCCGCAACTGCTGAGCCTGCATGCTGCAAAACCTGCACGCCCTAGAGCCCAAGTGCCGCAATTACTGAGCCTGCATGCTGCAACTACTGAAGCCTGTGTGCCCTAGAGCCCACGTGCCGCAACTACTGAGCCTGCGTGCTGCAACTACTGCAGCCCGCACGCCTAGAGCCCATGTTCCGCAGCAAGAGAATCCGCAGCAATGAGAAGCCCACGCACCGCAATGAAGAGTAGCCTCCACTCACCACAACTAGAGAAAGCCTGCACAGCAACGAAGACCCAACACAGCTAAAAATAGATAGTAATAGGAAAAAAAGCAGGCAGTAGTTTTGTCAGGGGAGTATAGGTAGACAGTAGACAAGGAAGTTGATGGCAGAAGAATTCATTGATAGTTTGAGAATACAAAGAAGTTTGCTGTTATGGAAGGGGCTTATAAGAGGGCAGAGTAGAAAGTTTTGGAAGGGATTGAGTTAGGAGAGATGAAGCATAGAGTAGCATGGTGATGGGAGTCATAAAGGGGACATGGGAACAGTATGTAAGTCTTTGATAACTATGTTAATTCGTTGGAACATTGTCTAGTGGTATCCAATAAACCAGCTCAGTACCTTCATTAGCTCTGTGTAATAAATTGGACCTACGTCGATTTGAATAGGTTTTGGTTTGAAATCTTTTTTTTTTTTTTTAATTTTAAACACTTTATTTTTTTAGAGCAGTTTTAGGTTCACAGCAAAATTAAGAGGAAGGTACAGATTTCCCATATAGCCTCTGGTTCCCATATAGGCACAGCCTCCCCATTATCTGTATCTCCCACCAGAGTGGTACATTTGTGACAACTGATGAGCCTACACTGACACATGATCATCACCCAAACTCTGTAGTTTACATTAGGATTCACTCTCGGTGGTGGACGTTCTATGAGTTCGGACGAATGTATAATGACGTGTACCTGTCACTATAGTGTCATACAGAGTATTTTCCCAAAATTCTCTGTGCTCTGCCTGTTCATCTTCCCCATCCCATGCCCCTCAACCCCTGGCAACCACTGATCTTTTTACTGTCTGTGTCGTTTTGTAAAAAGTATCATCTTAATGAAAAATTCTCTCTACATATGGAGGAAAATGGCAGTTTAGATAGATGAAAAACTGTAAGGCTATTAAGTCATTAAGGAAAATGGTGGCTTTGTTGAAGATGAAGATTGTTAAATAAATGGTAGAGCAACTTGGAAGTTCTTAAATTACAGTAAAAAGGATTTTTTTTAAATGGATGTTTTTTAAAATGTCTCCTTAAAGACGGATTTTGTTACGTGGTGTGACAATAGGTAGAAGTTACATCAAAGAGCAGAGAACATGCCATGCCGTGTTCCTCTAAATTACACTGTCCGAAAGAAAGTGGGAAATGAGAGACTTCAGTCTGAAAGGCCATGAGTTAGAGATCTGAAAGTCATCCTCCAGAGATATCAGTTCACAGTATGAGACAGGTAAGAAATTCAAAGAAAGAGAAAAGAACTGAGGATTGATTGGTCAGAATTCTCCATGATTAGAAATTGGATAGAGAGAGCAGTATTTTAAAACAGTCAAAGTTGGGGAAAGATAAAGGAGGGTCAAAATTAAAGAAGCTACAGACGTGAGAGCTTCCAAGTAGGTCCAAGGTGGTCACTGCTTCAGAATTGCATACGTTAAAGACTATAAAAGGAGAAAAATCTATGATTCGGTGATGGGAAGAGTACTGATGATCTGTAATTAGTGGTAAGGCATTTTCAAGATATCACTCACTAGCTGACTTGAGTAGATGGAATTAACATGAAAAGGCAGTGGTGAAATATCAGTCGTAAACATTTAAATGGCGAGGGAGTTTCAAGTTACTCTTTAATGTTAGATTTAGATGACTATATATGGATTTTATGTATTCGTGCTCTCACAGTGGATTGAGATTTAGCAAGTTAGACATTTTAATGGTAACAGTGAAACTCACTGTTGGTAAAATGTACTCTTGAAATAAAAAAAAAAGTCTTCTGGTCTGAATTCTGATCTTTTTTTATTGTGTTGCCTATTTCTCATTAATTGAATCCAGTTTTTAGTTTTATTTGAAGTTTTCTGTTGGTGTGGCAATTCCTAGTATTTACTTAATGGAGAGGCCCCTTTTCAGTTCCTTTAGAGTTGGGGTTGTGTGAAGAGTTATTTTAGTTGTACTGGGGTTTTTTTCATTTCCCATGTCTTTAGGAGCAAAGGAGACCTCACTGCTTGCTCTGGTGGCAGACAGAAACAGTAGCCCTGCAAGAGCTGTCACCACTACCCCCTTGGGCAAAGTTATCTGCAAAGGAATATCCATACCTTGAGATATTTTTTCCACCATGCTTAGTCAGCCTTATAATATTCTTGGATCACCAAAAATGAGAAGCTGTGTGATGGTGGTTTGTTTGGGTTGGGTCTAGGCATAACTGAGCTATAGAGGTGATGTAGAGTGACAGTATTATCTTAAAACCTTAGAAAAACATAAACCCATTTAGGTGCAGTGACATACAGTGGATTTCTTATCAAAGATGTATATTAGTTGTTTTCTGCTAGTGCATCAGTAGGGCCAGAAAGGACAGCAGAATAGAGTATGACTGATTTTGACCAAGCTTAGAACACTGCTATCAATTTGAATCTTTAATTAGACTTGTGAATAGATCTGTTTTGTTGAACTTACAGATTTTCGATCAGACATGTTGGCATGATGGTTAAGAAATTTCAGTCACACTTAATAACTGAATAGAGACCGTAAAGGCACGTATATTTAATCACAGTAGGGGGCTGTGGGTCACAGACCTGACGTTTATTCATTCATTCAAAAATATTCATTGATCATCTAGTATCTGGGGATAGGCTATTAAACAAATAGTCCAGGTGATCTCTTTCAATGAAATTCACATTTTAGCATGAGAGAGACAGCAAAAAAAAAAAAAAAAGGAAAAGTACAAAAATGAGGAAAAAAATAGCAGAGAATGATAAAGGCTAGGTAAGAATCAAGATAAGGTAGTGTTACAATGAGCGTCTGTGTGCGTACTTTAGATTGTCAGGGAAGATCTCTCTGACAAGGTGATACGTCAGTTGCATGTGAATGACAGACGAGCCAGGCACGCAAAGGTGGTGACAGAAAGAGGGAGACAGATGGACAGACAGATAGGCAGAATGAAAGAAACACCAGTCTAGAAAAAGGAAAGAGTTCATACGGAGGAAGTTCCTAGGATAGGAATAGGCTCATCCTATTCAAGGAACTGAAGGAAGATCACGGTGGCTGGAGCCTTGTGGGTGACATGGAATGGCACAGGATGGGCCTAGCAGGCAGGGGCCAAATGCTGGGGATTTTGTAAGCCAGTGTAGATTGTATTTTAAAGACTGAGAGTTATTTAGCATCTATGTTGTTATCAGAGAAGGTGATATGTCAGTTACATGGAAGTGACATGTAACTCTCTTGTGCTATTAAGTTTCTTCTCAAGAATGAGGGCCATAACTATTTTTTACTATGTATCCTTATGACTTGATATACTAAGCATTTAATAAGTAACATCTGATTTACATAGAGTTGGAGTATTTTAACGTTTATTTTCGTATTGCAGTCCTCTATACCAATCTTTGTTTCCTCACTCCAATTTTCTTCAATATTTTAACTCTTTGTAATGATGAAGTAATTTGTGTTTAACCTGACATAAAGAATGTCCTAAAATTAACCATTTATCTAAAGATCAGTTACTTCTATGTGGTCTGTTTTATGCCCTGCTACCAATATTAAAATAGTAATGATAAATGCAGTCTGGTGAGACCTTTTCTGCTTGACCCATTGTGTGTACATGTGTGTAGGAGACTTTGGGGTGGGGGGGGAGTCCATATAATCATTACTTTTCTTTTGCTGATGTGATGGAAAATTTGCTCCTTTAGGACATATTAGAACAATATATTTAATGCTCTTCAATTTAATTAGCTAGTATCACAATTAATACAATTAAGGTCACTTGAAATGAAACTGTTAAATTGAGTAATTTACTTTAACAATGTCAATGTGTTCTCACAATTACATTTGCTTTAATTAGTGTACAAGCTATTATTTAATAGCATACCTCACATAGAAAAATGTAATAATGCATTCTTGGCTCCTTATAGCAGAAAGAAAGAAACTTTTAATGGACCGAGTGATTTTGCGGAATTGCTACTAGATATAAAGTGATGGAAGGGAAAGTACAAAGCCAGAAAGCAAAGTGTGCAAGAGTGTAAATAAAACAAATACCTTTGGGGCACTTACCAATATGTATATATCCTATTTATCATTGTGTAAATAGTATCGGAAACTTTTAATTACCATTTAAAAATAAGAGAACATAGATCCTCGAAAATTTTAAGTGTTCAGTTTTATCTGGTTTTTGCTTAATACTGCAATAATATTCCACTTTTTTGAATATCATAAAATAGTTAAAATCATTAATAGTTATATTACTATTATTATCATCATTATTATAAGTTAATTAATAGTTAAAATAATTAGTCACGCTAATAGAGAGGAACAGAATGGTGTGGCGTATAGGAAAGGTAGGAAGCAAAAATGTTTTAATTCTCAGTTCGGCTTTTGTTTTCTATTTTTTTTTGAATTTTATTTTATTTATTTTTTTATACAGCAGGTTCTTATTAGTTATCCATTTTATACATATTAGTATATACATGTCAATCCCAGTCTCCCAATTCATTACACAGCTACCTGCCCCCTGCCACTTCCCCCCCTTGGTGTCCATACGTTTGCTCTCTACATCTGTGTTTCTATTCCTGCCCATTTCTTACCCAAGAGTTCACTTTTATAGCCAATGAAAAAAAGCTCTTCTTCTACCCGGCCTACTCTATACATTGAGATCAGAAGATCCAGGGAGGAATAAATGGTTATGTTTCTGTTTCTAGATATGCAGAGTAAGCAGAAGGAGATGGATGGTCAACCCAGTCATAATAAGATCTGCAGTTCTCCATAAACACAAGAGCAAGATTTACTGTCATGTAATCAAGTGGTGATTTTATGTGGAAGGGAGATAAATGCAATCCAGATAGTTCAATACTGTAATTTAAAAAATTAGTTTGACAGTCTTTTTGCCTAATTTGATTGATTTGAGTTTCTACTGTTTTTATCTTCTTTCCTTTCCTTCTTTCGTTAATGACAAAAATTCTTAAAGCTGGGAGTAAAAAAAAACGGCAGAAGAGTAATTAGGTAGTAAATATTTAAATGTCAAATGCAAGAAGCTTAGCGAATCTAGACTTTGAAAGATTAACTATATCTCACATTTCTAGGAAAGAGGTTCATAGGAGTATATTTAGTTTTTCAGTGCTCGTGAATGTTTACGCAGCAATCCGTCATTGGCTCTCCTTTTGCGCCCTAAATTCTGAATTCAGTCTATCAGGGTGTTCATAGGTCAGATGAGTCAGAATAGAGTCATTTACTAGAACAGTCTACTTAGCAATAGTAGAAAATTAGCTTAGGTGATTCTTTAAATAGCATTTTGAGTTTTGCATGGGTAAACTACTGCTTTTATTAGCTGCTACATATACTACAGCAAGCAGTTCTCATTTGGCCCTCATCTGATTCTTATTATACCTCGTCTCTAAATTCCATCTTGACTTTTAAATATATTTGTCTATTGATTCCTTAGCCTATATTATAGAATATTAGAAGAGTAACCAGAATCTGATTATTTAAATACTTGTTCTTTAAAATGTAACAGATTTTAAAATAAGACATTGATTTGCTTTCTCAAAGAAGGCCAAATGCAAGAAGTTAATTGCTCTCTTCCAAATCTTGCCTGTATGTTGTCTTCATTCTTAGTTCTCTATCTTGTAAGTAAGAAATTGCCCCGATGTTTTGTTTTTTTTTTGCCATGCCATGAGGATCTTAGTTCCCTGACCAGGGATTGAACCTGGGCCATGGCAGTGAAAATGCCAAGTCCTAACCACTGGGCCGCCAATGAATTCCCCCCAACCTTCTTGAAACAACATAATATGCCCTTAAAGTGTTTATTTTATGTTAGGTCTGAAGATTAATTCACTGCATGTCAGGGTTATAAGCAACTCAGAAGTGCCTTTATGAGCAGCCTGCGTTTTTTTTTGTTGTTGTTTTTTGTTTTTGTTTGTTTGTTTTTTGGATTAAGTGAAGTTTTAAAGAAAGTTCTAAAAAGACTTCACAACCTGGTCTCTGCTTGTTCAATCACTTTCCAGTGTGACTACACAGGATTTCTCTATTAAAGTCCAAGACCAACCCAGAATAGACAATATAACATTGAAGGAGAACAAAATTCGAAGACTGACAATATCTGACTTCAGACTAGGGAGCCCAGAAATAGACCCATGCAAATATAGTTTTAAGTGATACTGACAAAGGAGCAAAGGCAATTCACTGGAAAAAGGGATAGTTTTCAACAAATGGAGCTGGACCAGTTAGATATCTCCATGGGGGTGGGGGGGAAGAAATCTAGACGTTGATTTTATGCCTTTCAAAAATAATTAACTCAAAATGGATCATCAACCTAAATGTAAAATGCAAAACTATAAAATTTCCAGAAGATGACATAGGAGAAAATCTTCATGACCTTGGGTTTGGTGATAACATTTTAGTTTCAAAACCAAAAAGCATGATCAGTGAAAGAAAAAATTGATAAGTTGGATTTCATTAGAATTAAAACTATAAGGCAATGAAAGACAAGCCAGAGACTGGGAGAAAAATCTTTATAAAAATTATCTGATAAAAGACTGGTATCTAAGATATACAAAGAACTGTAATAACCCAGGAATAAGAAAACAACCCAGTCAGTTAAAAAATGAGCAAAATACGTGAGCAGAAATTTTACCAAACAAGATACACAGATAAGCATAGGAGAAGATGCTCAACGTCATAGGTCATCAGGAAATTGCAAATTAAAATGAGATACCACTACACATCTGTTGGGCTGACTAAGATCCAGGACACGAGGCCAAATGCCAGTGAGGATGTGGAGCCAGCAGGAGCCCCCGTTCACTGCTAGTGCGCATACAGATTGGTGCAGCCACTTGGTAAGACAGTTTGACTTCTTCTTACGAAGCTGAACGTACTCTTACCATGTGATCCGCAGTTGCACTCCTTGGTGTTTGCCCAAATGAATTGAAAACTTAAGTCTAAACGTAAACTAGCACACAGTGTTCATAGCAGTTTTATTCGTAATTGCCAAAACTTGGAAGCAACCAAGTTGACCTTCAATAGGTGAATGGATAAGCAAAGTGATATCTATATACAGTGGAATTGTATATACGTATTCAGTGATAAAAATAAATGAGCTATTAGGTCACAGAAGAACAAGGAGAAACCTTAGATGCATATTACTAAGTGAAAGAAGCCAATCTGTAAAGGTTATTATATACTGTATGATTCCAACTATATAACATTCTGGAAGAGGCAACACTATGAAGACAGTAAAAAGATCAGGGGTTGCCAGGGGTGAGGGTGGAGGGAGGGATGAATAGGTAGAGCACAGAGGATCTTTAGGGCACTGACACTGTTCTGTATGATACTGTAATTGTGGATACATGTCATTAGACATTTGTCAAAACCCCTACAATGTACAGCACAAAGAGTAAATCCTAATGTAAATTATAAACTTTAGTTAATAATATTGTATCACCATTGATGCATCAGTGTAACAAATGTACCACATTAATGCAAGATGTGAATACTAGGGGAAGCTATGAATGTGAGGGATGGGGAATACGTAGGAACTCTGTACTTTCTGCTCAGTTTTTTTTTTTTTAACCCAAAACAACTCTCAAAATAAGATTTATTAATTAAAAATAAAAGATACTAGGGTTCCTCATCCACTGATTTTTACTTTTTTTCAAGTGGCACCATACATTTCCCCTTCATTCATCATGCCAGTTTAATATAAAACACCTGCTTAGTTTATTTGAAATATACAGAATACTCAAGACTAGGGGTTCTTGAAAGGACACATTATTTTTTTAAAAGTGTGCTACACTCCCTGCTTACAACATCTCTCGAACCTTTTTAGTTTATAGTAGTTCTCTGTCTCACTCATGAAA
This sequence comes from Aethalodelphis obliquidens, assembly GCF_003676395.1. Taxonomy (NCBI): domain Eukaryota; kingdom Metazoa; phylum Chordata; class Mammalia; order Artiodactyla; family Delphinidae; genus Aethalodelphis; species Aethalodelphis obliquidens. The sequence continues at coordinate 8,857,422 of NW_020838000.1, forward strand.
CAGGCCAAATCCTCTTGTGATCTAATATTTGGGTGGATAGTCTTTCCCATCAACATTACCTACTACTGATCTAATCCTTCATATAACTTTATTTATTTATTTATTCATTCATCCGTTCATTCATTCATTTATAATCGACAAATATTTATTATACTTTCAGTGAGTAAGAGTTTATACAAATGGGATCATGGCATTATCACAGGGGCAGTAGAGAAAGTATGCTTATTTGTAATAGAATTTTAAGTGAGTGTGTTATTCAATTATATTCCTCTAACATGGGCAAAATCAAGTGTCCAAAAACCAGTTTATATGATCTCAGTTTTGCAGTGTCATAGCATTTGGGCCAGTTTCAACAGGCAATGAGCAAAGAGTTGAACTCTTCATGAAAATAATATAAAAAAGGAAAAGTAAAAATGTCATTTTTTCCTTCCCAGTGAAAGTTACTTAACTCTTCTGATTTTTTATATACTTTATGAAATCAAAGTAACATGCATTAAGCGCAGCTTTGTCCCATGCAAGGTACTGCAGGGGAAGCAAAAACCTTTGAGCTTAGAACTACATCAGATAATCAGAGAACAGTTAAAACTAGACTTGGATAGATAATCAGTCATCTAACATTTTTTTAAAAGCATTCTCTCTTTAATTAATGAGCAAAGCCCTTTTTTGTATGACCAGTCCTTGGCTCTGGATTGGAAATATTTTCATAATCATTTGAACATTAACTCAGCCATACTTTTGGAGTTTTTCTTTGATTTTGAATAGGGTGGTTACTTATAATTGACAAGGTAAAAGAGAAATCTTGATATACCTGTCAGATGTGAATCTGAGGTCAGTTTTTATACTAGATTATTTTTCAGAACTGAGGTTGTCAAATTTTTTTCTTAAAGGGCCGGATAGTAAATGCTTCAGGTTTGCAGGCCATGCCATTTCGGCCTGAGAGCAGTCAGAAACAGTATGTAAACAAATGCCTGGGAATGTGTTTCAATAAAACATTACCTAACAGGAGGTTGACCAGTTTGGCCTATGGGCTGTAATTTGTTGACCCTTGTTTTAGAATAACTATTACTATGTTATTAAAATAAATGTATATAATGGAAGTGAGACAGAGAGTGGTAGGATGTTATTTTTTCCAAAATTTTCCGCAAATAGAGTATCCTAAAAACAGTTTCATAGCATTGGGACTGGTAAACCAAAAGTTTCTTCACATGAATTTAGAGGAGGCTCCTGTCAAAGAGACTCTTTTATTCTGACTCCTTAATATACTTACTGAATTTAGCTGGATTGCAACTATGCTTAGTGTAAAGAAATACACTGATTTTCATATGTTGATCTTGTATCCTGCAACTTTGCTGAATTCATTTATTAGCTAGTGTTTTTTTGTGTGTGGATTCTTTACTATTTTCTCTATATCAGGTCATGTCAGCTTCTAATAGTGATTTTTTTTACTCTTCCCTTTTCAATTTGAATAGCTTTTGTTTTTCTTGTCTAATTACACTGGCTAGAACTTCTAGTGAAGTGCTGAATAGAACTGGTGTCTCGTTTGTGATTTTGGGAAGAAAGCTTTCAGTCTTTCACCATTGACTGATGTTAGATATGAGTTTTTCATAAATGCCCTTTTTTATGTTGAGAAAGTTCCCTTCCGTTCCTAGTTTGTTCAGTGTTTTTAATCAAGAAAGGATGTTGGATTTTGTCAGATGCTTTTTCTGCATTGAGATGATCATGTTGTTTTTTCCTTCATTTTATGAATATGGTGTGTTACATTGATTGATATTCATATACTTGAGCCATCTTTGCATTCCTGGGGTAAACCCCGCTTGGTCATGATGTTTAATTTCTTAAAATGCAGCTGGATTCAGTCTGCTATTATTTTGTTGAGAATTTATTTTTGTAGCTATATTGATATGGGATATTGGTCTATAGTTTTCCTGTAATATCCTTATCTGGCTTGGTATCAGGGTAATGCTGGCTTTGTAGGTAAGTGCTCCCTCCTAGTTTTTAGAAGAGTTTGAGAAGGATTGGTATTAATTATTATTAATATTTGGTAGAATTACTAGTGAAGCCATCTGGTCCTAGACTTTTTGTTGGGAGTTTTTTAATTATTTACCCAATCTCTTTACTTCTTACAGGTCTGTTCAGATTTTCTTTTTCTTCTTGATGCAGTTTTGGCAATTTGTGTGTTTCTAGGAACCTGTCCATTTCATTTAGATTATCAAATTTGTCAGTGAACGGTTGTTTGTAGTATTTTGTATAATCCTATTTGTTTCTGTAAGATCTGTAGTAAAGTCCCCACTTTCATTTCTTATTTTAGTAAAGTGTTTTTTTCCCCCATGTCAGTCTAGCTAAAGGTTTGTCAATTTTGTTCTTTTCATGGAACCTACTTTCTGTTTCATTGATTCTCTATTGTTTTTCTATTTTCTGTTTTATTTATCTCTGCTCTGTTCTTCTCCTTGTTCTTTTTTCTTCCCCTTAGACTAAATAATCTCATTGGACATATTCGACTGCGCTGATTTCTTCTGCGTGCTCAAATCTGCTGTTGAATGCCTCCAGTGGATTCTAATTTTATTTGTTGTAATTTTCAGCTACAGAATTGCTATTTTGTTTCTGTTTGTAATAGCTATCTTTTTTTTTTTTTTTTTTTAATGGTACTTGGGCCTCTCACTGTTGTGGCCTCTCCCGTTGAGCCTCCGGACGCGCAGGCTCAGCGGCCATGGCTCACGGGTCCAGCCGCTCCGCGGCATGTGGGATCTTCCCAGACTGGGGCACAAACCCGTGTCCCCTGCATTGGCAGGCTGACTCTCAACCACTGTGCCACCAGGAAAGCCCGTAATATCTATCTTTTTATTGATATAGTTTGTTTAGACATTGTTCCCCTGGTATTCTTTAGCTCTTTGTTCATGGTTTCCTTTATCTGTTTGAACATATTTGTGACAGTTGGTTTAAAGTCTTTGTCTAGTAAGTGCAATGCCTGGGCTTCCTCAGGGACGTTTCCTGTTAATTTTTTTTCTGTGAATGGGCCATACTTTCTTGTTTCTTTGCATTGTTTCTTGTTTCTCTTAATTTTTTGTTGAAAACTGGATTATTTTGAATATTATAGTGTGCCAACTTTGGAAATTAGATTCTTCCCCTCCTCCTTGGGATATGTTGTTTCTGGTAGTTGTGGGTTGTTATTGTTTTAGTGTCTTTTATAAACTATTATAAAGTCTGTGTGTGTACAAATAAATATATATAAAGTCTTTGTTGTGTATAACCATTGAAGTCTCTGCTCTGTCTGGTCTGTTACATCAGTGGTCAGCTACCGTTTTGCCAGAGTTTCCTTAAATACCAGGAGCCAGGAAAAGAAGCAGGAAACAGCGCTGTCTTAGACTTTGTGTGTTGGGTCTGTGTTAAGGCAGGCGCACCCTCATTGCTTGACCAGGCTACTTACAGCCTTGCCTTAGCCTTTACGTCCTGCTTGTGTGAACCATGAAGTTCAGTCAGGAGTGAACGTTTAGGGTCTTTTCAGGCCCTTTCTGAGTGTGTGTCTCACGCTCTCGATTCCCTTGTATACAGGTAACTTTTAAAACCCCTCACTCCACCACATACCTCCTTTCCCAACCTTTTCCTTCCCAGGCTACTTGGTTTGTCTATTATTTGTCGTGACTGTTATTTCTAGCACTAGCCTGCCGTAGCCAATAGTTTTGGCTTTCACTGCTTTTAGCAAATGCTACCAGGGAAGCTGCCCCAGCCCTGGGATCACTAGAATTGGCCAGACAAAGGCAGGTGTTTGCACTGGTTCTTCAGGGAGCACCCAGACAGGTTGAAACATTCAACTACGTTTCATACTGAACAAAGTCCGTAGCTCACTCTGGCTTAGCAACCTGCTGCAGGCTCCCACCATGCAGCAGCTTCTTTATTCATTCATCTTTCCCGTTTGTTATCAGTTTTGAACTAGATTTCAGAGTTCTGCAAAAACTAATTCTTAACAGTTTTTGCCAGCTTACTAGTTGCTTTTGTGGAGGGATGGAGCTCTGGATTTCCCTGCTCTGCCATTTTTCAGAGTAACTGCTACTGCTGTACTATGAAGAGATTTTCATAATGATAATTTCAAAAATCTTGTCTTTTAAAATAATTGAGTGTGGAGAGACAGCAGTAAAACTGTCAGTAATATTTTCAGATGTGCACAGAAGAATCACAAACCTCACAATACCTTTTAAAAAGGTAAGCATGTTTCTTCAATACCAGAAGCACTTAGTATTAATAAATCCTATATAGTGATTTACTTTATTTTCCTTCATTATTAAAAGGTGGTAGGGATAATAGTATCATACTTTAAAATTTCTCAGGGTTGATTTATATACTTTAATATAACTTCCAGTTTTTTATGTTGTTCATATTTCTTTTCAGTAATTTCGTGTTGCTGTCCACAGTCATTTTTCAAGTGTGAAGAACTGACTATATTATTCTCTTTGATTTTGTTAAGGAGATTCAGTTGGGTTAATGTGGGTGCCTCATTCCTCTCCCTCTTCTGTTCCTGTGAGTACAGAGACCCTATCTTGGATCCTGTCAGTTCACTCTGGGGAAGATTAATTTAGCCTATAGTAGGTTATATATCCAGTGTTACTGGTTATCCTAGTTACAAAAGAAACCCCAGGGTGCTTAGAGTAGCACAAGGGTTATCCAAACCAGGAGTGAGACTTTCTCTCAGCTATTGAGTTTCTGATAAATTTGTTCCTGAAGTTTTAGTTCTACTCACAACATAGTAAAACCTAAGTTATGTTATCTTTTGATAGGGCCTTATGATTAAGTTTGTCCTGATTATGACATCAGGAGTATGACAGGTTTCATACTGGGAAATAGTATTACATGCCATATTGTGTTGAAAAGTCCTTCTGTTTGTGTCCTTAAATATGAAACACGAAATCGTTGTAGCCTTGCTTCCTTTTGAGGTAGTTGTCTTAACCTTACCCAGCTTTTTATTGCTGGACTCACTTTCTATCCTGTAATTTCCTCATGCTCAGCTGGTCTTCAGTTATGATGCTTCATCCTCAGTGCTCTAGTATGGGAACCTCTTTTTTCCTTAAACCTGGGTGGATTCATGATAATAAAGCTTCAACACAAGGGTAAAAGTCAGTGCTCTTTTTCTATCTGAAAGCAGCTTTGTAAGTCCATACACGACAAACGATTCACAAGTTAACATTAGGAACGAAGAGGAGACTCTTTTTTTTTTTTTTTAACATCTTTATTGGAGTATAATTGCTTTACAATGGTGTGTTAGTTTCTGCTTTATCACAAAGTAAATCAGTTATACATATACATATGTTCCCATATCTCTTCCCTCTTGTGTCTCCCTCCCACCCTCCCTATCCCACCCCTCTAGGTGGTCACAAAGCACCGAGCTGATCTCCCTGTGCTATGCGGCTGCTTCCCACTAGCTACCTATTTTATGTTTGGTAGTGTATATGTGTCCATGCCACTCTCTCACTTTGTCACAGCTTACCCTTCCCCCTCCCCGTATCCTCAAGTCCATTCTCTAGTAGGCCTGTGTCTTTATTCCCGTCTTACCCCTAGGTTCTTCATGACCTTTTTTTTTTTTTTTCTTAAATTCCATATATATGTGTTAGCATACGGTATTTGTTTTTCTTTCTCTGACTTACTTCACTCTGTATGACAGACTCTAGGTCCATCCACCTCACTACAAATAACTCAATTTTGTTTCTTTTTATGGCTGAGTAATATTCCATTGTATATATGTGCCACATCTTCTTTATCCATTCATCTGATGATGGACACTTAGGTTGCTTCCATCTCCTGGCTATTGTAAATAGAGCTGCAATGAACGTTTTGGTACATGACTCTTTTTGAATTATGCTTTTCTCAGGGTATACGCCCAGTAGTGGGATTGCTGTGTCGTATGGTAGTTCTATTTGTAGTTTTTTAAGGACCCTCCATATAATGAAACTTAAAAGCTTTTGCACAGCAAAGGAAACCATAAACAAGACCAAAAGACAACCCTCAGAATGGGAGAAAATATTTGCAAATGAAGCAACTGACAAAGGGTTAATCTCCAAAATTTACAAGCAGCTCAGTATCAAAAAAACAAACAACCCAGTCCAAAAACGGGCAGAAGACCTAAATAGACATTTCTCCAAGGAAGATACACAGACTGCCAACAAACACATGAAAGAATACTCAACATCGTTAATCATTAGAGAAATGCAAATCAAAACTACAATGAGATATCATCTCACACCGGTCAGAATGGCCATCATCAAAAAATCTAGAAACAATAAATGCTGGAGAAGGTGTGGAGAAAAGGGAACACTCTTGCACTGCCAGTGGGAATGTAAATTGAAGAGGAGACTCTTCAGCGTGGTTCTTTTGATGCTTGGCCAGTTATCTCCAAGATCTTTGCCTAATAAGGCCATTTTCTGAAATCAGCTGTCTGATAGTTCTTGAGGAAAGGTTTTGAAGATACAATTACGGCTGTTTTCTTGAAGTCATCATATTCAGGCAGCTCTGTTTAATAGTTAATGTAATGTTATTTAAAAAATGTATGTTGTATCGGTCAAAACGAGCTGTAGACAGTATGTAGTTTTCAGTCGTTCTGAGGTTAAATTATTTTTTGCAGCTGTCAGGCATAATATTTTAATAGTCCTTTATGTACATTTAATTACTGCAAGTAACTTAGTAACAAGATAAAAATAAGTCTTTTGTCTTGTTAATCAAACTTCACACAAAAATGTAGTAATTAAACATTTGACACATTTTTATACCTTCTACTCTTGATGGTTTCAGTATGGGATTAATTTGATACATGTGAACACTGTTAACTGTACAATTCATACATGAGTTTTGAAATTATTTGTATACACATCAATGAGATATTTTATATTGCACTTAAAAGCTTAGTGTGAAAATCTACTTATGAACAGGTCAGAACTGAACAGAAATTCTGTTCAGTAACTGGATTGGCCAGTTAAATGTAAAGTTTTGAGTTTTCTGTCCAAGCCCAAAAAAAAAAAAAAGTAATTGATTCGAGCCATTTCATCTTATTGCTAAGGCAGTGTAATTTAGGTTTCATTTAAACCTTTTATATAATCAAATACATGGAAGCAAATAGGATTGGAAACCTAGGGCCTACCAGGAACTTATAGAAGGGTGAGGGATGGGGACTCTTAAGGATGGTTCTTAATGGCAATTTATAGAAATCATCTATACCAACTTGTGGTTCTTAATATAGGTTATCTGATTTTAGAGATGGCTGTTACATTAAACCTCTCTCCAAAGACTGAGAGGTGCTATTTTTATGAACATCTAGGCAAGGGACTAAGTGAGTTCACATGCCTGACTTGAGTGATGAAAACACCAAGAAGCATTTACATACTTGGTTTAATTTCTTGCCATTAACACACACACACACACACACACACACACACACACACACAAAGATTAGGGGTATATTTATGTACAATCTGGCCTTTTAACAAAGAAAAATAAGCCTGTGTTTAGGCTGCCAGTGCTATGAACAAAACAGCTGAGATTTTAATGAACACCATACTGAGGACATAGGACATAAGGCGAATTAAGCAGGTTACAAACTGCACATCTTCTGTTTAGATAGAAGAGATCTCCCCAACCCTGACAGTTAGTTGTACTGACAAGGCAAGCAGATAGAAACAGAAGGAGATCATTTGTATCAATTTGAGAAATAGAACAAGTAATGAAACAAAATAGCTGCTCAAAAATAGTCTCACTTTTATGTTAAAATTGTTCTTTCTCTGTTTTTCCCCCAAAATAAATATGCATGGTTAAACAAAAACTTATTTTATTTTGTTTGCCAACATAGTTTTTGTTTTTATTTTAAGTAAAGATTTTCTGGACACTCAAACAAATTTTAATCTTGGTAACCTGACAGCTTTGTTTAAACATTGAATATGAGTTTCCTTTCATGAAAGTCTTTTCAAACTATAGCAGTTCGGCTGTGAAAACCTGAATACATTAATAATGACAAAGAAGCTCCAGAATGAGCCAACATTTGTTTTGTTCTTTTACAACATTTCTTGATAAATTACATACACAACAGTGTTGCAAGGTTATTTTTAAATTTCCCTATTTCTTTGCTAATAAATGTCTTTGTGTTTACTTTTTAGATATAATACCCTATTAATCACTTCACATTATTTTTTAAACAAAGTGATTTTAAGAAGTTCTTTTTTAAAAATATGACTTAAAAGTACATATTATAGGGAACACTTAAACATTGCCTTTGAGTTATGTGATTAAATATCAAAATACATTATTCATGTTTAGGCTTTGGATAATTTCTTGAAAAGTAAACCTCTTCCAAATACCAGACAATTGTGTTCTGAAGGTGTTTATTTAAGGATCATTTACTTTATATCTTAAGTGATTAAAGAAGAGGGGTCATTTGCAAAGAAAGCAATATTGTAATATTTTAGTGTAATGCTTTTTTTTAAGGGTCACAGTATGCTTATTCAACATGGTCATTCTTATGAAGAGTGATATTGTAAATCTTTCTGAGATAAATGTTTCTTAGTGAGAAATTTTTATTTTTTAATTTGCATATGTATATCCTATCTCCTTTCAAAAAGGTTTGAGGCATAATTTGAGACATTGTCTGAGAAGATTAGCTTTTCTGAGTTTTAAAGTTCTCATATGTTTTTTCTATTCTATTTACAAAATACTTTTGAGTAAAAGCATATCGCAAAACTTCTGCAAGTTTAGAATTATTTTTAAAAAGTTCTTAAACACATGAAAGGATGCTCAACATCACTAATCATTAGAGAAATGCAAATCAAAACTACAATGAGGTATCACCTCACACTGGTCAGAATGGCCATCATCAAAAAAAATCTACAAACAATAAATCCTGGAGAGGGTGTGGAGAAAAGGGAACCCTCTTGCACTGTTGGTGGGAATGTAAATTGATACAGCCACTGTGGAGAACAGTATGGAGGTTCCTTAAAAAACTAAAAATAGAACTACCGTATAACCCAGCAATCCCATTACTGGGCGTATACCCTGAGAAAACCGTAATTGAAAAACAGTCATGTACCACAATGTTCATTGCAACTCTATTTACAAAAGCCAGCACCTGGAAGCAACGTAAATGTCCATCGACAGATGAATGGATAAAGAAGATGTGGCACATATACACAGTGGAATATTACTCAGTCATATAAAGAAACGAAATTGAGTTATTTGTAGTGAGGTGGATGGACCTAGAGACTGTCATACAGAGTGAACTAAGTCAGAGAGAGAAAAACAAATACCGTGTGCTAACACATATATATGGAATCTAAAAAAAAAAAAAAACGTTCCGAAGAACCTAGGGGCAGGACAGGAATAAAGACGTAGACGTAGAGAATGGGCTTGAGGACACAGGGAGGGGGAAGGGTAAGTTGGGACGAAGTGAGAGAGTGGCATGGACATACATACACTACCAAATGTAAAATAGATAGCTAGTGGGAAGCAGCTGCATCGCACGGGGAGGTCAACTCAGTGCTTTGTGTTCACCTGGGTGGGGGGGATAGGGAGGGTGGGAGGGAGGGAGACGCAAGAGGGAAGAGATATGGGGATATATGTATATGCATAGCTGATTCACTTTGTTATACAGCAGAAGCTAACACACCGTTTTAAAGCTATTATCCTCCAATAAGGATGTTAAAAAAATAAAAAGTTCCTTGAACTACTTTTTGATGTATTTTACATTTACAGATTGAAAATGTTTCCAAATGGTATATAGCTGAGCTTGATAACTAAAATGAACTGTGTTGGTCACTTATATGTGTCTATCAGTTGGCTTTTGCTGTATAACAAACCATCCCTAAACCCAGTTGCATAAAACAATAAGTGTTTATTATTGCTAATGAGAAAGTGTGGTAAGCTTGGTGATTCTCTTACTCTGGGCTGAGCTTGCTTATATGTTTGGGGAATAGCTGGTTTAAGATGGCCTCACTCATGTGTCTGGTGACTGGCTGACAGTTTGGTGAAGTGATGGAGTGACTGAGTCACATGTTTCATCCTTCAGTAGGCCAGCCATCACGTGTTTACGTGGTGGTGTCATCATTCCATGAAGACAAACAGAAGCTGCAGGTTTTCATGAGAACTAGGCTTATTAGTGGCACTTTGTCACCTCTACCACATTTTTTTGGCCACAGGAGGTAACAGAACCAGCCAAAGTAGAGTAGTAGCAAAATTGTATTTCTGTAGACTAGCAATGGACAATCCAACAGTAATTTTAAGCCAAAAATTCTATTCACAGTAGCACTAGAAAGAATTAAATACTTAGGAGTACTTCTGACAAAACATTACTGTAAGGAAGACACAAATAAATGGAGAGAAATTTGATGTTCATGGATTAGGGAACTCATTATTGTTAGGATGCCACGGCCTCTTGATGGAAGGAACTGGAAAGCCACCTCATAAAAGGCATGTTTTCAAAAAGGGGAATAATCAGGGCCATTTATACCATCAGTTTGCTGCAGATACTGAAGCAGAAGTGTAAGTAAGCAATTGTAAGGTACATACTCTATGTTAACAAGAATCAGTCAAAAAAGGATGGTGTGACGGAAAACACAAAAGAATGAACTGAAAATCTAGGACAAGTGACTGAAAAATAATAGAAGAAATAAGAGAGCTCAACAATGTGGTGGCCACTGGGAAATAATGAAGGAAAAACTATAGTTTTCCTGTATTTCTGGAATTACCAGATTAAAAGTATATTACATATGAAATGAGTTAATAAGATCTTTAAATAAAATCTTTTAACAAGTGTTGTGTAATTTTGTCAATTCCCAAAGAGATTCTTTGAACTTGGAAAATATCTCTCTAAAACTCTTTCAGAATTATAAGCTTATTAAAAAGACAGCAAGAAAATATAGTGAAAATTTTTATGACAACAAATTTGAAAACTAAGATGAAGTGGAAGAATTTCCATTAAAAAAGAATTATTAAAAGTGACTAAAAGACAGTTAAATCCATTTTAAGTAAAATACTAAGTCCTCTATGAGGCTAGAGTACTTGCATTGCTTTCTGAGTTATATTTTACACATGAAAAACTGTGGCTACGTAAACTATTACCACATGTACAAAGAGTTTATTTTAAAATGGGAAAAATTTATTTGCTAAAGTGATTTTTATAAAATACATACAACCATATATTGTGGATCACAAACATTAAAATATAAAGTAAATTTAAAAATTCTAGGTGATCCCATAGCCATTAATATAATGGAATAAATATGTAATCATATCCCACAGAGAAAATACCAGTCCCAATTTGGTGACAGATGATTTCCAGCAGACAAAAAGACAATTTAGCTCTAGTTAAAAATTCTTTCAGAGAATTGAAATACAGGGAATGTTCTCACATTCATATCACATGGCTAATACAACCTTCATAACAATATCAGACAACGGCATTATGAGAAAATACAGGCCATTCTTGTGCATGAATATAATACCAGTAAAATATCGGTAAACTGAATCGAGCAATGTGTAAAAGGATAACGCATCTTACCAAATCTTGTTTATCCTGGGAATGTAAGGTATGTTCATTAAATTTTCATTAAAAAAAATTTTTTTAAGTGATTCACCTTACTAACGAAGTAAAGAAGAAAGGTCATTTCAGTAGATACAGGGAAAACATTAAGAAAAATTCAGATAACTTTATGATAAAAAGAAAAGCTCTTAGCAAATTGTGAATAGAATATAACTTCCATAATATGAAAAAGAGCATGTATAAAAGAACCCTAGCAAAACCATCTTCAATGGTGAAATATTTAAAATGTTCTTCCCTTTAAGACTGGGTGCAAGATGAGAATCTATAGATAAGTTATTAGAATTAACAATTTATTTTACAAATATACCCTGTTATAAAATTAACATGCAATATAATTTGCACTTAGAAATACATGAGTAATAAAAATAAAGTGCTTTGTAATAATATAAAAATATAAATACCCTTGAATAAATTCAGTAAAGAATATGACAGCTTTTATGGAGAATATTATGAAACTTTATGGAAAGACATATGAGACCCGAGTAAATACATACAGAGAATTCACCATGATTGTGGAAGGGAGAACTCATTGTCACAGAGCTATTAGGTCGTTTTCAAATTGATCTATAGATTCAGTACACTTTTAAATCAAAATTTCAACAGTGTTTTTTGAGTAACTTGGCAGACTTATTCTAATATTTGCATAGAGGAGCAAGATGTTCCATTGCCAAGACACTTCTGAAGAGCGAAGGTGTACTGTGTAACAAGGTAATATGGTAATGGCTCATGACTTGACAAACAGACCAGTGAAAAGAACAGAAAGTCCAGATAGACCCACGCATATATTAAAACCTAATATATTGCAAAGCTGGCATTGCAGATCAGTGGTAAAGAATGGGTTATTCATTAAATGGTCTGAGGACAGTTGATTTTCCATATGGGGGAAAAATGAGAATAAATCCCTTTTTCATGTCTTATGGAAAATACCAGTTCCTCCCACATTGCCATTATGCTTTAGGGTAGCAAAATGTTTAAGACAAAAAAAGCGAATCATATAGAATTAGATTGCGTTTATCAAGAAATTCTTTCAGAAGATACCATAAAGAAAGTGAAAATACAAGCTGGATTCTGGGAAAAGATAATACACAAAACTAACAAAAGTTTGATATCCAAAATATGTAAAGAATTTCTGTGAATCAATAGGTAAATGACATGAACAGGCATACATTTTATAGAAAAGGAAATATGTAATAACCATAAATATAAGAAAGACCTAAACAAAATCAGATTGTATATAAGACCTTTTCCCCCAATTCTAACCCTTAACTACCATTGATCTATTCTCCATCATTTTAATTTTGTCACTTAAAGAATGTTATATAAGTGAAATCATATAGAGTATAACAGTTTTTGATTGGCTTTTTTATTCACAAAATGATCTTCACATCTACGTTGTTAGATGTATCAGTAGTTTGTTCCTTTTTATTGCTGAATAGAATTCCATTGTATGGATGTACTACAGTTTGTATTATCCGTTCTCCTATGAAGGACATGTGGGTTTTTAACAAATGTTAGCAGTTACTGAGAGAGCTACAGGAATCATTTGTGTACAGGATTTTTTTACTTTCCAGAGTAGTCGTACTATTTTACTTTTCCATCAGCAACGTGTGAGAAGTCCAGTTGCTCAGCATCCTCACCAGCATTTTGATATTGTCAGGAATTTTTAGCCATTCTAATAAGGATGTAATAGTATCACACTGTGGTTTTAATATGCACTTCCCTAATGGCTAATGATGTTGAACATTTTTTATGTGCATATTTACCATCTGTATTTCCTCTTTGGTGAAGTGTCTGTTCAAGTTGTTTGCCAAATTGGATTTTTTTTTTTTTTTTTTTTTTTTTTACTATTGAATTTAGAGAATTCTTTTTGTATTCTGCCTACAAGTGCTTTGTCAGATATGTGATCTGCAAATATTTTCTCCTCGTCTCTGGCTTGTCTTTTCATCCCTTCTAACAGACTCTTTCACAGAGAAATTTATTTTATTTTGATGTATTTTTTTCACTGATGAATTACGCCTTTGGTGTCATATCTAAGAACTCACATCAGATAACTCTTAACCTAACCCTAGGTCTTGATGATTTTGTCTGTTTCCTTCTAAACATTTTACATTTTACATTTAGATTCATGACCCATTTATTTTTATTTTTGTATAAGGTGTGAGGTTTAGATCAGCATCTGTTTTTTTGCTCATCTAATTGTTCCAGTGCCATTTGTTGAAAAGATTATTCTTCCTTCATAGAGGTGCTTGTATACCTTTGTCAAAAGTCATTTGTACTTTTTTGGGAATATTTGTGGGCTCTTTTCTGTTCCACTGACCAAAATGTCTATCCTTCCACCAGTATTGTACTATCTTAAATACTGCAGCTATATAGCATGCATTTTCAATGAGGGTGATACTGCCCGCAAGGGGGCAAAAATGTATTCTTGTGGGTTGAAAAAAATCTTAAGTCATTACAATGGTTGTGGCTCTGCAAGGGGCCACAATATATAATAGTTATACAGTATACTTGTGGCATTAAAATATCATAGATGGGAAGCAATTAGGAAAAAAAAAAGAAAATTATATGCCAGTGTTACTGATGAACATAGATGCAAAAATCTGCAACAAAATATGCACAAACCGAATCCAGCAACACATTAAAAGGATCATACACCATGATCAAGTGGGATTTAGCCCAGGGATGCAAGGATTTTTCAATATCCACAAATCAATCAGTGTGATACACCATATTAACAAATTGAAGAATAAAAACCGTATGATCATCTCAGTAGATGCTGCAGAAAAAGCTTTTGACCAAATTCAACATCGATTTATGATAATAACTCTCCAGAAAGTGGGCATAGAGGGAACCTACCTCAACATAATAACGGCCATATATGACAGACCCACAGCCTATATCATACTCAATGGTGAAAAGCGGAAAGCATTTCCTCTAAGATCAGGAACAAGACAAGGATGTCCACTCTCTCCACCTTTACTTAACATAGTTTTCGAAGTCCTAGCCACAGCAATCAGAGGGGAAAAAAAAGAACTGAAAGCTACCAGAAAACCATAGAGCTCATCAATGAATTCAGTAAGGTTGTAGGATCGAAAATTAATACACAGAAATCTCTTGCATTTCTATACACTAACAACAAAAGATCAGAAAGAAGAATTAAGGAAACAAAGCCGTTTACCATCATAAAAAGAATAAAATACCTAGGAATAAACCTACCTACGGAGGCAAAAGACCTGTACTCTGAAAACTGTAAGACACTGATGAAAGAAATTGAAGATGACAGAAACAGATGGAAAGATATACCATGTTCTTGGATTGGAAGAACCAATATTGTCAAAATGATTATACTACCCGAAGCTATCTACAGATTCAATGTAATCCCTCTCAAATTACCAATAGCATTTCTCACAGAACTATAACAAAAATTAAAAAAAAATTTTTGTTGTATGGCGACACAAAAGACCCTGAATAGCCAAATAAAGATACATTTTTGAGATGAGCAAAGAAGACTACTCATTGATGAATTGATGGCGGGGCAGTTAGTGTAAGAGAGGAATTCAGAAAGATTTCTAGATTTCTGTCTTGGGTAACTGACTAGGTGGATGATGCTGTATACTGAAGTGTTGGAAACTGAGGGAAAATTAAGTTTGTAGAGAATGGGAGTGGGGAGGAGAAATGAAGATTTTTGTTTTTCCTGTGTCACAACATCCAAGGTGTCCGGTAGATATTCTTGGGCAGATGTCACTGAGCAGACAGATACGTGAGTGAAAAATTCTGAGAATACAGTCTGGAGATATGGATTTGAGACATGTCAACACAGAATGATGTTGGATTTGAGAACATGGCAAGGTGAAGACTCAAGACACTAACCTTTAGAGTTGGTAAGTAAGTGTTTGATATCCTTAGTGTTTGAGAATTCCGAAAAATTAGTAAAAAAAAGATGAATGTAATAGAAAAATGGCCAAAGAGCAAAAATAGGTAATTCTCAAAAAGTGTTTAGTGTTTTAGTTGTTTAATAATTATATACAGAATGGCTTCATTTTCCATCTATAGAATGACATTAAGGCAAGATAATGTTTTTAACATATTGTCAAAGATTCAAAATATAATAAAAGTGAGCGTTGGCTGAGGACTAGAGAGATGGACATTTTCAGAATGGCAATCAGTTTGGCAATATTTATCAAAAGTCTTAGTGTGTCCTTATCCATTAACCTTCCAGTTTATTTTCTCTTTCTGAAATCCTGTAATTTTTTTTTCCCTCTTCTTTGTGGTTTTTTACTTTCACTGTCAATGATGCATCAAAATCAATTAAAATGTGGATAGTTTGTTGAATGTAAAGTCCTTATTCATCTGAAAGTCTGTCTAAATATGTCTTCTGAAGACTGGAGTAGTTCTTTATAGTTCTGTGTTTACTTTATGTTAGTCTTCATTTCTTTTACTTTCACATACCTTCCAGCTTTTCTTCCCCTAATGGATCATGAATTTATTCCACCTTTCAAATATTGCTAATGTTGTCCATACCTAGCACAGAGAACCTTATTTATAATAAATATTGAAATGAGCACTGTTATGGAATGAATATTTGCATACTGACAGAATTTATGTATTGAAATCTGAACCCCCAATGTGATGGTGTTAGGATGTGGGGACTTTGGGACATGATTAGGTTATGAGGATAGAGCCCTTTTGAATGGGATTAGTACCCTTATAAAAGGGACCCCTGAGAGCTCTCTCCCCCTCTTCATACCATATGAAGACAATATTTGTTGTTGAAGCCGCCCTGTCTATGGTGTTTTTGTTATAGCAGCCCGAATTGACTAAGACATTCACTTTATTTTTTTAAATTTTTGTTTCTGTTGGGTCCTAGTTGCTGAACGTCGGCTTTCTCTAGTTGTGGCGAGCGGGGGATACTCTTCATTGTGGTGCATGGGCGGCTTCTCACTGCGGTGGCTTCTCTTGTTGCAGAACACGGGCTCTAGGTGCACAGGCTTCAGGAGTTGTGGCTCGCGGGCTCTGGAGCGCAGGCTCAGTCGTTGTGGCGCACGGGCTTAGTTGCTCCGCGGCATGTGGGATCTTCCCGGACCAGGGCTTGAACGCAAGTCCCCTGCATTGGCAGGTGGATTCTTAACCACTGTGCCACCAGGGAAGCCCAGGACATTCACTTTTTAAATGAATTAAATAGGAAGTAGTGTATGGCTTCACCATTTTGCCTGGAGGAAAACAAAGATATGATGAAACTTCTACAACAAACATAAGTAAACTCAGATTATGATAGGACTTTTTTTTTTTTTTTTTGCGGTACACGGGCCTCTCACTGCTGTGGCCTCTTCCGTTGAAGAGCACAGGCGCCAGACGCGCAGGCCCAGCGGCCGTGGCTCACGGGCTCAGCCGCTCCGCGGCATGTGGGATCTTCCCGGACCGGGGCACGAACCCGTGTCCCCTGCATCAGCAAGCAGACTCCCAACCACTGCGCCACCAGGGAAGCCCTATGATCGGGCTTTTTAACTCAGTAAATGTTGTAACTCAGAAATCTATTTTGATGAATAAGCAATTAATATTCCAGGAAAGCATTTGCCAACGTAACTCTGTCAATACTGTATTCCCAAAAGGTAAATTAAATGAAAGTAGCAATTTTTACCCAGTGATTATTGACTTTGCCTGTGTGTACCTTTAGTAGATTTTAAGGTGGTTCCTATTTTAAAGTCTCCCTTTTTATCTCTTAATTTCATGTCTCTTCACCATTGTTAGGTACATTCTTTAAGAGGAAAACACCCTATTTGGAAATTATGTCTGTTGAGGTTTCTGAGTCCTTCCTCTCGTGAGATATATTCCTGTTTGTTCCATCATGTATTATAAATAGGTAAAAAGCAAGAGCTTTTTTTCTTTTGCGGTACGCGGGCCTCTCACTGCCGTGACCTCTCCCGTCGCAGAGCACAGGCTCCGGACGCGCAGGCCCAGCAGCCACGGCCCACGGACCCAGCCGCTCCGCGACGCGCGGGATCTTCCCGCACCGGGGCACGAACCTGCGCCCCCTGCGTCGGCAGGTGGACTCCCAACCACTGTGCCACCAGGGAAGCCCAAAAAGCAAGAGCTTTTTAAGAGAGTGAAATAAAACTTAATAAGAGGGGATTTAGCCAGTGCATGTGTTTTGTCTTATTTACAAAACCTGTATATTTGTTTACTTTGTAAATAAAAAAATAGGTTCTACCAAATAGAAAAAGCCACAAATCTGTCCATCAGTAGATGTTTCCCCCTTAAAGTCAACTAAATTCTCATCAAATTGGATTTAGTGACTCATGGCCAGAACACATGTTATCTTAATGCAGGAGAGAAGCAGAAAATTGTGTGGTGAGCCACAGAGGCACTTCCAAATTTTATCCTTTGTAGGTACAAGAAAAGTTCAAAACCCTATTTCCTGCCATTTGCTAGTACTATACCAGAACTCAGTGTTTTATACCCAGTGTTTTATACTCAGTGTTTTATACACTCAGGTGTTTAAATTTTAAAAGTACAGTTTAAATATATAAAGAGTGAATATTGAAATATTCAGGGAATTTTTTTTTTTTTTTTTTTTTGTGGTACGCGGGCCTCTCACTGCTGTGGCCTCTCCTGTTGCGGAGCACAGGCTCTGGACGCACAGGCTCAGCGACCATGGCTCACGGGCCTAGCCGCTCCGCAGCATGTGGGATGTTTGCGGACCGGGGCACGAACCCGTGTCCCCTGCATCGGCAGGCGGACTCTCAACCACTGCGCCACCAGGGAAGCCCCAGGGAATTTTTAATGTTATAAATTTGTATATGAATTCATATGTTCACATTAATATGCTAAGTTATTTAATCCTCTATCAAAAATCACACATTTTTGTAATTTTTAAATTGCTCAAGATCATTAATTGTTCTTTTATTTAATCTCTGATAAATTGAACATACTTTCAAGGTGTTGACACTTAAGAATGTTAACCAATTTTGTTAGTTTTTATTCTGTACGTTTTAATCGGAATAATTATTGGGGGGGTGAGGTCAGAATTGTAGCTTTTTATAGGATTAGTAGTTGGTGATATATTTTCTCTCAGTTCTATTTCAGCGATTGAATAGCTCAGCTACAATGACTGAGTTGGGTGGGTTAAGGTGCTCTGGTAACTTAGCCACACATATTCTGATGATGTTAATATTTAGAATTTAACAGCACTGTCAAACCTTCAGTACTAGTCTTAAGTGTTCTGGTTTGGTTGTTAATGTAAAACAATGTTTCTACCTCAGGTGTCCTCATTCATTGTAGGGTTTAATATTCCTTGATGGCTTCATTCGCTAACCATTTGTTGAGTGCCTGCTCCATGCCTTACTCTGCTGTAGATTCTGGGGACCCTGTGGTGAACAAACCACACAGTGATCTCTGCTCTCAAGAAGTTTATGATTTTAGTGAAAGACAATAAGCAAGATTAATGTGTAAAACATATATCACGTTTGGCGGTGGTAAGGGCTAAGGAGAAAAACGAAGCTGGGGAGAGGGTAGGCAGTGAGTGAAGGATGTCAGTGAGGGCAGCAGGAAAGGCTGCCTTCACTTGTGTAAACACCCGAAGAAAGTGTCCAGTGGAAAAATTTCTTTCATAAAACCCCAGTGTATTGAAATAACATACTACATTAGTGTTAAATTGTAATATTCTTCTAATTACATAACAATGATAAGAATATTGAAAAACCTATAATATCCTGCAACTGGCATCACCATTTATTTAGCATGTCCTGTTAGTATAGTTTATTAGGTATTTATAGTACTTTAAAGTACTTTATCTTGCTTTATATGGTAACTACTAACCATTCTGACCTCCTACTGCAGAAAATATGTAATTTCGTTGGTTTTATCTCTGTGGTAGAAAGAAAATCAATTAAGTTCTATTAACACATGTAGGTTCTAATGCATTAAAGTACATTTGAAATCCCACAGTATTGTGAATACATGTTTTGGATATCAACTTGTTCTAATTAAAAAAAATGCTGTCTGTGTAGTGCTATTATTTGTCAACTTTTCTTAGATCTTTTGCAAATGCTCAGAAATGGGAAAAGCTGAGTAGTTTTAGTTTTTTTATACTTATGATTCTTCCTCTAAAATCTGGTTTTTTTAGCTTATTGCTTAGCCGAACTTTTAAAAAATTATTTGAGCATAAGAATATCAATACTGATAACGTTTCATCGCATTCTAAGATTTTAATCCTGCTGTAAAACGTTTTCTGATACTCTTTAAGAATAGAATTCTTTGTAATTTTTATTCTTCACATATAGGTCAAGAGAAGAGAGAATGACTGCTGGACTCCATTTATCTATGTGCCAAATGTGCCTGTCTTCTCCTACTTAATCTTCTGGGCTGCAGTTCAATCTAGGGATCATCTAAGTAGAAGAGTGGAGGTGGGCTTTATGCTCTCCTGCTCTCCCTCTAGCCACGCTGCCCGTTGACCCCAGTATGGTAGCCCCTGGCAATGATATTCCAGTAACGTGAAACATTTACACACAAAAAGCGTATGCTATTTTCTTTACGCAAGTCCACATCACAAAAATCAATTTTATTTTTACGTTAGATTTCTCATCATAGGGTAGCAGCTGTTATTTCAAGACCCTTGTGATATTATTACATATGTCTTATAGTCATCTAAGTCATATTTCATTATTTTAAAGCACCTCATTGCAATGCCAATTTATAATTATTTGTAAAAATAAAGATACACTGCAATACATTCCGTTTATCTTTCACAGTAACAAACATTCTTAGTGCGTGCTATGCCTTAATGCCTCCACTAAATTGTATTCTGCTCTTTGTTGCATAGGGTATTTTTACTTTTTGTAAAATTAGTTATGTTATGAAATAACCAGTGGATACTTAATATTTCTAAAGGTTTGGATGAATGTAGATATAGTTACTCATTACCCAATTTACCTATTTTAGGAAGACTTCCTGCCTGAAGTAACATTTTACGTGAGTTGAAGAAAATAGCTTGGCAAGTCAAGTTTTGTAGTACAGACTAAAAAATTCACTGAATCTTTTTTTTTTTAAACATCTTTATTGGAGTGTAATTGCTTTACAATGGTGTGTTAGTTTCTGCTTTATACGTATACATATGTTCTCATATGTATATGTTCCCATATGTCTTTATTGGAGTATAATTGCTTTACAATGGTGTGTTAGTTTCTGCACTTATACGTATACATATGTTCCCATATCTCCTCCCTCTTGCGTCTCCCTATCCCACCCCTCTAGGTGGTCACAAAGCACCGAGCTGATCTCCCTGTGCTATGCGGCTGCTTCCCACTAGCTGTCTACCTTACGTTTGGTAGTGTATATATGTCCATGCCTCTCTCTCACTTTGTCACAGCTTACCCTTCCCCCTCCCCATATCCTCAAGTCCATTCTCTACGTCTGTGTCTTTATTCCTGTCCTGCCCCTAGGTTCTTCAGAACCATTTTTTTTAGATTCCATATATATGAAGTCACTGAATCTTGAGTGAGGGGAAAAAACAAAGTGATAGCAAAGGAATATGACAGTAGAGTATATGAAGAAAAACATGTTTCAGTATGAAATGGAGGAGGGTCCTGAGAGTTCAAGTGACAGACCAGGAAGTTACAGCTCAGGACAAGAGTGTGGGAAATGAGGGACTGAATGAGGGACACGGTTTTTACAGCTACAAGTTCACATGGAATGGGAGGGCTGAGGTGGATCAAAAATGAGATGGGGGCTTCCCTGGTGGCACAGTGGTTGAGAGTCCGCCTGTCGATGCAGGGGACACGGGTTCGTGCCCCGGTCTGGGAAGATCCCACATGCCGCGGAGCGGCTGGGCCCGTGAGCCATGGCTGCTGAGCGTGCGCGTCCGGAGCCTGTGCTCCACAATAGGAGAGGCCACAACAGTGAGAGGCCCGCGTACTGCAAAAAAAAAAAAGAGATGATTAACTAAATTCTTTGTATAAAGCATTTATTCTTTTATTTTAGTATACTTCCTTTCCTGTACAATAAATTATGTCCTAATAAAAATTAAGAGCAAGTTGCATTTGGAAGATCGGGTCATCGTAGCTCATTGACATTAGGCCCATAGCTGAATAATGTCTTCCTTCAGTGAAATACATCAAATGAGATCAACAATTATGACTCATAAACATGCCTCGCAGGCATAAAACAGCAGGGAATTAGCATGTGAGGCTGATAAATATGCATGTAAATAAGCTCCCAAAGGAATAACATGGGTTTGATTGATAGGTTTAGAATTGGAACATATGTAAACCCCTTTATTCCTCATTCTGGTGTAGCTAAGTAAAGATGCGTTTTACTTGTTAAAAAGTTTCAATAACTTTGTAAATCTTAATGCCACATCTGTTTTTGTTGGTGGTGGTGGTGGTGGTTTTTTTGTGTGTCACTTGTAAGATTAATTGAATTGTCTACAGGCTGTGGTTGGCCCTCACATACAATAAATGGAGGAACATGTGAGAGAGAGGCTGTGCATCTGGGGCTGGAGAGGGGGTAAGGATCTTTGAGAAATCTCTGTTGTTATATTGGAAAATGATGCATGGTTATAGGAAGTTTCTTTTGGAAATAAAGATGTGACATAGCAGTTAACTTTGACTCTCTGTATATTTCATATCCTCTCTTTCTGTGTTTATTTAGCTCCTAACAGTGAAATCTCTGTTCATTTCATACTACTGTTTTGATAGTCTTTAACCAAAATGTATCTTTTTAATAATTTTTGTTTTTTCAGTTCATGATACCTGTGCTTTTTCTGGCCCTTCCAGATGGGCGTTCATAAACTCTCAAGGAACTGTATTAGAAAGTACATGCCGAAACGCTAATGTCAGTGGATCTCTGGTTTTGGGTCCATGCCTTGGCCATTAGATGACTTTGGGGACTGCTAATTCCCTCCATAGGCTCAAGTCATTTCAGATAAGTGGAAGGAGAAATGTGGCTTTGGATTTCCTGGTGCAGAGTCTTAAGCATTATTGCTGTGGAGGGTTCAGAGATTTGCTAGCTAAAGGCATTAAGGGATTAGAAAGTGCCCATGTCTGTAAGAGAAGAGTTTTGCTGTCTTCCTCTAGTAATAAACTAGTGAATAAGAAGCAGCATTAGTGTAATACCATGAAAGTGCCTGTGGTTTCAAAGGAATCATGTTTTTGGTTTGTTGAGACAGAACTGAATTCTCTACAGCCTGCATCCATCATGCTGCAGATCAGGGTTGCTGATGTGAACATTAGGCTTTTTGAGATCTGCAGCTCTGTTCTGGGTGCTTGGGATAGATACATCAGTGAACAAAGCAAAGATCCTTGCCCTCGTAGAGCTTACGTTCTAGCAGAGGGAGAGAGTAAATAACAAGCATAATAAAGAATTAGGATTGTGTCTTAGAAAGTAAGAATTGCTTTGGAAGGAAGAAATAAACATTGCAGTTCAAGGGGATTGATAGTGTATGTATGAGTCAGGAGGTTGCAGAATTAAATATCAGGGTAGATCTTATTGGGAAAAACATTTGAGCCAAGACTTTAAAGGAAATGAACGAGCCATGTGAACATTGGTGCCAAGGGCATTGCAGGCTGAGGAAATAGCCAAGTACAGAGGTGCTAGGGTAGGAGCTGCCAAGCGCGTGCTGCAAGTCAAGTGGGCAGAGAGGGATGTAAGTTCATGTAGGACGTCTCCTCTCTAACCCTCAGTAGGTGTTAGATGCCTCAAGTTTGCCTAAGTGACGTACACTTGATCCAGGTTGACTGAATCGCCATCTGCAGTGGTCTTATTGCTGGATGCCACTGACCTTTTGGTCGTTCTTCCCTTTAGACCTTTTGCATTTTGTCACTTCACTTATTCTATACTGTTTATTCAAAATGTGTATTTCCCTTCTGATAGCATTTGTTCTTGATTTAGTCTCTGTCTTCACCTTAACACAGATTGAGTTCAGCAGAAGCAAGGGCAGGATTTTCTTTAGTGTATAAGAAAGCTATAGAAGAAAGTAGATTCAGTTAGGGGATACAGAGTTCAGATTCTGAAAGTGAGGAAAACCAGGCAAATGAGTTGTCATGATACAAAGAATTTAGGTACTAGGTCCACACACTGTGTGTTACAGAGATCAGTTGGGAGCGGTGCTCCATTTCCCCTCTTCCCCCTCCCACCTCCACTCCCAAACATTGGGAAACACATAAAGGCAGGGGATTTTTGCAGGGAGGGCTTGTCTTGGTAGCTAGGAAACTCCACTGGCATTTAGTGCGTAAGTGCTAAAGGTTTGCAGTGCAAACTGTTCCACATAATGAAGAACTGCCTTGCTCCAAATGCCCACAGCTATACCACCGAGAAGTACTGAGACAAAGATGCTAAGGACCAGGTTAGTCCACGCAAGCAAGAGGGTACTATAGACCTTGGGAAGGTAGTTTTCTGGAAGAGTAAAGACTGAAAGCAAGAGGGATTTCCTGGCCTAATGAGCTGAAAACTCTAGGCTGAGTTGATGGCATTGCTATTGTGGGGAAGCAAAGGCTTCTAGATAAAGGTATGTCTTCGTGTACACACAGTCAAAGGCAGAACCCTACAGGTACTCAGAAGACTCCATTAGCCTCAATGCTTAAATATGAAACATAGTTAAATAATGAGAATTTCATATTATGGTGATCTGGTACTAGTTAATGAAGCCTTGGAGAATACATGTGTTTTATTTTAAATACATGATTGGCTGGGGTAGGAATTCTGATAATTGCAAATTGACTGTTTCGTTTTTAAAGTTTCCAACTTGCTTTTAAAGACCTTATAGCACATGTTTCTATATAAATTCTCTTGGAAATGAGAATTTTAATTTCCAAGACAACTCACAAAAGTGACTATTGGCTATATAAGTACCTTTTCTGGTTTAGTTTAGGAGTAGAACAGTCTCACATACTAAAATATCTGATCATTGAGAACCAAAATTGTATAGAAATGGGAGAAATAATATTTTGAAAAACTTTTAAAAAGAGAGTTTTTAAAACGCAGCAGGTCCCTTGTCTATTTTGTTCACTTCAGGATCTCCAGCACCAGGGCTAAATAATTATTTGTAAGGAAATGAATGAAACACACCAGAGACACACAGCCTTAGGTTCCTGGCCAGGACAAAAGTTTAACATTATGGTTTGCATAATTCTCATCCTTTAATGAAAGAAAAAGCATCATTTCTAAGAAAGTATTTCTTGGTATTAACTTCAAAAGGAATTAATCAAATTGGCTCTTATGTAATAATTGATCTTAGGTAAAAGTTATTGATGAGAATATTTTTAAAGAAAATTGTGTAAATATTCGTAAAGTTTTGCTAATTATTCATCATTCTGTTGTCTTGAATAACTAACTTTTTGTATCTGTACCATTTTGACACTGAAATGATTCCTTCAGTGTCAGGAGGGAGAGAGCTAAGGATCAGCTAAGAAGGGCTGGCAGAAGCTGGACACTATCTGGGTAGATTTAGGAGTCAGAAAGGCCCTGAACAATTGGATGAAGGATCAGACCCAGAATAAGAACAATGAAACATACTTCTTCGTTTGCATTCTATCTGTGGCAAAGCAAAGTGTTTATCATCGTCTCGTTAAAATTTGGGGGGAAGAGAGATCCTTATAGGATTTTAAAAAACAAGAGTGGCTACATGGAACATGTGTCATACCCATTATTAATACCTTCATATGAACAACACAGCATACCTTCTTTTAAGTATTATTGCTTTATTTTAGAAAACACAAAAGATTTACTAGGGCTTTTAAAAAAATGTACCTCCAAAATTCAGTCTTCCTCATCCTGTTTTCATTACCAACTTTTAAATTTCTTGGTGATAAAATTTCCAGTCCTGGTCTTTTTCAGTAACTTAGCTATTCCTGTTGAAGATGTACTACTTCAGTCACCCTTGATAGTAATAAAAAACAAAATTAGGGATATAATTCCTAAGAAATAATTATAATTCTGGGGTGAGGGCCTATGGCAGTCAAATCTAAGACCCTTTATTCCTGCAGGAATCTCTTGTCTAGTGGTCTAACTTGATCCAAAGAGAGAGAAAAAAATCCTTAAAGGAAATGTTGTCTAGCCTACGTATCAGATCACTATCTGGCAACCCAAATTATCCTCTTAGCCAATAAACTATCTAAAATCCCCATCACTGTTTCCTGGAGTTAGGGAAAAGAGGAAGTTAGCAAATAGAGAAGAGAAATGGAAATGAGATAATTAAAAAAAAAAGTTTGCCTTCACAGTGCCTTAGATGGTTTTTCTTACCCTTTGGCTGTCTTAGCTACTTAACAGGAGCTATGGAGTTATCAGTTCTGGAGCCTGTTATAGAAATATTCTTTATATTTGGTTTATTCATCTGTTTTCCCAACTAAACTATTTGTTCTTCGAAAGCAGAGGCTGTGCGTTTCATCCCCGAATTCCCCATGGCACACAGCAGAAGCTCACTAAGTTTTGACTAAATGAACTGACTCAGATGTTTTAGGTAGCAAACACGCTTACGGTGAGGCAGTAGCATCTCATCGTGATATGAGAATACCGACGTGTATTCTCACTGGGACCTGTTCTCTCATTGATGTGGACTGTAGGGATGCTTATAGGCAGAGCCAAAGTATTTTTTCGAGAAGCAATCCATGAGAGAAAGTGCTGTGTTGACACCTCAGAGTTTTGTGCCGCAAAAGATGGCAAGGATCTGGAAAACAGGAAGAGAAAGTATAATCAGTTTGTCTGTATCAATTGTGAGGCAACTCAGGTCTGCACAACATCTGAGTTGAAGTAACATCACCTCTTAATGGACCAGAAGGAATTGGCTAAAAATATAATTCTTCCAGGAATTGCCCTGCCTAATTGACTTTGTTTGGCATTTACCAGCTGTACACTATAAAGTGGCTGCCGAAACCAAAGGCTTGAATTTGGGTGTATTTGATACTGAGTCCGTTTTACTCTCAGTAGTTACACAGTAGGATTCATTGTTTCTTGAAATAATTCTCAGTTTATGGTAATGTAACCTTAAGATCTATTTGGAGGACCTGGCGTATATTCCTGTTCGCCACAGCAGGTGGTTGGGTGTCAGTTGATCCATGTTTATAAAATGTATAAATAAATTTAAAGTAAGTGTGTGTGTGTTGGGGGGCGGGTGGGTTGGAGAGTGGGGGAAATCAATTTTTTTTTTCTGAAGATGAGGAATGATTTAAAAGTGAGCAGTCAAATCTTATTCCCCAGCTGGTTGCTTTCTGTCAACTAGCAGGATGATCCCTTTCCAGCCTTTTCCCGTCACAGAAAGCTCCCTGTGGGAGCTCACCAGAGGTTCACCACAGCCTTTTCTTTATCTCCTGAAACACTTTTACCCTCTGCTGGTGAGGTTTCTCAAGGTAGGACTGTGTTGATCTAGAGCAGGAGTGGACAATTTTTTTTTCTGTAAATGGTCAGGTAATAAATATTTCAGACATCACAGGCCATATGGTCTGCAGCACCTACCCAACTCTGTCCTTGTCATGTAAAAGCACCCACAGAAAACATGTAAATGAATGGGTATGGCTGTGTTCCAATAAAACTATATTTATGATGACCACACTTTGAATATCATATAAATTTGATGTGTCCCAAGATATCCTTTTGATTTAAAAAAAAATTTGAAATATAGAAGCCGTTCTTAGCTCATTAAGCCATACAAAAACAGCGGTAATTTGAGGACCCCTGATCTAGCTTTGTTCAGGCAGAATCACCGTTGGGCTTTGCTTGCTTGAAAATTCCTTTTCTTCTCAATGTATTATGATTTTGATGATATCTGTTGTTAACCAGATTCTTTTACCATATAGCTTAGGTTTTCCGAAGAAGACAGGTGCACCATGTGGTTGGGCCCCATCTGTTCTTTTTCACTAAGGTGGATTCATTCTTTTGTTTGTTCGGTGTGAGGAATACTAAGATGAATGAGAGAACCCCGGGGTCCGAAGAATTTATAGTCTAGTGAGAAAATGAATATTATCACTTAAAATGTACCTTGTACATGGCGAGGTTTTACCAGGGAGGAATGGGAGGAGCATTCAAAATGGAGGGAGTGATAAAAATCAAAGATGGCAGAAAGGGATCTACAGCGTGTTGAAAAAGGTGATTGAAAAAGGTTTGGGTGGAGCTAAGATTTCTTGATGGTGATGGCTGAGAGATAAGGAAATAGGAGTCACACAGTATAGAATGGATTACAAAACGGAGAGAGAGAATCAAGCAGGTTGAAAAGCTAGGTCACAACAGGCTACTTCAGTTGGCTGTGAGGTGGTGAAGCTGCTAAGAAGGGACGTAGTGCTGGTAATGGAAGAAGGATATAGATGAGAAAGTGAATATAGGTGAGAAAGGATATAGATACAAAACTGTACAAGGTGTTTCGTGTATAGTTTTAGTCAGGTGTTGGGGACAAGTCATGAATGCTGCTGGATGGGTGAGTAAATAAATGAGGGAGTGGAAGCAGTGTCTGTGCACCGGTGTTGGAAACAGGTGAAGCAAGTGAAATAAGGTCAGGAAGAATGCTTGAGCTCTAGAAAGGATTTTTAAGGCAATGGGACCCAATTTCCCTTGAAAGGGGATGGAATCAACCAAGAGGAAGGGTTTAAATTTGATGTAGAAAGGAGTGCTTACAGGAAAAACCATCCCAGTAAAGGAGAAAGGAGAGAATAAAATATTCAGTAATTAGAAGAGAACCCTCTTCCTCTGAGACAGGAGAGAAGCAGAAGAATGTGGGTGAATATCCAGAGAAGTTCTGAGTAGTGAGAAGTATGTGGTGACACTTTGGGTTGAAGTGAAACAGTCAGTTGGGAAACCAGTAACTCTTGTCTGATGACCTTGACTTTATTTATTAAGAGTAAGGAAGGCAAGTACAGATAAGGAACTTCAGAAATAACGTGTCAATAAAATTAATAAATCACCAACAGCTATGAGAAAAGGATACAATTGAGACAGGATCACATAGAATTGTGTGGATCCCAACAGCTGGCCTCATGGTCTTCCTTCTGCAATGACCAGAGCAGCGATTAGTGAGTGAGAAGTATAGTTGCTCAAATACTTGTTTCAAGACTGAGATTAGGATGAGGCAGGTAAAAGGATTGGTATTACTGATTTTTCTTTTGCCTTGGGCTTCAATGTGGCTTTGAATAGCAATATTACTAATCTTCATTTAAAAGTTTATTTTGTTAATCATTGATTTTTTTTGCATTCATGTGATTTTTAAAATATACTACATTAAAATATATTTATCTTTGAGTTTTTGGCATTCCCTTAAATTTTGTGAGCAAAGTCTAAGTACCTAACTTTCCTCACTCCCTTCTCCCTAATCTCAGTCCAAATTTGTTGAACAAACAGTAAGGTCCCCCAGAGTTGATGGCTGATGTGGAGAGCATGTCTCATGATCAGAGAAGCCAGAACACAGGATCTTGGAGAATGTACGCTTGAGAATATGGACCACGGTGTCCAATGCAGTATAGAACCTAGAAGCAGGCAAAAAAGGGACCAGCAAGTTAAGGATTGAGCCAGTCCATAATTTCTCATGCTACCTTCAAAATGCTTGTAGACAAAGAGATACAAAATTATGCATTGCTGTAATCCAGAATATTTATCAGTAACCTGCCAGACAACATGAAGAGCTTCTACCAACCAAAGCAGGCAGAATGGTAGCAGGTTGAGACAGAATGGTAGTAAGTTTAAAAATTTTTGTTTTAGTTGGTGTTCAATTCCATTGCATGCTGTACCTCTGAGATACCAGGCCTTTGAGGAAAGAAGTTCTTTTCTGCTCTAAGAGAGTTCCTTTCTAACAGAGAGGACCATTTCATGACCATACTGATCCCTTACCACCAATTATTCACCTGTTAGGGCCTTGCTTTATTCAGAAGTGAAGTTCCTGATAATGTAATACGGCCAAGGTAAAAGAAGGTAGATAATGGCACATTTCATTTGGAAATAGGAAAATTAATGCCAGGAATGTGTGTCAAACCATGGGACCTATGCATTCTGGCATTGAGTTTTTATTGCTGTATCTTTAAAGAGAAGGTAATGCTTCGGTTTGTCCAGGATTTATTATTCTTTTATATAGACTGGAAGCAGTGGAGCCCAGGAGAGCTCTTCTCTTTAGAGCCATAGTAAGCAGATGACAACTAATAATAGAAATTTGGCAAAAGTCCTTAAGGTCTGAAAGATTTAAATGTAAATATGTGAGTAATGAAGGAAACCAAGGAAATTAATTCACCCCCCCCCACCTCCCCCTTCTCTCCCACTTATTAGGAAATGAGAGAGTTGACTTCTTCAGGAATGCGTAAACAGCCAGACAAAGACCAAAGGATTCAGTAGTATGAAATAAGGAGAACATTGTTATTAGGGGACAGAGAAAAGACATATTCATGGAAAAGATTTAAATCTAGGAAAAAAATTAAATTTTATTTAAAAAATGCTTTGTATTTTCAGTAAGAGCATACATGCTCTTTTGAAACAAATTATGAAAAATGTTAAAAGACAGGTGAAAAAAAAATCTGGCTGAGATATAGGAAAGGATAAAGAGAGAACTGAAAAGAAATGATAAGCAATTAAAATTTAATAGCTGAGGTGAAATATCTGTTCAAAGCAGTAAAGAACAGAATCAATAAAGCAGAAATTCAGAGCATAGATAGGACAAATAAAAAGAGGTGATGGGTGTGATGAAAACCAAAGTCCCTTTTAGAATATGGAGTGAGGAAGATAGGAGACCACTTTACAGGGACCTTTGAATCTTTGGTTGGGAGTTTAGATTTGAATTAGTCATCAGGTAAAACAACACACACACACACACACACACACACACACACACACACACAGCATTGCAAGCCCTTGACTTATGTTTTACCTTGATAAACATGGTTATTTATGTGAAGGTTATTCTGATAGTTATTTTTAGAACTATTAATGGAGAAAACAAAAGTAGATACGAGATCTTCGGAGAAGTAGCAGTCCGTGGGTTGGGTTATGAAGCCAGGGAGAAGAGTGTGGTGTTTTTGCAAATGAGGAACAATGTAAGCAGCATTAAAGTGTTGTGGACAGTAAATCAGCACAACTCAGTACCTACCGAATATAGAAGTGAAAGAGTGAGAATTTTCAAGTCTGGGATTTGAGAGAAGCCCATAGTAATTACGTAAAACATAGTTAACAAAACCTGTTGGAAATGTAAGGAAAGGAGACCTTCGACCAGACTGAGGTGTATGTGTGTGCATGCTCCCACGTGCCTGTGTACATATGCGTAAAGAAATCATGAACGGTTATCCTAACTGGAAATGAAGTTAAACTGTGCTTGCGTTATTGCTTTGGTATTAACACGCCTCAGAGTAATACAGACCATAAAGTACATATACGTCTAATTATACAGCCTTGTCCTGTACTGTGCTTGAATCAGCCTACTGTAGAATGTTATTTTCTGTGCTTTATTTGCAAGTTAACATTTTAATAATTATCATAAATAGTTACCTGATTTGCATATTCTGGTTCATAATCCAACTGTTCTGCGGATCAACCACAGTTATCTCATTATTCATGCCAAGACTTCTATATTAGTCTGAATAATCTATCCTAGACTGCATTTCTGTTTCCAGTTCTCAGAGCTTTTTATAACTCAAAGTTATAGCGCTTTTTTAATCAAAAGACTGAATCATACATGTGCTAGTATAGTAATGTCTTTGACCCACTATTATATTGAAGCTAATTTTTATTGTGTGATTACCAACATTTCTGTGTAGTATCTTTTTTTTTAATTTAACTTTCATAACCCTCTGAGTTAGATATTCATTGGTGTTTAAGCAATCCCTCATCTTTTATCTTTTTAGAATATATAGTGAAAGGAAATAGTGGGGCATATACACTGAGAACTGAAAAACTTTTAAAACATTACCTTTTGAGAGTCAAACTATAAAATCTATGTAAAGTAGATTACATAGTAGAAATGGTCATATTAGAGAGGCAAAATGACTGAGAGACCAGATCAAAAACTTGGCTGTAATGTAATTAATGATGCTAGCATACCTAGAGAATAACTTAATCTAGAAATGGAAAGTCATAAATATTAGTAATAACCATTTGAGCACTAGGTACAGAAGGAGCAATTGTTCTAGACAATCATAATGTTCTCAGTAGTTATCTCCAGAGATGTGGAAGGCTGCATGTATCAAGTTAGAAAACTTTGAAGCCATTAAAATTAGTCTTCTAATCTCCTTTTACGAAACTGTGGTATTTTCCTTATCAGCTTACATTCTGAAACCTTGATTTCCATGGTACTCTTTCTTACATGTAGAGACTATAGTGGTTAGATTCTCACAAATACCTGATCCTCCTCACAGATTTTTTTTTTTTTGCTCCATATAAAACACATTAATTAATTGGCTTATATATTTTAATTTCTTATATGAACAGAATTGGCTTGAAGTATCTGTCTCCAGTAAAATCTGACGTACTGAAAAATTCAGCCTTTAGGATTTAAGACTGAGTACTTACCACCAGAGTGCTACAGGTACAAATATGAATAAACCACATTCCATGAAGGTTGCCCTCAATTCCATGTAATATATTCCCATAATATAATAAATATACCCTACTGGATTTTTAAAATCCTGTCATTGTCTGCTGTTTGCTATAAACTTATTGGATTAATTTTGCAAGGAAAACTCCATATTTTTCTAAGGCATTGTGCCTTCAATTCATCTGTTTGTTACCCATGAATAGTGATTCTTAATCACTTTGCCGTGCCTTAACAGTCTCCTTAAGCATGTATAACTGCGGATTATTGATAAAGTGTGCTTCACAGTATTGTTTTTTAAATGTTCAAGCTGTTCTCTATAAGCAAGTAATGTAGAGTTAAGAGATAAAGTTTTTATCTTATTCATATATATATTCTCTACAGCATCACATAAAGTCTTTGAAGTTGTTTGAATTAAGCTACAATATCTGTTTGAAGCTAACTACACGTAAATGCAATCACGAAATCTTTTCCCTTGACCTTCAGATTAGAAATTGGGTCAGCTTCTTTTGGTGAGGCATTTGGTATGGCAGACATTAGTTAGCTGCTTAAACTTTGGCAGAATGAAGGCATCGGCTTCTGGCCCAATGCCTGCCATGTAGTAAGCTTTATGTGGACATTTGCTGAATGCGTGAACTTAATGGAAAGTTATGATGGTAAGCTTTGAAAATCATAATGTGTAGAATTAAATAGAAATAGTTGGGATGATTTCAGTTTTCTAACCAGAGTTGTAGAAAGCTGGAAAAAATCATTTCCAAACTTACAACAATAAAAAGCTGGACTGACATCAGGTTCACTACTTTTCTTGAACCCACTGAGTGCTGAAGTTGCAAGCCAATGAACTGGTCCAGAATCTAGAGAGAGGCAAACACCTTTCTCTTGCAGAGGGAGGCAAGGTGTAAGTACTAACCAGGGCATGACGCAGCCAGAGGCCTATAGAAAGGGTTCAGCTAAAATGATTGTTGAATTGTGGAGGTCAAGTGCGTACTGGTGAGAAAAAGTGAAGACCGGGGTGGGGGTGGGGGGCACGGAAATAGGAGAGCTTGTTTTTCTTGTGTGGATTTTTCTTCCTGAACCCCATCAGCCACACAAAGAAAATTTCCTGTGTGGTGAAGAACTGGGGTAGTACAGCAGCCATAGCAAGAGGAGCAGTATACTCCATCTGGACTCTTCTTCTTCTGTTCTCTTACAGAACAAAACCATATTCTGTTGGGAGAACTGCAATGCCTTAGGGCACTGGTGAATCCCTTTGTAGCTGGGGATTTGGAACAGGGAAAAAAAATAAACCTCAGCCCCCTAGGGAAAGGGCAGGAATATGTACAGGAACCAAAACTATACCAGGTGAGGGGAAGGATCACTGAGAAGGCATACACGTGAGACCTAGGGACACAGTGCTCATGTAAGACTAAGACTTAATCAGAAGATCAAAGAACACTCTCCCCCATTGTTCATTCCCTGCTGCCAGAGTAATAGCTGTCAAATTCTAAGTAACTTGCAAGAGGCAGACCTTTCTGGATCACAAAGATTTAAGACTGAATATGGAGCAGTTGTGAGGATGAAAAAAAAAAATCTGTCAAACTATATCCCCCATCCCTAACACGGTATATCAATATAGGAATTTGCAGCCTGTGGTGCCCAAGTGTAACCATTGCAACTACAAAATTCAAACCTAGCTCAACTCCTCATTAGGTTAACCCAAACCCCTGTGCTAAAGTTCTAGTAGAAAGAAGTGTGTGCTCATTTCTAAGCATAAAACCTACCTTAGTCTCTACTACTGTACACCTGATAAGAGTAGGACATAAGAACTTTAGCAAAAAGTTAAAAAGAATATGAAAAGGCAGGGGACCCCCCCCCCCAAAGGAAAAAAAACAACACTCAAAAAAGAGACAAAGTACTCATCACAGTCAGGTACAACTATTACACAGATGTTGGCACTGTCTCACAAGGAAATTTAAATAACTATGAATTATAGGTTAAAGGCTCTAGTGGAAAAGTAGGTCAACATGCAAGATCACATGGTTAATTTCAGCAGAGATGAAAATTATCTCAAGAAATTGAATTGAAAGCCTAGAAATATAAAACAAAGCAACAGAGATAGAGAATGTCTATGACAAGGGTTATCAGTAGAGTTGACACAGATAAAAGAAGAATCAATAAACTGGAAAATGTCAATAGAAATAATTCAAATTGAAACATAAATAGAAATAGGAATTAAACAAACAAAACACCCAAGAACCACGAGACAGTATCAAATGGTACGTGTAACTGGAATCCCAGAAGAAGAGAGGTTCAGAAGAAATGTTTGAAGAAATAATGGTCGATATTTTCCCAAAATTAATGACAGACACTAAACTGCAGATCCGAGAAGCTAAGAGAACATAAAGCATAATAAATACAGAAAACAAACAAAAATAATTTCAAAACGTAGTCATATCATATTCAAACTGATAAAAACAAAAGACAAATAATGAAAAGCAACTGGAAAAAAATTGTTATAGCAATAATAGAAAACTAATATAAAAATATTACAGACAGATATAAGAAAAGATAAGAATTAGAGCAAATCTCTCTTCAGAAATCATGCAAGCTGAAGACCATGGAGTAACATCTTTAATGTGCTGAAAGGAAAAGCAAAACTTCTCAAACCAAATTTCTATACCTGATGAAAAAATATTCAAAATAAATGAAGAAGAAATAAAGACTTTTCCAGATAAGCAAAATCCATTGGAATTTATTGCAAGCCAACCCTATAAGAAATGCTAACGGACGGTTGTCAGGCAGAAGGAACAGATAGGACAAAAACACTGAGATCTATACAAAGAAGAGAAACAGTATTGGAAGTGGAATAAGTGAAAGTAAAACTATTTTTTCTTTTTTATTGCTCTAAAATATGAGTGTCTAAAGCAAAAATAGTAGCAATATGTTTTGTGTTTACAGCATATATAAAAGTGAAATACATGACAACAGTAGCACAAAGGATGAGAGGGAAGAATTGGAAATATACTGTTGTAAGGTTGTGACTTTACACATGACTATATAAAGTTGTTTGAAGATAGCTCTGATTAATTAAATATGTATACACTGTATTGTAAGCCTAGAGCAGGGGTCAGGAAACACTTTCTTAAAGGACAGTACAATATATACTTAAGGCTTTCTTGCTTTATGACCTCTCTCTCAACTACTCAACTCTTCCACTGTAGTGTGAAAGCAGCCTGAGTACAAAAACAAATGGGCATGGTTCTGTTTCAGTAAAATTTAATATACAAAAACATTTGGCTGGCCCACACCATGGGTTTGTCAACCCCTGCTCTAGAATATCCGTTAAAAAATGTAATACAGAAACATAAATAATAATTCATTAGAGGAGATCAAATGGAATCATAAAATATCCTCGACTTAAAGCATAAAATGAGGAAAAAAGAAATAAATGATAGATGGAACAAGAACAGATACAAAACAAGTAGTTGGTTGCTATATTTTAATTCATCCATATCAATAATCACATTAATATATACAGTCTAAACACAGCAGTTAAAAGGCAGAGATTGTCAGAAAAGATTTTAAAAAACAAGAAGCAGCTATTTGCTGTCTACAAGATACTTAATTTTTTAAATGTTTATTTATTTATTTGTATTTATTTAGCTGCACCAGGTCTTAGTGGAGGCACGCAGGATCTTTAGTTGAGGCATGCAGGATCTTTTAGTTGCAGCATGCAGGCTCTTGGTTGCAGCATCTAGTTCCCTGACCAGGTATCGAACCCAGGCCCCCTTCATTGGGAGTGCAGAGTCTTAGCCACTGGACCACCAGGGAAGTCCCAAGATACTTTAAATAAAATGGTGTGGCAGGCTGAATAATGCCTCCCTCCCAAATATTTTTATACCCTAACCTCCAGAACCTGTGAATGTGTTACCTTACATGGCAGGAAGAATTTTGCAGATGTTTTTGTGGTTATATGTTGAGGCACTGAATTCTCTGAACACCTGAATGAGCAAGGAAACAGATTCTTCCCAAGAGCCTCCAATAAGATACACAGCCCTGCTCACACGTTAATTTTAGCTCAGTGAGAACTTGTATTGGAATTCTGACCTACAGAACTGTAAGATAATGTATTTGTGTTGTTTTAATCTGCTAAGCTTGTGATAATTTATTATAACAATAATAGAAAACTAATACAAGTCAGATAGAAATGTCAAAAATAAAAGGATTCAGAAAGTTATACCATGAAAACACTACACAAAAGAAAGCCGGGGCTTCCCTGGTGGCGCAGTGGTTGAGAGTCCGCCTGCCGATGTAGGGGACACGGGTTCGTGCCCCGGTCCGGGAAGATCCCACATGCCGCGGAGTGGCTGGGCCCGTGAGCCATGGCTGCTGAGCCTGTGTGTCCGGAGTCTGTGCTCCACAACGGGAGAGGCCACAACAGTGAGAGGCCCGCATACCGCCAAAAAAAAAAAAAAAAAAAGAAAGCTGAAGTAACTGTTAATATTAGACTAAGTAGACATCAGAACAAGGATTATTATTAGAAGTAAAGAGGGTCATTACCTGTGATTGTATCTGGCGTATTTCACTTAATGTTTTTGGGGTCCAACCACGTTGCAGAATATATCAATATTTTGTTCTGTTTTTATTGCTGAATAATATTTCATTGTATGGATATACCACATTTTGTGTTTATTCAATGGTTGAAAGACATTTATATCATTTCTTGTTTGGGGCTATTACAAACAATGCTGCTATAAACATTTGAACATAGATTTTCATGTAGACATGTATATTCATTTCCCTTGGGTAGATTCCTAGGAGAAGAATTGCTGGGTCATATGTTAAATTTATGTTTAACTTTTGATGAAATTGCCATACTCTTTTCTGAAGTGGCTGCATTGTTTTACATTCCTACCAGCAATGTATGAGGGCTGTAGTTTCTCCACATCATTACCAATACTTGATATCTTCTCATCTCTTAGGTAATAGCTACTCTTTGGGCTTGAATTAGCCTTGGTTATTGTTTTCCCATGTTCTAGTCCATGGGAAGAAAAGGAAGGCATCAGGTTATTTTTAAACAGTTGAAATAGAATTTTCCCTTATCCCTTGTGCATACAGGGCTGCATCCAGGAATGAAGAAGCTGTGAAATGTATTCTGTAACTGGGTTGCCATATGCCCAAGAAAAAGGGGAAAATAGATTTGGGGGAACAATCAGTATTCTTTAATAACTAAATCTAGGTTCACAAAATGAAGATGCTCATCCTTCAGGCATTGACTTTCAAATTATTTCTTACATGGACAGTTCTGTATAGGATGCTTTAGGGTGAACGGCAGTAGGAATATATTTATTTATTAGTGGTTTATAGTTATCTTGGCCTATGCCATAAAGATCAGCTATTGTTTAAAATTCTGTGCAGCCATTGGAAGTCATTTTAAAATATAGAATATATATAGTGAATTTCATTAAAAAAATGAGGAAATATGTCAGAATACTAACAGCAGTAGAATTATGAATGACTTTTAATTTTCTTCCTTGTATGACTCTGCATTTGAAAGTTTTCCATAATAACCATGTTTGTAATTTTTATCAATTTCTATTAATTTTATAATTTTAAAAGTACCTTTCAATGAGCCAATTTATTTTTTTATCTTAAGGCAGCCAGGGAAAGATTTATGCACAATGATACTTTTAATGTTATATAGGAACAGCTAACTATTTTAAATAGGAAAATATTGATAGAATATTGGTTGAATAAATTATAGAACATTAATTAATAGCTGAATTATGCACTCATTTAAAATTTTGTTGTAAAACACTTTTAAAATAACATGGCAGATATTCTTATACTTAAAATACATGAAATAATAGAACCCAAAATTGTTTATGTAGTGTGTTTTCAATTTTATAGAAGAAAGAAAAATATTTTTGCCATGTAATTATATTGTAGGTTGATTTTCCTTTTCTCTTTTTTTTTCTTTCTTTTTTCAAAATCGCTTTCTTTTTCTTTTTTTTATTTGGTTAGTTTTGTCTGAATAATTTATTTCAAATGTACAAGTTTTTAATGTATAATATATGTATTTCTTTTACAATGGAAAAATAAAATATATCCAAGCAATGAAAGGTAAGTGAATTCTAGAGTAGATCAAATTAATTTCCTTATTCTATTATAATCTCACTTTTTATTTAGATAATCTTTACATTTATTCTTTGTGATGAAATTATATTTGAATACAACTAATGAGAAGATAGTTATAATTTATATAATGTGATTCTGATAATGTTTTTAAAAATGGTTGAATTTCAAAAATTTACCAGGAGTCTGTGTTGCCCCACAGTTCCCTGAGGTTCTGTTCATTTTATTTTATTTATTTAAAAATTTTTTTTTGGCTGCATTGGGTCTTCGTTGCTGTGCACAGGCTTTCTCTAGCTGTGGCGAGCGGGGGCTACTCTTCGCGTGCATGGGCTTCTCATTGAGGTGGCTTCTCTTGTGGAACATGGGCTCTAGGCACACAGGCTTCAGTAGTTGCAGCACGTGGGCTCAGTAGTTGCGGCACGTAGGCCCTAGAGTGTGCGGGCTTCAGTAGTTGCGGTACGTGGGCTCAGTAGTTGTGGCCCGTGGGCCCAGTAGTTGTGGCTCACGGGCTCTAGAGCACAGGCTTAGTAGTTGTGGCGCACGGGCTTAGTTGCTCCATGGCATGTGGGGGTCTTCCCTGACCAGGGATTGAACCCATGTCCCCTGCATTGGCAGGTCGATTCTTAACCACTGTGCCACCAGGGAAGTCCCTATTTTTTTTTTTTTTATCTTTCACTTCTTCAGATTTGATAACTTACTTTGATCTACCTTCTAGTTCACTGACTTGTTCCTCTGTCAACTCCATGTTGTTATTGAGCACACCTAGTGAAATATTTTGTTTTGTATTTCACATACTGTACTTTACAGCTTTAACAGTTTAATTTGATTTTTTTTTTCATGCTGTGAAGTTTTGTCTTTCCATTCATTTCAGGAGTGTGCACTATTGTTTCTTGGAGAAAAGTGATAATGGCTTCTTCAAATCTTTGTTGATTCCTACATTAGGGTCATCTCAGGGTTGATGTGTGTTGACTGTATTATACCTTAAGAGTTGGCCAGATTTTCCTGATTCTTGGGTATATCAAGTAATTTTATATTGTATCCTGAACATTTTGAATATTTTGCTTTGAAACTCTAGATCTCATTGAATCCACTGGAGGAATCTTTCCTTTCCTGTCTTTCTCTTTTTTTTCCCCTCTCCTTCTTTCTTTCCTTTTTGCTTTCTTTTCCTTTTCTTTTCACTGGCAGTCATTGCAATTAGGTTCAACCTACAAATTCTGGTTCACTTTCTGTGGGTGTTAGTTCCAGTGTCAGTTCAGTTTTCAAACTCCTTTCTATGCTTTTTGAGTCTGCACCTTGTATGTGACTCTCAGGACTTTGGTGATGGTTTATATCATAGGTCAGTTCTCACAGCTTTTGCTGTGCTTCTTTGAGTACGTTTTGAGCATATACATCTTAGGGGTGAACCCAGGGTTTGTGTCAGTTCACACAAATACACAGAATCAGAGAATCCCCTTGTCCAAGGCTTTCTTTTTGAGACCAACTGTACATTCTCTGGCTTGTTTTATCAGAGCTTTTGCCTCTTGTGCTGTCATACGGATCCACGTGAATGGGCCTGCTTTTGTGGCAAATTGATAAGAGGAAGAGAAAGAAAACATAATGGGGATTCCCCGCTCAATGTTCACACAACAGAGGCCCCATTTTCCTAGTTTCCTATTATGAAAGATAGCTTTCTTCCTCACTGCTGTCACGCACCCGTGGTGGCAGTATAGTTCTATGATTAGTCCTGGTCTTGTAGCAAGGTTGGAAGTGAACAACAGGGAAAAGATTCTTTTCCCAGTCCCAGAAAAATGGGATTGGAGTTTTTGCTCTTCATACCTGGCATTTAGTGCTCAGATTCAGCCTGACTTGAGCTCAAAGTTAGGATATAAAAGGAGGAAAAACAAAAACCAAACAGAACACTCATCACCACTGTATCTTTGACTCTGTTATCCAGTATGTCTGCTATTATTTACTATTCAGATTCCTCAAGAAGTTGCTTTTTGTACTTTGCCCAGAGTTTTTAGTTGTAATCAGTGGGAGAGAGAGGCTTGCAGTGGTCCTCCTTGTTGGATGATACTGGAAATCCCATTAATAATCTATAATGTGCTATTTTACTGTTTCTTTTCTCTCTTTCTTTTTTTTTTTTTGTGATTCAGATGTCAGTCTTATTTAGAAACCAGATTAATTACTAATCTATATAGAAAGCAGCATATAAAAATAAATAAATTTATTAATAATCAAATTCCAATAGTTATATATGGAAATAAAATATTAGGAACATAATTATTTATTTTTCCACCATGGAAATAATTTCAAATTATTTTAAAGGATTTCAATTTTCAAATCCTCATTTAGACTATCTCAGAATTAAGTATACAGTTGTCTCTTTGTATTATCAGGTTATCCTATGATCCAGATCCCAACTGATCTCTTAGCCTCCGTCTTGCCCCTCCCTGTTCAATCTAATCTTCACATAGCAGCTAAAATAATGATTTCCAAACCTGAAGTAGATAATCTTTTTCATCATTTTGAAACTTTATGACGGCTTCTCATTATACGTGTAAAATCTAGACTTCCTTCCTATAAAACCCCAAGTTCTCTGGCCCCTCCTTGTTGCACAGACCTCATCTCATGCTACTCTACTCCTAGCCTTCCAGCCACCATGGCCTTTTTTTTTTTTTTCTTTATCTTTTCTAAAAGCCAGCTTCTGCTGTACATCCCTTGCATGGCTAATTTTTTCCTTATAACTAGAATCTCGTTGGATATTACCTCTCCCTGCAGAGAACACCCTCTCCCAGTCACTGGATGTCACATTAATCTGTTGTATTTTGTTTTTAAGCTTTTATGATTATCTGAATTTATTTGTTATAAAATTTATTTTCTTGTTTTTTTTCCCCTGCACCCACACACACACTTGGTTCTGTTTTGTTCACTATGGTACTTCCATGTCCAAGAACAGTGTCTGGTACATAGTAGCCTCTCAGCAAATAATAGCAATGAGTTTTAAAAATGGTAAATTACTGTACCTAAGATCATATGAAAACAGTATCATCAATATGACTGTTCTGTCATCATTTTTCACCTTGGAGTATGCAGGCTTCTTAGTCTCCCTCCATCCACTCTTCCCCCTACACCTGCACTCTAATTGCTTCCTCCCTAGTTCAAGTGATCTTTTAAAAGCCTTCATCATGTTCTACTTCTGCTTAAACCCTTCTTTCACTGACTTCCTGTTCATCTGGACCAAAATTCTTAGCGTGACCTTTAAAGACTCTTGGCGCATGCAGATCCCAGGTGGGGTGCTCTCCATGCTCCTTTGGGCCAGGGACCCCCTCCTCTCTCATATGTTATTTTACAGTAGGCTGTGTGACTTTATTCTGTAACAGTTTTGAAAGTTGTCATTGTACATTGATTTGACTGTCCTCCTTTGCTGAACTTTCAACAAATTCCAGGATGTCAGGGATGGGTTTTGACCTTTGTTTTACACTGTATCACTAGTACTAAAACATAGGAGGTGCTTAACTGGTGATTGTTGAAAGAATTTTTAAAAGCAGAAAAGCTATCATGTGATCCAGATGCATGACTAGAAGTTTGAATTAGTACATAAATGCATTTATTAATTAGGCCCATTTACCATTTGTCTAGGTAACTATTTGTTAGTTTAGATAAAGTGATCAATAAATAACTACTTTGAATGATATTTTTAATACTCTACAAGGATAGTTGAATTTAGTATGTTACACATTTACTAGCAAATTTAAAGGTGTCACCATTTTAAAACTAGTTATTATTAGGTTTAAAAAATCATCTCCACTAATAAATAATTAGACTTTATCATAAAATGATAAATAGAAATCAGTTTGTATATTTAGAATTTTTCTTTAAAAATTGTATTTTAGTATAGTTCTTTAATATCAAAACAAAAATAGTTTATGAAATAAAACATTTTTATAGATCAATTAAAATATTTTTCAAAATTTTTTATTTGAAGGAAATGGTATAAACACTTGAAAATTTCTGATATTTTGAGAATTTTAGATTATTATATTTAAGGTAATTTAGTTTAGTAAATTGTTTTTAAAACTAAAGATAGGTTTGAGAATATTTACCCTTGTTTCTTCATCTGAGCTTTGGGACTTTATAGTTAAAACCCCCTTTATGCTTTTTAAGTAGATCTTTGATATAAGACCTTGTTCAGTTAGCTGTCATTTAAAAGACATTAATAGAGTGATTTACCCTAGTTCATGGATGATAATTTATATCCTTCAAATAGTCCCACTTTAGTTTTTTATACCAAAAAGGGGGATATCTGATGTTAACTATCCAAAGTTAAGTACTTGAGGTTAATGGTGTCTTTACATTTTATGTCCCCTTGATGTCAAACAACCTTAAAGGTTCTAGCGTTGATTATAATCAGTAGTGAAAATGAGAATTGCTCAAAGGAATCTGTTTTGTAGAAAAAGATACTTCCTTTTTTTATACACTGAAGAAAAGAATAATTAATATACATGTTTTATAGTTATTATTTGAAAGATTTATAGAAGATGAAATAGGATTTCAATAGCAGATGTACTCTTTTATCTAGCAGATAATATGTATATGACTTCTGTTACGTTATTTAGGCACTGAACATGTAATTTGATGTCAGGTTTAGAATTCCCTAGGTCTCAGTTAGATTATCTTTGAAAAGCTACTGTGTGTTTTTGTTTGGTGGTTGTTGTTTTTGTGGATGGGGGGTATTTCATTGAAACTTGTGTAAGACTAGTAGAAAATCTAAAAATGTCAGTCAAAATTTAAACCAAGTCATTATTTGTATTTTTGTTAAGAAAAATTGTAGCAAAGGGCAACCTATGTAATAATCGTCTTTGGCCTTGATACTCTTTCTCCAAGTTTTAAACTTGGAGTAATATTTTCAGATATTCTTTGTCAAAACATTTACTTCTAAGGAAGCTCTTTTTAAAATCTATTTTGCTGTTTATCTACTTATTTGTAATTGTCTAAATTATAGCATTGGCCTTATGTAACTCTTTTGTAGGAAGGTGCTTTTGAAGCCCAGGTGGTCTACAGGAGGACCACACAGGCCAATAGCAGTGTTCTGCTGGGCAGCTCCATTGTGCACCCTCCCCCAATAATCAGTACATGCAACTGATCATATAGGGTAATGTGCAGAATTGGCATAGCTCAAAACAGTCCTCTACTACTGCTGGAAGGTGTGACCAAATCTTGTGCCTCATTGATAGCTCGTGGTAAT
Organism: Aethalodelphis obliquidens; assembly: GCF_003676395.1. NCBI lineage: Eukaryota > Metazoa > Chordata > Mammalia > Artiodactyla > Delphinidae > Aethalodelphis > Aethalodelphis obliquidens. The sequence continues at coordinate 8,900,805 of NW_020838000.1, forward strand.
TGATGATACATGAGGCACTCTCCCTGTTTGGGGCAAATTAAATTGCCTTCTACAAGAGACTGTCAACTTTTATCACAGTAGAAGTTTATCGTTTCGTACTAGGAAAGACGTTTGGATCATCACAATAATCTAGGAAACCCTTTAAAAGTAGAGGATCCTGGACCACACCCACGGTTGTCTCAATCTCATCCTTTTTTTCAATCTCTTTCTCTCCCACAAACACACCACATGCGTGCACACGCACACACACACCCCCTAAATACCTGTCCCCAGGTGATTTGGATGATCAGCATGTTCATGAACTTGGTCTGATCTGGTCCTGCCCTTCTCTGTTGCAGATGTGGGTGGTAGGACCCAGAGAGGTTAATTTTGCATTGGAATTCTCTTTACTTGATTGATTCCTGGTCTACTTTGTTTTTTTTCTGAGACATCAAGCAGCTTTAAGTCTATGGGATGCCTGGAGAGACAACAATATGTCCAGTAATGACGATGAAAATAAATAGAAATATTTGCATTTGTGTGTTATTACACATTAACTTAAGTTGGGTAGTTATATTTGTGATTATTTTTGGAATTAGACCTTGTTTCCATTCAGTCTCAGAATCCTTAATGAATTCTTCTTAAAACTTGTTTTATTCTGATGCGTGTGTAATATTGTATACTATCCTATATGTGATAGTTTTAGTTTATTACTAGATTGACTGTAGTTTTAGTTCTTTATCTGCATTTTATCAATACCAAGAAACATATATATTCAGCTCATGGATTAGATAGCTTTATATTTCAAGGCTCTGATTTTATTTAAGTTTACTATTTTTCCACTCGCTTTCTTTATATCATATTCAATGTTTGATATCATCATCAGGAAGGATAGTAAAGTTACCACAAATCTTGTACAGAGTTGTATAATTCATGGAATAAACTTTTGTTAATTATAAATTTTATCAGAAATAGTGCTTTTCAGGGAAGTCCCTGGCGGTCCAGTGGTTAGGACTCCATGCTCTCACTGCCAAGGGCCCCTGTTTGATCCCTGGTTGGGGAACTAAACTCACACAAGCCACGCAGTGTGGGCCAAAAAAATAAAAGCAATGTAGAAATAATGCTTTTTAATTGCTAAGAAGAGTTACAATTTTCAGTTATTTAAATTATGAATAAGTTTATTCTCTTTACATAGCACCAATAGACTTCTACTTTTATTCCTTTACTGGGTACAGTATTTTAAATACATTCACTGATTAAAACATTCATAAATTAATAGCTAACATTTATCAAGGAACTTACATTGTGCTACATGCTATACTAAGCTCTTTATTTGCACTTATCTAATCTTCATAACCACACTTCGTGGTAGAAACTGTTATCTTCATTTTACAGATGAGGAAACTGAAATATTGAACAGTTAAGTCAGAGGGAAAGTAAATGGTGGAGCATGTACTCAGGTCTATCTTGCCTGAGCCTTAGCTTTTAATCATGAGGCTGTAATACCTCTACTTTATAATTTCATTAAATTGAACAGGGCAGTTTAATTTTACCAATTCATTAAGCATTTTCTTTCCTGGAAATTACTTTAAAGTTTAATCAAAGATCATCATCAGCATTTTTTTTCTTAAAATTTACAACCACTGTGTGTTCATACAGACCCTACCTACATACTTACCTGTTTTTCTGTCTTTCCATCTATAGACACACATATTTGCATTTACTATACTTGAGAATTTTCCCGTTTTCCTTCAGTAATTGACTTCTAGCTTTGTTCCTTTGTAGTCAGAAAAGATACTTTGTATGATTTCAGTCTTTTTAAATATATTGAGACTTGTTTTATGGCTTAACATATGGTGTGTCCTGGACAGTGTTCCATGTGCACTTGAGAAGATTGTATATTCTGTTGTTGGCTAGTGTTTTATGTTTGTTAGGTCTACTTGGTTTACAATCTTGAGTCCTTTCTTTCCTTACTGATCTTCTTTCTAGACGTTCTGTCAATTTTCATTGTAGAACTGTCTGTTCCTCCCTTCAATTCTGTCAATGTTTGCTTCATATATTTTCATGTTCTATTGTTTGGTGCATATGTTTGTAATTGTTATATCTTCTTCATGGTTTGACCCTTTTATCAATGTATAATGTCCTTCTTTGTTGTAGCAGTTTTTGACTTAAAGTCTATTTTGTCTAATATTGTTATAGCCAAGTACCTCTTTTTTTGCTTATTTTCTTTTCCATACTTTTACTTTGGTTCTTAAATGAGTCTCTTGTAGACAACATACAGTTGCATCATGATTTTTTTTTTAATCCATTTTTGCTAATCTCTGCCTTTTTTTTTTTTTTTTTTTTTGCGGTACACGGGCCTCTCACTGTTGTGGCCTCTCCCGTTGCGGAGCACAGGCTCCGGACGCGCAGGCTTAGCGGCCATGGCTCACGGGCCCAGCCACTCCGCGGCATGTGGGATCTTCCTGGACCGGGGCACGAACCCGCATCCCCTGCATCGGCAGGCGGACTCTCAACCACTGCGCCACCAGGGAAGCCCTGATCTCTGCCTTTTGATTGAAACTTTAATCAATTTACATTTAAGTTAACTACTGATAAGAAAGAACTTACTTCTGCCATGATGCTGTTGTTTTCTGTATGTTTTATACCTTATTTCTCCTCATTTCCTCCATTACTGCTTTTTCTTGTGTTTGGTTGCATTTTTCTATTTTTGTTCTGTAGTGACCATTTTGGTTCCCTTCTCATTCCTGTTGTGTAAATTTTAGATCTCTTCTTTGTGGTTATCATAGGGATTAAATGATAAAATTTAAATCCTAAATTTTTAACAATCTACTTCAAGTCGATAACCAAACTTAACTTTAGAGCATACAAAATATGTGCTCCTATACTGCTCTGTCTTTTTCCCTTTTAATGTGTCATAAATTACATTTTTTTAACTTTCTGTATAATCCAAGTGAAAACCAGCTGAGAAGTTCAGCTTCATTAATTGTGGCATGCAGGCTCAGTAGTTGTGGCTCACAGGCTTAGTTGCTCCGTGGCATGTAGGATCTTCCCAGACCAGGGCTAGAACCTGTGTCTACTACATTGGCAGGCAGATTCTTAACCACTGCGCCACCAGGGAAGCCCATAAATTACATTTTTATACATTGTTGCTCAGTTGTATTAACTTATTTTTATCCATTTGTTTTTATATCCTGTAGGAAGCAAAGGGTGGCATCACAAACCTTAAATACAACAGTGCTGGCTTTTTGTTTGCTCACATATTCACCTTTACCAGAGATCTTTATTTCCTCCCACGGCTTTGAGTTATTGTGTGGTATTCTTTCCTTTCAACCTGAAAGACTGCCATTAGCTTTTCTTTTTTTTTTTTTTTTTTTGCGGTACGCGGGCCTCTCACTGCTGTGGCCCCTCCCGCCGCGGAGCACAGGCTCCGGACGCACAGGCCCAGCGGCCATGGCTCACGGGCCCAGCTGCCCCGCAGCATGTGGTATCCTCCCGGACCGGGGCACGAACCCGTGTCCCCTGCATCAGCAGGCGGACTCTCAACCACTGCGCCACCAGGGAAGCCCAGCTTTTCTTTTATGGTATGTCTAGTTTCAGCTTTTGTGTTTCTAGGAATGTCTTAACTTCTCACTCATTTTCAAAGGAGTATTTTGCTAGATATAAAATTCTTGGTTGATAGCCTTTTTTTAAAGCACTTTATATATAGATATATATCTATATATACATATCATCCCACTCTTTCGGCCTGCATGTTTTCTGATGAGAAATCATCTGTTAATCTTACTGAGGATTCTCTGTTGTGACAAAGTACTTTTCTGTTGTATCTTTCAGGATTCTCTCTTTGTTTTTGTCTTAGAACAGTTTGCTTATAATGTGTCTTGGTGTGAGTCTCTGAGTTAATCCTACCTAGAGTTAATTGAACTTCTTGGATTTGTAGATATTTGTCTTTCATCAAATTTGGGAAGTTTTTGGCCATTATTTCTTCAAATATTCTTTCTGCCTCTTTCTTCTATTTCTCAGACTCTCATAATGCATATGTTGCTGTGCGTGATGGTGTCATACAGGTTTCTTAGGGTATGCTCACTTTTCTTCACTTTTTTCCTATTTTTGCTCCTCAGACTCCATAATTTCAATTGTCATATGTTCAACTTCGTTATTTTTGTGTTTTGCCTGCTCACACCTGTGGTTGAGCCCCTCTAGTGAATTTTTCAATTCAGTTATTGTATTTTTCAGCTCCAGAAATTCTATTTCCTTTTATTATTTCTACCTCTCTATTAATGTCATTTTGTTGATTTATTCTCTACATGATTTCTTTCCTTTTTTGGTCTATGTTTTCCTTTTGCTCTTTGAACATCCTTAAGACAGTTTCAAAATCTTTGTCTAGTAATTCCAGTTATTTCTGAGGGATAGTTTCTGTCAACTTATTTTCATTCCTTTGATGAGCCATGCTTCCTGTTTCTTTGTATGCTTCATGATTTTGTTGTTTTTGACAACTTGATATTTAAATATTATGTTGGTTACTCCAGAAATCAGATTCTCCCCTTCTCCTGGGTTTGTTATTTTCTATATTCTTGAAGACCATTTCAGTCCATTTGTTTAGTTATTCTCCTGAAATATTTTTTATTTTTGCAAAGACTTATTGTTTGACATACATAGTCATTGAAGTCTTTATTTCTTAGGTTGTGTTCAGCTAGGATTTTAACAGAGATTTTCTGAATGCCAGGAGCTAAGAAGAGCAACAAAACCCTGAACCTCTCCTTATCTTTTCAGATTATCTCTGCTGCAGCAGTCCTTCATCATTTAGCCAGGCTTGCATTCTTCCTAGTGGTCAGCTTCAGGTGGAAACTTAACGGTCTTCTCAGTTTCTGTATCATCATGCATCTTGCCCTGGGTATGTGCATAGTGTTCTACATTCCCCTGCATACCCAGGTGCTTTTGAATGTACTAATTTCTCAAAGAAACTCTCGCTAGCTTTTTCTCCCAGGCCTTAGGTGGTCTATTTTATGTTTTGATTGTATTCTTTTGCCCCAGGCATCTGCTGGCTCTTAATTTGACTTGCAGTGGGTACAAGAGCAAAGCCCACCTTTTTTTTTTTCCTTTTTTTTATTTAGATGCAAAAGAGATGAACATCTTATGTCAGTTCTTCAGGTAGCTCCTAACAAGTTAGAATTGATTTACACAATACTTTGAAAATATGGTCTTCTCTGCTCCCTCCAGAACCAGGTACTATTCTCCTGGGAACTAGCTTACTTCTTACTTACACTGGGAACTAGCTTACTTCTTCAAGACTGCTGCTGATCTAGGGAGATGGTAGAACAGGCAAGTAAAAACCCCACAGAGCTTTCCAGTTGCCATTTTCTTGGCTCATTGTTCACTTGGTTCTTGTAAATCTTTGACTATTTTCCAGAGTCATTACAAAGTTGGTTCCGACAGTTCTAGTTTTTCGACGTTTCTGTGGGAGGATGAGAACTTGGAGTTGTATCTTCTGCCACTCTGCTGATGTCATTCTGCTTTCTTTTTAAAAAGAATTCTGTTCAATATTTAACAAGAATAACAGAAGTATTATCTTCTTAAATTAAAATTGTGCACTTGAAATGTTATTTATTTAAAATAGTTCCTATGTATTTGTTTTACATCTGAGTTTCATTATGTAAGTTAATAATTTGAAAATATTATGTAGAAAACTAAATATGGCCATTAAATCATTAGAATATAGATAAATTAACAGTGATAGAGAAAATGGAAAATTATTGAATAAACAAATTTCCTGTATTTACTTGAGCACTGGCTCTTAAACCTAATGAGTGGTCCTAGATTTTTAGCATAAATAGTTAGCCTACAGAGCCTGTTGTTTACCTTATTCCTGAAATGAGATAATATCCTTTGCAGCTACTGATTTCATTGATGATGCTGAGTTATTATGCTTTGCCTTAACTGAGTCAATGCAATGAATATACGTAATTTATAGATTTTTTTTTGAATCATTCACTTTGAATGGGATTTCAGATTTAACTAAAACATTTCAGTAGTAATCCTCATTCATTTAAAAGACACACAAGGTTTTAGGTGTTTACACTATTCATTTATGCCATATTATCCTATCACAACTAAAATGTGGCTATCCATAAGTTTGCTTTCAACTTAAGTTTGAACCAAATATTTTCCCCTTACTATTAATAATTCATCACACATACATGATGACATTTCTCTAACAATTCAGAGATCAGCCTTTTTAAAACTTATGTAATATTTTTCAGAATTCATACTTAGTACCATGTGATCCTCTAAAGCTTGATTTTTTTTTACATGTAAACTGAAGAAGGCACAGTTGAGTAGGTGTGCTTACTTACAGCATTATTCTGGTTGTTTTTAACCTAGCCTCGTTTAAAATCTTCATCCCCCCCTTATAAAGCAGATATTTGTGCATAAAAAGCACTCTGGAAATCTGTAAACTTTGTTCAGCATGGTTTCAGCAGTGCACAGATAGATACTGTAAATGCTCTTAGCTAAGCATGACTACAGTAAGAGCTAAAAAAGGAGTCCAAATTTAATTTATCCTATTTAAGTCACCGTTATACATATTATTATTTTAATAAGTTAGATACATATATGTTAGGGATTACTAATGGAAAATACTATGTTGTTTGTATTCTCATTAAAAACAATGTAACTATGAGCATATTCTTTTCAAATCAGCCAACTTATTTTAATTCTGAATGTTATGAACTCATTTCACAAAGTTACTTACCAATTAATGAGAAATGAATGTGTTATGTAAATTTCAAACTGTAATGGTCACAGATAATTGATGAACCATTCCTACAAATATATATGTTGTACAATTACACATGCATATAGCGACATACAAAATTCGTATGTTATATATTGTATATAGTTTATGTATTTATTTAAGATTTACTCAGTAAACACATCCATTTTATTTTACTGGCTTAGTTTACATTAAATATTGGAATACCTTTAAAGTCACAATTGTATTTTTAAAATTTACTCTATTGTTAAATTACTTTTCAAGCAAATGAAAGGAACTCTGTTAACATATTTAAGTATTTGTGCTGTTTGGTTTTTAAAGGCCTTTGTGTGAGATTACTTTAAAAATGTATTTTTGCCTGTGTGTGTGTGTGTGTGTGTGTGCGTGTGTTTGTGTGTTTGGGAGAGAGAGAGAGGGAAAGTCTAAAAACAACCTATGTATCCTTGTTACAGTTATAACCTGACAACTTAATTCAAGAATCAGAACAGCAACTAAAAACATCATATTAAACTCTCTTGCACCCTCTGTCGTTATTTTTGAGGAACACTACATATACTTTCCCATGGCTGTATTGACATTAGACTTACTAAAATCCTGATAAAATTAATACTTTGTTATACTTACCTCCAAATTAGGTTGATAATAAAGTAGCATTTGTTTTTAATTCTTAGTTGGTCTTTTCTTGTGATACAGATATGTTTTTGTTGTATAACAGCTTAAATGAAAAATGAGCCTTTCTGTTTGTCTTTGATCTCTCCTGTTTACCAGTTTTAAGCCCCTCCAAGTGTTTCACACAAATGAAAATCTCTACCGGATATAGCACACTGTATATACCATTTTCCAGAATTACAAATTCTGTCTGTTCCTTGGTAAACCTTTCAATTGTCAGACAGTTACCTTCCAAAGTAAGAGTCTGGAATCGTCCATACTAAAATTAAGAATTTATAACTGTAAGGAACAGATGTTTTCATAAACATTTGCTATAATTAATTTCATCTAGAGGATTGAAGGAACAAAGCAGTTTTTCCCACTTCAAAACTTTATAGCCTTTTCCCCATATAGCAAACTCTGAAATCTTTTCTCTAATATTGTTGTGAGAAACAACTGTACTCCTTATTTGGTATGTTTTAGAGAAAGAAAAGCTGCTGTTTTTCCTTATTACAATCCTTTGAGGGTTACATTTAATGTGATATATTCGTTTCCATACAGGTATAAAATGAAGAAAACTTCTGTGATGTATTTTGATGACAAAACTTTGGTGTTTAAAAAACTGAAAATCTCTTAATTCTTTGAAGTATTTTATATTTATTATGATAAATATAAGCAGAGGACAAGAAATATTCCATTGGTGAGATTTTATGTATTTAAGTAATCATAATCTTTAGTTTTAAAGACAAAGAAAGCTTATATTTTAAATGTATGATGTAGTACTTATTCTGTGCTGATTGTGGAACGTTTTACAGGAAATGTCTGCAAGCTGTTAAATAACATGTGTGGTAGGAAATTTTCATTTAGCAAGACAGGGAGAGACTAATTTTCCTTAAATCTTTTTAGTTTATTTATGATAATACCATTAATTTTTTTAAAAAGCAAATGAAGTATGTTGCATGAGTCATCTTACGGTACCCATGTTTACAAAGAATTAACAGAGTATACTCAACTAGATTGATCTTAAACATTTAAGTGTTTTGGATTATTTTCTTCTATAAAATTTGGCAACATTTTCAAATGCTGTAATCCATTTCAGTGTTTTTGTTTAATGAAAAGAAACCCCAAAAACCGGAAAGTGTATTTTGAAAAAAAGAGTAGACTTAAAAGTTCAGTAAGTGAGCTCAGACCAATTCTCATTCTTCTAAACACTTTGGATGCAGCTGCAAAGATTTTGAAGAGAACCAACATTTTTGACTAGTCAGTCAGCTATAAAATGTGCAAAGAAAAATAGGTAGCTATCATTAAAATTACACTTTTGCTTTCAATAACCATTAATGAGCAACATAATCATATATGTATGGTACCTTAAGTGCTATATTCAGTAATTTAAAATAATCTTGCCTCTAAACTGAAAGGTCTGTAATTAGTATTTGACTTAACCAGGACCACTGTGATAATCTCCCGTGGTACTTTAGAATGTTCAAAGTGGAGTGAAAGTATAAATAACAATTGAATAAATCATTTAAATTATTAAGCTTTAAATATATTAAAAGTGAATATAACCTGATGTTTGAAAGTTGCATTATAGGAATTAGGAGTATAAAATGTAATCAGATTCTGGTCTATTTAATTTGTTTCTAAGAATAAATGATATATTTAATAGTAGTATCTATGGTTTCCTAAAAACTATACTTTTAAGTATATATTTTAAATTTTAAGCTAAAATTAATTTTCTTTGAGTAAGAATATATATTATATTATGGCATTGGCAAGCATTTGTTTAAACTTCTTTAGCAAATTTATTCTTATTCTATGATCTCTAAACTGATAGGTATGAATTTGTTCTAATCTGATTTTATGAATATGCTTGAGAGGAATTGGTTTTTTTCCCTAAAAGTTTGATATTACTACATGAGGCAGAAATACCTTTTGATGTTGTTGTTTTTTTATTTTTTTAAACTGCTGGACTTTTGCCCACAGTTAAAACATAAAGTTTGGGGAAGACTATTAAGATGTATTAAAAGCTCCTTAGAATGCATTCTTTTTTTTTTTTTTAACATTTTTATTGGAGTATAACTGCTTTACAATGGTGTGTTAGTTTCTGCTGTATAACAGAGTGAATCAATTATACATATACATATGTCCCCATATCTCTTCCCTCTTGCATCTCCCTCCCACCCTCCCTATCCCACCCCTCTAGGTGGTCACAAAGCACCGAGCTGATCTCCCTGTGCTATGTGGCTGCTTCCCCCTAGCTATCTATTTTACAGTTGGTAGTGTATATATGTCCATGCCACTCTCTCACTTCATCCCAGCATACCCTTCCCCCTCCCCGTGTCCTCAAGTCCATTCTCTGGTAGGTCTGCGTCTTTATAGAATGCATTCCTGATCACCACCTCCCAGCTTTCTGTTCTCCCTCTCTGCAGACCAGATTCCTAGAGAGTGGAGGACTGGGGGGCCAGGGGGTGAGGTGGGCCGGGGGAGGGTATTCCATGTCTGCTGTCTGCCTGCTCTCTTTTGACTCTGCCAATGGACAGGACACTAATAAAAAGTTGCCCTTTGTTTATAAGCATTAGTTTGTGATTAAATGGTGTATAAATTTTGGTTTTGTCTGTGAATCATAAGCAGAAGATGGCTGCATTATACTTCATTTGTTCCTGTTTGCAATTACTTCTGTAGTATTCCTATCCAAGTTAGGAGTGGTGGTGTTAGTCTATATTTTAACATCAAAATGAATTTTTTGTTTAAAGGACTCTGATTACAAAAGATATTTGGGGGAGGGATAAGGCGATATTTGTTGTTTTGACTCAGTAACTGCGTGGAGCTGTCACACAGTAGCTTTTCAACTGGAATACTCAAGTTTCATAATCTCAGTATTTTTAATTTTTTTTTCCAGGAGATTCAAATCAAAATGGAAGAAGAACAAGTTCTACTTTAGACTCTGATGGAACTTTTAATTCCTATAGGTAGGTGATGAATACGTAGATATATAATATTACAAGATATCTAATCTTACAGGGTTCTAAAAAATCTGACAAATGTGAAGAATATTTGTGGTATGCAATTGTCCTGCAGACTTATTGAGTAATTGAAAATGTAACATTCTTAGTTCTTGAGTAGATGGACTTATTGTAGATATCTGTCGTCATCCTAGAGTAGGATGGTTAGAATGAATGCGTATGTAGTATTAAGCTTCAATATAATCCATTTTTGTTTTAGTTTTTCCAGTATATCTCTTATAGTACTAAAGGCTTCCTTTGTTTAAGTTTCCTGCTAATACAGAGTGTACTGCTTGTGAGCATCTCAGAGAGTATAAAATATAATCCGTGGTTACATTAAGTGCTGTTTGTTAACATCCCGTTTGGCTCTTCAGCAAACAGGGCAGTTACATCTCAATTAACAATTTTTAAAACGGATACAGCAATTAAGGAAACATGCATCTTATCTAGTTATTTGTTACTATTCTCTTTATAACTTGAATTTGCTTGAGTAAATGTTTATATATTTTGTATCTTCTTAACAGGGAAACCTAGGAAGAAGAAAGATTAATGTATTTCCAGTAATATTTGAAAATTCATATACTGAACCAAAGTGATGTAAGAACTAGGTTGTTCTCTTTTGGGGAATAAAAAGTAGAGATCGAGTAATAATACATTTTGGCATTATAGGTAGCAATGCAGATTCTTGAAGAAGTACTTTAATTGGAGTACATTGCCCTTATGGTTAATAAGTTCCAATACTTGTGTGTTGATGCTATAAAATATATGCAAGAACCACTGTACACTTGGAAACTCATTTGAATATTAAGCTATAATTCCTTCTTTTCTATAATAAGTATGGAATTTATGCTGAGAATCTTTATCTTTTTCTTGAACACATATTCTGTATACCTAGCTGGAAATGTGTCATTTGTTTCTTCAGATCCCAGGCAAGCTGTTAACATCTAGAGTAGGGCCTTATATTCAGGAAGCACTTAATAAAAGTGTGGTAATTGTGAAAGTTTTTACAGTTTGTTTATGAATTCCAGAAATGAGGTGGTAATTGAGATGCTTGACATCTTTATTTTATACCAGTTGGGGTCTTTATAAATAATCAGTCATTCAAGTGTCACAGATACTACAGAAGGCTTATGTTCCCATGGTGTTCTAGAAGCATATTATAACAGCAGTAAAAGCTCACGTGTTGTCATTCTATTTTCTCTGTACCCATCCCACCTTATAAATGTTGGAGTTCTCCAGAACCTTCTTTTAGTGCTGAAGTGTAATATAAAGTTTGGAATTTGACATATTAAATAATAGGTAGAATCCTCTATCTGAACACGTTGATCACACCAAAAAAAAAAAAAAGAAAGATGAATAAAAAAGATATTTATTTATGGCCATGCTGCACAGCTTACAGGATTTTAGTTCCCCAACCAGGGATTGAACCTGGGCCACAGCTGTGAAAGTGCAGAATCCTGACCACTAGACCACCAGGGAACTCTCTATAAAAGATATTTAAATAAATATTCATGTTTGTCATGTAACTGAGGAATGCTAAGATGATAATATGTGTGAAATCCATGGTGGGAATATCAGTATTAGATATAAATACAGTTTAAAAAAATCCAAGACAAAAGGAAAATAAAGATGTATTTCAAAGGCAGGAAAACCCATATGTATATATCAACTTCATTGGTGAATTATACTTCATACCTACATTTGTAGTTAGCTAATTATAGTAACTAATGGACAGCAAGTTAAGAGAAATGTGTTAATATGAAGGCACAGTGTTATCTGGTAGTTTATTTTGTTCTTGAGTAGTTTGAAGATTAAAGTATCTTAGTATTATTGAATGATAATTGTACTTTGAAAATAAACTCCTAATGCAACTTTGCACAGTAAATACTAATGTTGTTAACTAATACGGTTTTAATCAATGCCTGTCAGTGTTGTAATGTTAGGATATTAATTTATGGTTGTAAGTAAAAAGGCAAGATAAAAAGCTCAGGTAGTACAGTGTATAAAAATGAGCTTTTAATAGTTGGCAGGCCAGTGCTGTTATTAAATAGTAGTATAGTATTTAAGGTGTGAAATGAACATTTTGCTACTGAGTAGGCAATAGCTCTTACAATATAATGAGCTTACTTGTGAATTTGACACTTGGGTTAAATGCAGAATTCATAGAAGCACAGCTCTAGGGTATATTTTCATATCAGGTTAACTGATAAAACCTAGGAATTGTTGCAGAATCCCACTAAAATGGCAACAGAATTGTCAATAAAATTTACTTTTGAAAATGAAAATTATTTTTCCATTACTATCGGAGCTCTTTTAAAGCAAGTAGAAATAGGTTATTAGAAAAATGTGAATGTTCCAACCGTCAAATATCTTTAGCCTAACAAGTCTACCTTGGTGTTTTAAACCACCTCAGAAATCCTGAACTTTCTTCGCAGATAATTCTGGCTGTCAACCTAGTACTAGGATACTCAAGCTATATATGCTGTGCCTTAGGATAATGATTAGCTCTAATTTTTTATCTACAGAATGGACATTATAATGTCTGACCTGCTTCCTTCCCACAACTGTTTTAAAGATCGAGATAGGACTGTATAAGATAAAGCCTTTTGAAAATCTAAATGCAAAGCCATGCATTAATATTATTAATTCTTTGTGCTTACCTCATGTGAACTGGCAACTTTGCTGCCTTATTGTTCACTTAACCTTCCACGTGTGTACCCTTTTATAGCATGTGCCAAGGTTTTATTAACTTTCCAGTTCAGTCTTGAATTGGTCACCTAAGTCTATATTCTTTCCATTATTTGTTTATATTATTGTGGTCTTAGATGGTCAGTTATAAGAGGGCACAGTCTCTTTTTTTGTTGTTGTTGTTTTGTTTTTTGTTTATTAATAATATCTAAACATAGCGAGTTGGTTCGTATCCTGACTCCAAATGGAGACTTTGGACAAGTCTTCGGTTCAGTTTCCTCACCTTGAATGTGGGGATAATAAAACACATTTGTTACAAGGAGTTAATGGGCTAATGTTGTGTGGCAGATGCTGAATAAATATTAGCTGCTTTTATCTTCCAGTCCATGTCATCCTCATCATTGTCATCATTGTTAATCTTCTGGTATTGTAGAATATTTTTACCATGCGCTAATGTAGAGACACCAAAAGGAAGATTTAAAAACAAAATGTCTTACAGGAAAGTAACTTTTGTTTTTTAGCAGAAAGGAGGCTAAGAACAAGCTTAACCTGAGGCTTGATACTCTGTCTCTGCTGTATATTCCAGGTTGCCTTTGTATAACACATTTGTACACATAGTAGAGATAAGAAGAAGATGTTTTATTATGAGTATAAATTCAGAGGTGGATTTTTGGAATTTTGACAAAGTTTGAAATTTACAATCAATGGACCGTATCTATAGCTTTATGTGCCTAAGGCTCATAGATTTGTTTTTCAGAGGCTAGGAGGTTTCACTTTGGATTTGTGTCTCTTGTGGTTTGCTTCTTTGATTCAGATAGAGTACAGCTGCATTTAACTCCTAAGGCACCAGTATGATGATTATATGGTGCCTGGGTAATAGCTAGATCTTGTTTTGGAAGTTTCTGTTAAAATTTAATTGTTTTTCTCCCAACTAATTTGCAGGTGATGTGGTAAAATGGAAAGATTAGAAGAATTGAGAAGATATTACTGGTTTATGCAGTGTACCTTGTGCTTTTTAAAGACTAGTGTTAATGTCTTCTGTTAGATTAAATGAGCTTTCTCTGTTTCTTATTTCACCATTAAAACTGAGACCCTTTCAGACTGAGGGTATGAGAGCAGAGAAGTAGTTTGCCGATGAACAGTTTGCAGTAGATGTTTAACTTAGTGACTGTAGCACAGGGCCACATGGTAGGAGCGTTCTCTCCCCATCCCCCCTCCTCTTCCCAAGGGCAGCTGACCTTCTCCTCTCCAAAGAGGCGAGCCCCTTGCCAGCACATATGACTACAGACTATTACATTAATCTGTTTAGCTGTAGTACCAGCTGCTTGCATGTTTTTAATTATCTTATTAGATGGTATAACAGTGACCTATGTAATAAATTGAAGGTGAGCATTTAAAAATTTTCCCTTTTTTACCCTATGTTTTTAAATATCTTGATTGATCAAATTATGATATTCTGCAAAAGTTCATTGGAAGTCTGTATGGTTTTTTGAGTCAGTGTAAAGCTTTTAAAAGTATAATGTTATAATTACCAGTATAAAAATAACTTCATTTTTGAAAGAGTTAGGCTGTGTTTATGTAGCCACAAATTCATGTTAAAATCTGTTGTTTTAAGAGTCAATTTAGAGAAAACTCAGACCAGTTATTTTGAGTTTCTCTGGGAAACTCAAAATATTGCTTAAATTTCAGACAGCATCTTGGCATTGTATAAATGGCATAGGATGGAATATAAATCATTTTAGATTATTTTAAAATAATTTTGTCTATTTAACTCTGATTTTCTAGATTCTGTGTATTCAGTGGTAAATCATCTTAGCTGACCCTAATTATTTTTACAATTTAATTTCACATGGTACCATTTTTTTTTTTTTTTTTTCGGTACACGGGCCTCTCACTGTTGCGGCCTCTCACTGTTGCGGCCTCTCCCGTTGCGGAGCACAGGCTCCCGACGCGCAGGCTCAGCGGCCATGGCTCACGGGCCCAGCCCCTCCGCGGCACGGGGGATCTTCCCGGACCGGGGCACGAACCCGTGTCCCCTGCATCGGCAGGTGGACTCTCAACCACTGTGCCACCAGGGAAGCCCACATGGTACCATTTTTGAGTGTATTTTCCCAAGCTGTGCCATTAGTAAAAATGTATTATCTTCTGGATTTTGACAATTGGATAATTTTCAAATAATACCTTAAATGAAATGCTGACTCCAAGAGACAGTTCAAAATAATATCAACCAGTGATTGTCCAGTTATGAGTCATAGCCAATCAACAAAACTTGTAATGATTTAGTCAGAAACCCTGATGTTGAATTTTAAAAAAAGGTAGTTGAATGCAAAAAAGAATTGCAAAATACTTATGTGTGTCTTTTGAATTAGCAAATCCTACAGCTGGCATAACAGGGTGACTTGAGCCTTGAAAAATGTGTAGTCCTTGAATAAGGACTATAAACTACACACTGTTTTTTTAACTAAGAAATATTCATTCTTTTTGGCTTCATAGTTTTTTCCCTCTACAGAAAGACCAAGTTTCATATTTCAAAAGAACTTTTGTTGAAGAAATAAGGGAAAAATTTCCCCTTTATATATTTTATTTTCTTTTTAAGGAAAGAAAATAAAAAGCCACTTGGCACTACAGTACTGATGGCATTATTTCTTGATATATATATATATATATATATATATATGTGTGTGTGTGTATATATATATATGTGTATATATATATATTAACGTCTTTATTAGAGTATAATTGCGTTACAATGGTGTGTTAGTTTCTGCTTTATAACAAAGTGAATCAGCTATACGTATACATATATCCCCGTATCTCCTCCCTCTTGCATCTCCCTCCCACCTTCCCTACCCCACCCCTCTAGGTGGTCACAAAGCACGGAGCTCATTTCCCTGTGCTATGCGGCTGCTTCCCACTAGCTATCTGTTTTACACTTGGTAGTGTATATATGTCCATGCCACTCTTTCAGTTCGTCCCAGCTTACC
Source organism: Aethalodelphis obliquidens (assembly GCF_003676395.1). Lineage (NCBI taxonomy): Eukaryota > Metazoa > Chordata > Mammalia > Artiodactyla > Delphinidae > Aethalodelphis > Aethalodelphis obliquidens. The sequence continues at coordinate 8,916,878 of NW_020838000.1, forward strand.
CTTCCCCCTCCCCGTGTCCTCAAGTCCATTCTCTATGTCTGCGTCTTTATTCCTGTCCTGCGCCTAGGTTCATTAGAACCAATTTTTTTTTTTTAGATTCCATATATATGTGTTAGCATATGGTATTTGTTTTTCTATTTCTTGATATTGATCAGAGCTTCCACAGTTGCCTCCCTTTCTCAGTGTGGTGTATTCTGTAGCCCACAGAATCAAAGGCTGTTTAAGTTGGTTAAAAGTTTAAAAAAAATTATAGTTAGTTTAGCTTTTTGAATTTAAAAGTTGTCTTTTTCTGAATAAGGAAGAAAACCATTAATTTGAACTTTCTTTAGTCAGTGAAGAAATTTTTAAAATTAGGCTTCAAGTTTTATCACAAAGACATTTATGTATCCTATTTACATGTAATTAATAATTTGGGAGGATGTGGGAAGTATCCTTACATCATTTACATTTATTGTTGGTATAGTACCTTCCTCCTCACCCCGATTTGTATGTAAGAGGGTCATATGTCTCTTGAAATGACAATGAAGCAGTGATTCAAAATATTAGAGATAATAGGGCAAAAGCATAGTTTGGATTTAAAATTAGAAATCTAGGTTCTGGTTATGCTCTTAGAATGATATAAATTTGTTAATCTATTATTTTTAGGAATACGGATTTATAGAAACAATTTAATTATTGAAAGTTATACTGTATTAGTTTGTTTGGGCTGCTATAACAAATTACCAGAGACTAGGTAGCTTATAAACAACAGAAATTTATTTCTCACAATTTAGAGGCTGGGAAGTTCAAGATTAAGATGCTGGTAGATTTGGTGTTTGATGGAGCCCACTTCCGGGTTCATAGATGAGTCTTTTCACTGCATTCTCACTTGGCTGTAGGGGCAGGAAAGATCTCTGGGAGCCTCTTTTGTAAAGGCACTAATTCCATTCATTAGGGCTCAGCCCTGATGACTTACTCACCTCCGAAAGGCCCCACCCCCAAGCACTGTCACATTGGGTGTCAGGATTCAGAACATGAATCTGTGGGGGCCACATTCAGTCCATAACACAAACTAAAGATAATCAAGACCAAACTGAATTCCCCATCCCACTCCTTCTCCACCCACTCATCTTAAGTTCCTGAGGCCTTGCCTTTTAAATTATTTTTCCAGGACATAGCTTAGTAAATAGATGAAAGAGGAGGACCTAGAATTAGGGTTTCTTTCCTGATTCTTAGAAAGTTGCCTTCCTCACTTTGATGGGATGCCTGTATTTTGCTGAGAATCTATATAATTATATGACACTGACTCTTTAAGTTCTTAAGAATAAATACATAATTTAGGGAAACAGTTTAGAAAACCTACACAGATAGAAATAAGACAGAATAAAGTTTACATCTTAGCTCCAGCACTTACTGACTGTGTGATCTTAGGCAAGGTAATTAACCTCCCTGATTCCTAATTACTTCATTTGTGAAGCTGGAGTATTAACAGCTCCTATATCACAGAGTTGTAGAGTTGTAGAGTTTTACACAAATGTGTAGAACTGCTGGACCAGTCACCTAACACATAGTGAGTAACAATACTAGTTTCTTTCTTTTCTCTGTCTTTTCTAAAACATCCTTTAAGTTTTAATCAACTTTTTCACCTAACAAAGTTGGCCTTCGTCTCAGAAAAGTGTTTTAAATTTACTCATTTTATTTATTTTTGCCTGTGTTGGATCTTCATTGCTGCGTGCAGGCTTTCTCTAGTTGCAGCGAGCGGGGGCTACCCTTTGTTGTGGGGCACGAGCTCTAGGCACGCGGGCTCAGTAGCTCTGGTGCAAGGGCTTAGTTGCTCCTTGGCATGTGGGATCTTCCTGGACCAGGGATCGAACCCGTGTCCCCTGCCTTGGCAGGCAGATTCTTAACCACTGTGCCACCAGGGAAGTATTTTGAAATTCTATATAGTTTTAAAGTGGCAATAAATTTCTGATGTTTGATTTGATGGACAATTTATATGTCTCAAAGATATAGTTTAAGGGTGAAATTTACATAGAATATTTTAATAAAATTGGTATTTAATATTTGTCTCTTTTCTATATCAGATTACCTTGCCTTTTGAGGGAAAGTGGCAGTGGTTAATAATCCTATTTTTTTCATTTATTACTAATCCAGAGCTTTCAAAAGTGCTTTTGTGACATTTGTTTATATATATATAAACAAATATATATATATATATATATATATATATATATATATATATATATAAACATCCATTTCCATTCCGGCGTATGGAAAAACCCAAACGAACTTTTTGGCCAACCCAAATATATATGAAAGTTCGTTGTTGTTCATCATGAGACTTAACATATCTTCATTCATTCTGCAGATCATTATTCTGCACCCATTACAGGCCAGCCAGTGTGCTAGACAAAGATTAAAACAAAACCCTGCTCTTGGTGCACTCGTGATCTAGGAGGGGAGACAGACATGGAAGCAACTACATGAGGACTGGTGTCATCGTGGGGGCATTTCACCAAGAACTAGGGGAATACCAGACGGGCTAGTTAATATTGAGGGTGGGTTGTGGTTGGGAGGAAAGATATGTTTGCTAGACAAAGTAGATGAACAGGAGTTTTCTGTGTGGTGAACAATATGAACAAAGGCGTTCTTCATTTTCTACTGCAGCAATGCATTCTTTGGGGGTTTGGGGCACTCAGAATGGGTAGATTCAGTTGGCCTTGTATTTGTCAGTGACAAACTCATACAACATGGGTATTTACATATAACTGTTTCATTGTGGTGACATTGTAACTTTGCAGGAACTGCTATTTTGACAGTAGGTTTCAGTGTATCGTAGATGTTTGATATATCTAAATCAGTGATCAAAATTTTTAACTGGGAGTTGAAAATGTGAATCTTTAAATTGCACAAAATTATATGAAATAGTTGATAATGTTACAATTGAGAGTGAATATTATGTGCCTAGAAATAAGGGAGAAATCAATAAACCAGCTATGGAATAAAATTAGCCTGGTAATGAGAGAATATTTGAAAATTAAAAAGATGTCCTAGTATCATCTGAACGTATGGACCTAGTTTTCATTCCATGATTATAGAGGCCCTTTTCTGAGATAGATATAGAAGTAGTTTAGTCTGGTTGACATATTCCCAAGGAGTTTCAAAGATTGTATTTCCAGCTACTTGTTCAGATTAGAAAAATAATTTGGATGACATGACCAAGTCTCTGAACCCATCTGAAGCAAAGCAGAATAGTTGCACACCATCTCTTAACTCTCACTCCGGTTTTTCACATGCTTCTAGATCTTAAAGCTCCCTTGAGTGGTAGAGCCCCACTGTCACTGAATCAGGCACAGAGCTCTGGTAGTTTGGATCTTGTTCGGTTCACAAGAATAAATTTATAATCTCCAAAGTAACTCCTGTCCTTTGCTTGCCCGTCCCTCCTCCACAGGCACCACAGGGCCACGCCCAGAGCCTGAGTCTCTCCTTTGTATTCTGACCTCATTTATTCCCACCTGAGAGATCTGGAGTAAGGTGGAGGGGGTAGGATAAATAAAGAGAGCCAGAGCGGTCTGTTTGGCATTTTGAACACTGCTCCCACCCCCATTTCTCCTGCTGCCCCTGAGTTGCTTATGGAGTCTGCTCCCTAGAGAAGGAGCCCGTTTTCCAGCCTCTGTCTCTCTAGGTACCATTCCTAATTATAGTATTTTTAAAAGTTCTGTAGAAAAAATGAAAATTTTCTTCCGGGGCTGATTTTCAATCTTATAGTAGCATTCCACGCAACAACTTTACGAAAACATCCCACTCTTGTTTATTAGAAAGGTATCTGTGGTCGTATAATTAATTGTTTTGTGGCATCCATTTGGGAATATCTGAATTATCACGTGTATGAACTAACAGAACAGCAAATAACAAAGTAACGAAAGGTCTTTTATGAAGTCAGGACTAGATTTGGGTTCTTTTGAAGTACATGAACTTTCAAATAACATAAAATTTCAGCAGTGGAGAATATGTCTGCATAGTAACAGAGGATTTTTTATGAAGCATAATTTAATTTGGGCAAGGAGGTCGTGAGAAAACCACTCGTCTTCCACTGTGATGTGGAGCAGCTGTTTCAAAAAATCGGTGCGAGAAGTACCGCTGCCACTGGTGTTTAGGCCTGCGTGGGAAGCAGCGTGCGGGCTGGAACCGTGTCTCCACACCCTAATTCCTCCACTTCAGTGTCTCCAGTGTCTACTGTTGAGAAAAGGGATCTCCCCTCTTTTCTTTGTAGATGCAGTAACATATCAGTTATTTAGAGGTCAAATTTCTAATATCTTCACCCAAGGAGGATGTAATCAGAGAGTTAGAAATGGGGAAAATGTTAAAATAGCCGAAGAGTTTGTTTATTTAGGTAGATTTAGTCACAGGAAAGCCCTTCTAGTTCTTAAAGTGCTTATCTAATTTCTCATTTTTTTTCCTTGAAAAAGGCTAATATAGTTTACGTTGTTGAAATAGGCTAGAATGTATGACAGTTCAGAGTTTACTTTGTTGTCTTGGTTTTAAAAAAGAAAAAGTGAGCAAGTGACAGGGGTGGAGATTTAGGATTTCTGAAAGCTAACATTATTTTACGAATCGATAGCTGATCGCCTGAAAACGATGGTCATGAGAGAAATGCCACCAAAAACAGAATAGAAAACTCCAAAAGCCAAGCAGTGTGGAGTTATTTAATGTAGAAGCAAATAGCCATGCATTCCCCAAATGTATATCACATCTGGAAAAAAACTACTTTATGTTTTAGAAATGTTTTGGTACTCTCAACATTTTTTTTTTTTTTGCGGTACGCGGGCCTCTCACTGCTGTGGCCTCTCCCGTTGTGGAGCACAGGCTCCGGACGCGCAGGCTCAGCGGCCATGGCTCACAGGCCCAGCCGCTCCACGGCATGTGGCATCTTCCCGGACTGGGGCACGAACCCGTGTCCCCTGCCTCGGCAGGCGGACTCTCAACCACTGCGCCACCAGGGAAGCCTCTCTCAACATTTTTGAGTTGAGAAAATGGCATACATTGGCCTTTCATCATGCTGGGTAAATTAGGTATTCAAGCATGGATTTTTAAAATCAGTGCATTCTTTTTCTTTTTAACTATAAATAAGTGATGTTTTCTAGTCACCCAGGGGTTGGGGGTATTTCCTTATTTTTCCGGTGGCCCATGTAAAGTTGTTTTCCCAGGTACGTTAGTCTAACAAATTATAAAGTACACATTGACCTTGAATTAAAGTTTATTTGATCACGTGGCCCATTGATCTTAATTTTAAATTACCATTTCCTGGATCTTTGAGCCAGTCTCTTGCCAAGTATGATTATAATATGCTCATAGTCCAAATCTCAGGTCTGATTCTTTCCAGTATCTATCATTTTCAGTAACTTATAGATGTACCACTGTCATCACTAAAGATCTGCTTTTCTAACTTTTATGTGTGTGAGTCTGTATGTGTGAGTGTGCGTGTATGTGTGAGTGTGTGTGTGTGTTAGTGTGTGTGAGCGTGTTGTGAGTGTGAGCGTGTGTGTTGTGTGTTAGTATGTGTGTGAGTGTGAGTGTTGTGTAAGAGTGTGTGAGTGCGTGTGTGTGAGTGAAGAGGGAGGTGGGAGGAAGCAGGAGGCAGAGAGAGGTGATGAAGACAGAAACACAGTGGGAGGCAGTGAGCTAAGAGACGAAAAAGAAAAAAAGAAAACTTTTACATGTATATCTGATTTTACTTCGAGTGAAATTTTTTTTTTTTTGCGGTACACGGGTCTCTCACTGTTGTGGCCTCTCCCGTTGTGGCTGTGCTCTGGATGCGCAGGCTCAGCGGCCATGGCTCACGGGCTCAGCCGCTCCGCGGCATGTGGGATCTTCCCGGACCGGGGCACGAACCCGTGTCCCCTGCATCGGCAGGCGGACTCTCAACCACTGCGCCACCAGGGAAGCCCAGAGTGAATTTTATATTGTGTTACATCTCTTATAGAATCATCTTGATTTTTTAACCACTTGTATATAGGCTAGCTTTTAATGTATTTCTGTTTTCTTTCCCCAGGGACACTATATGAGTATGTATCATGTGCATATTTATCTTTACATCTCTTGAAACTTTTTAGTTGTTACTTTAAAAGGGAATGTATATATGAATGGTTTATCAGCCTAAAACAGTTTCACTGTCCGATATAGAAACCACTAGTGACATGGGGCTAAGTTTAGGTTTAAATTCATTAAAATAAGACAATAAACAACTGTCGTTCAGTTGTACTAGCCATATTTCACCTGTTTAGTAGGCACATGTGAGTAGTGATTACCATATTGGATGGTCAGATAGAGGACATTTCTGTCATCTTAGGAAGTTCTATTGTATAGTGCTGGTCATCAAATGAATGATGGATTCAGTTAAAATATAATCCACTTAAATCTTTTTAAGAGAAAGTATTTACTTCAAAAGTACATGTATTTCTATATGTGTTATTCCCTACAAGTCAACCCAGTCTTGGAAAACATGGTTTAAGAAACAGGATTGAGTTTTAATTAGGACATCAGATTTTGGGAAATAAATGCTTTCTTCTAAATGACTAGAAAATAATTTGTTTTCAATTCTGTATTTCCATTGCAGTATTGTTTACATCATAGACTGTGTGGTAAATTCTTTATCATATAGAAAATAAGATATGAAGTCCATGCTGGTTATCACCAATAGCAAGGAAAACGAGGGCGGGACAGGGGGGCCAAGAAGGTAGAGGTCTGCACCGAGGTGTCTTGAAGAAAGGGATTTCCCCTACTTGTTAATTACATAAGAAACATCAGTAAACCATGGAATAGAAAGCATTCATTTCAGACAACTTCGTAGCGATTGTCTGTAACGCCTTTTCTCACCTCATTTCTATATGTTTGATCCTTTGATTAGTAATATGACCTTTATTATGTGCTTAATTTTTTATAAGCTCGTGACACGGCTTTTCTTATTTCTTTTCTAAAAGTACATTTGTTGAGTACTTTTAATATGATCCTGAATTTAGAAGCTCTTAAACACTATTATTTGAAGAAAATAATACATTAAAAAAAAAAAAAGATGATTATATCTGACAGTCCAAAACTGTTGCTAACTCAGTTGTTATCCACCTTGTGAATATTGACGTGGAAGCTCAAGATTTCTCAATTCACAGTTAAATCCAAACCCGACTCAAAACATCATTGTAAATTAATTTTAACACACCACCACACGCTGAACTATCAGTTGCCTTTGTTTCAATGATGCCTCATCACATGAGAACATTTTTCACCTAGAAATATGAAGAAATCCATTTTAGGCTTGTGAGTAATTGTGAGTTGTTTTTGTTTTTATATGTATAAGTAATATGCCCTGATGTTTCATTATGGAGGGAAAAAAAGAAAGCTTTAAATAAAAGTTTTTAAAAATTCCTGATATAGGAAGCAAAAAAGCCAGTATAGTTTCTAATTGCCTTTTAGAGTCTCTGAGTTCCCTCATTACCTGTGATTTAAGCTAAAAATGAGGTAATTATAGATAACATCAGTGTTTATCTGGATGATCTTGGCACCTGCAGTCCTAATGTTGTAGCTTACCCAGATCTGGTGCCACACTTTATAGTCTGATGCTGACATACCTAATTTACACTTCTCCTATTTCCTTTGATTTTTAAGTTAGACGTTCCTTGTTCTATTTCGATAGTATTTTAAAAGCCACCCCTTTAAAATGGTGTAAAGGCACATACTTTTCTATGTGGAATATTGGAATCATGGTACAGCCCTTTCATTAAGAGAAATCTTTCCCTGATATATTTCTATACAGATTTAAAAATTTACTGTGTCCTTTCTCCCTTTGCATTTGATAAAGCAAATATGATCGTAATTAATATGGCAATCTCCTCACATATTGGCATGCACTTTAGGATTATAAAATTGTATAAACCATTGTGCATCAGATGCAGTTTTCTCACCTGTGGTTCCTCACCTTCAAGTATACTACCCATCTTGTCTGCCTTAAAGACCACCTTCCTTTGACCTGGCCTTTAGTTCTACTGTTCTACTAGTCTACTGTTCCTCTACTGTTCTACTGTTCCTTTAGTCACATCTCAAGGACGAGATGACGATGGTTGACTGGTGACCTTGTAAACCACAGGGCCATCTCTGAGAGCTCCTGCTCCACCCCGCCGCCCCCAGCTCGTCTGTGACTTCTTGACCTTCCCTGTGGTGACGAGCCCTCCTCTGCTCCACTCAGCAACTTTATTATCAGTCAAAGCCAACGTAGCTCCTCTTGACCAAGTATTGGAGATACTCAGTACTAGACTGTAGTAGTATGTAGTGTGTAGTCTGTGAAGTCTTCTCAGTTATTGTAACTGTCTGGATTTCTTACGTTAGCTCCACAGAGACATTGTTCCTTGTCTAAATAAAGCCAGGAAATCGGGTAAAACCATCATATAAAGTATATCTAGTGTATCCTCATTTGGGACAACAATTCAGAAATTTTTTATTCCAGAATTGCCTCGTCATTTTTGCATTCTTTAGGTTATGAAAGTATTTAAACAATTAAATTGAGAAGCCGCTAACCAGTTTCATACTAATTTTATGTGCGTATCTTGGGAAAATACATTAAAATATATCATTAGAAATAGTTATCTCCTTATGATCATCAGCTGTATTTCTTCACTGCAAATTCTAGTTGATTTCCATGTCAAAAAAGAAAAAATTGCAAGAGCCTTAACTACCTAAATAGTTCTTCTTAAATGAAAGGCATCCATTGCTGCTGCAAAAATTAATTTCACTTATTTAGAAATTATTGTAGTGTTCATGGCCAATGAATGTTCTTCCCTGAGGAACACAGAGGTGTTCTCAGAATCCTGAACACAGTGCTTCCAGGGCAGCCAGTACTAATCTGCTAACATTGGCAGGGGAAATGAAACAGCCCATTCCTGCCTCTTCTTGCTTAGGTGCTGGTTACGGTTTCAGGGACCCAGTGCCTGCAATGCAGAGTCTTTGCCACTAGATGGCACTAGTGCGTTAGCCAGAGAGTTTTTAAGGCCCAGGTTCCATTTGAGGCGATTATGCACCTAAATGTCCCATGTGTTCTTAAACCACTCACAGTATCTGTTGACTTACCTTCTCAGTCCAACTGGTGAAAACTTCTCTCTATACTTTTGGATTTGATGTTCAAACTCTAAAAATGTAAGAAAGAAAATATAAGGTCGCATTCCTATCTTGCCTTGTTGCCAGGGGCCGTTTATGTCTTTTGGTGTGTGCAGTATTATGCTTCCCTTTAGTGTTTTCAGCCATGTTATTCTGGAAGGTGCTTTCCCTAATTCTCATTCCATTTCTCTCTTGACAACTTATTTAATTTTTCTGGGCCTCCGTTTTGTCATTCATGGAGGGGGGAGGGGTTAAAATTATTCACCCCAGGAGGGTTGTTGTAGAGGTTAAAAGTGATTTACCCAAAATATTATATATTTTGAACGGACTTTTTTTAAGCGTTTTTGAATGGTTTTTTTTTTTAGCATTTTGAGAACATCGCTGCTAGATTTTTGCTGTGATAGACTATATGTTTTCCTATGTAAGACAAAGTTTAGCAACTACCTTTTCTTTATTTTTGTTAATTAAACTGCAGAATTCCACCACTGACTCCTCAGTACATACTATTGTTTTCCCAGGTCTTCACCTGAGTTCAGGAGTGTTGTCCACCATTTGTATTTGTGATTGGAAAAAACTTTTTTATTTTTTTCCAGCTCCCTTCAAAGGGCTCAACTTTCCAACGTTTTGTCCTCTATAGACTGTTTAACCTCTGACAGCCCAGTTTTTAGGGTGGCATTTCAGTGCCTACAGGGATACTATTTATCATTTTTTACACCGAGTTTTAATTTTTAGATATAAGATTATTTCACCCTCCTCTGCACTGCCAGAGTGCTTTGCCTTAATCATATGATTATTGGTTTACACATCCGTCTACTCACTTTAACTTTTTAAAATTGCTTTTTCAAATATCTCTGAGTGCTAAGCACACAGTAGGCACTAAATAGATGTTTATTATGTTTACTCTGTATCACAGTTTATTAATGAAACACCATTCCGTAGAAGAGAAAGACAATTAATACGTTTTCTTGTGGGCTTTATACAGTATCTCTGTTGTTAGAGCTCTCCATCAGTTTGAGATTTGTGCCTTAATTGGAACTATGAGTACCTATGAATAAAGTTAAATGATTGTGAATTTCAGAGAGAATGTTTCCATTTCACATGCCTCAGTCTCCTTTATTCTTTACCAACACAGTAATCAAGGCACAGGGTCTTATTTGAGCTAACAAATAATTATCCTTCATGACGGAAGTGGTGTGTAACTTGACCTTGAAAGGCTCCTGACCTTGACAAGATGGCAATGAATCTAGCCACCAGCTGTGTCTACTTTCACAATGTCTTGGTACTTGTGAATAGGAGCTGATTTTGGAAGAGGCTGGAGGAGTCATTGCCTCACACTTTACCTCTGATCGGGAAGGTATTGGCGTTTTCAGGCCACGGAACTGCATGGTCTCGGACAAATTATTCCATTTGAAATCTGTGCTTTCTGTTCATAGACCACAAGCTATTTAAACATAGGCACGTTTTCGGAGATGTACTCCTGTAACGCTCTTTGGACTCGTTTTTTATCTCATCTTTGAGTATTACTACAAACTGTATAAAAACAAAACTTGAAATGTGAGATGTGGGTAATATATGTGAAACTGTTGGGAAATGGATAATGTATTTAAAATATGATAGATAATACAAATGGACTAAAGTGATGTTCCAAAAACTCAAGAATTTAGTGAACATCTCTTTGAACTTGGAGTGGCTAAGAATTACTTAAGCCTGAAGACAATGGAAAGAGCATCAAGAGGAAATAAATGTTAGGTTTAAATTATACACAAAAAGCTTCAGTGTGTTGAAAATCAAAATAATTGTGTTAAAAATACATATATATGGGGGCTTCCCTGGTGGCGCAGTGGTTGAGAGTCCGCCTGCCGATGCAGGGGTCACGGGTTCGTGCCCCGGTCCGGGAAGATCCCACGTGCTGCGGAGCGGCTGGGCCCGTGAGCCATGGCCACTGAGCCTGCATGTCCGGAGCCTGTGCTTCGCAACGGGAGAGGCCACAACAGTGAGAGACCCGCATACCGCAAAAAACAAACAAACAAACAAACAAACATATATATGGCGGACAAAGGTGTGATATCTTTAAGGTATGAAAAACTTCTCTCAGAACAATAAGCCCAAGGCACCAAGATAAAAGCTGTGTTATTATTAATAATGATATTAATTTTCTAAAATGTTATGATATGCCAGTCCCCTTCTAAAGATTGTTCATATATTTTAATTCTTATGATAATTATTTGAGGTAGATGCTATTATTATTATTCCATTTTACAGAAAGGAAGTTTTAAAAAAGAAGAAATAAAATGGCCCAAAAGCATGAAAAATTTTCGGTTTTACTAATGATACAAAAGCAAGCGAAATCAAAATGAAATATTATTTTCTTTCATGAATAGCGTGATGGAAATAAGACATTTTCATGGAGTAGTGGTAGGAATTTGTTTCTTTCCAGCATAGTGTTGGCCTGTGTGTCGCATTTGTCACGCTTAGCCACAAGCCCCTTCTGGCAGAAGCTTGGCGCGGCTGGAGATCAGCGCTGCGGGGCTGAGGCTGGAAGTTCTCCTGCTCGTGGCATTAGGGAACGTGCCATTGCCCCGGCCACTCTTCTGGAAAGCTCTGTGGGGAAGATGCAGCTTGCTCTGCAGTCAGGGTTTTGCACGTTAGGTGTGCAGTTGGTTATGATACCGGCTCTAAGATTGCCTTGCGTGTGGCTGTCCTTTCTGAACACGAGTGGGGTCTGGCCGGCGACAACTGCGCATTACAGAGAAGGGTGATTGAGGGCTTTAGAGGCATTCTCTCGCGAGTTGGTCCCTGAAGAGATTGCCAGGCTTGCAGCTTTGATAATAAATTTTACATTATAAGTTTATTGTGGCATTATGGAATCTGAGAGAAATTTCATAAAGCTGCACTCAGTAGCCTCAACTGTTGACAAATGATTCTTGATGTTTAGTTTGGTACCAGACGCAGGGAATATAGGTCTGCTTCCTTTATTCAAACTCAGTAAATGGTTTGGGACAATTAATTTCCAATTGTTTCCCAGTAGGGCAGATTTACTTGTATATTAATGAGGCACAGGTGTTGGGCCCCTGGTGTCTGCATGCCTGGGAGGCATATTTCAGTTGTTTATCTCCTCAGCCATAGGTGCAGGCGGCAGGGTACTCAAGCTTGCCTTTCACAGTTTTTACAGTGAGGCTTTTTAATTTTTTTGATGTTTTTTTCACATTTGCCTGCACCTGTTAAAATTTTAAAACTGATCGTGTGGAAAGAAGTTGCAGAGATTTCAATAGTAAATAGTACTAAAAACTAAAGAAAGTAGTCTTCTATATAATTGCCTAGCTTGACATGAAAGAAAAATGAGTTGATTTAATGAGATATTTCAGGTGAGAAGCCAATACGATCCATGGCCCACTTTTTGGTTGTGTATTTTTGGAGCAAGTATATCTTTGTCAATGGCTAAAGTAGTCATATACTTATATTAATATTCATTTTTTTCTTGTTGATTCACTGAACTGCAGTACCATCATTTTAGAGGCAGTGGAATAGCCTCCATAGACATTATGAATTTCAGTAGCTGGCATAATTATAGCGATCTACATATTCATTAAATCTACTAAAGAACTCTGTCCAAAAAGACAGCCATGCGTTCAGAAACAGTACACAAATAAATATATACGTTTTAAAAGTTGCATTTCTGAGACTTATTTAAAATTAAATTCCTGTAGCAGTCCTCTCCAAGCAGAGAATTTTAACAAAAGGATCCCCATGCTTTGGTTTCTTGCATCTAGGAAAGAATGGGAAGAACTATTTGTAAACAACAATTACTTGGCAACAGTAAGGCAGAAGGGGATTAATGGGCAGCTGAGAAGCAGCAGGTTCCGCAGCATTTGCTGGAAGGTAAGAAGAAAATATTTATTTACAGTTTGTAGTTGCAGTATATCAACACTTTACCTGATGCCCCGGAAGATCACCCATGCGGGGGATCACTGAATTTTCCAAGAGACTTCACTCTCGAGGTTTGGGCTATCCAGGTTTATCTTTCATAGGACATTTGCTAATAAGGTTGAACCACCTTAGTCCTGGATAACCGGCGATGGTGAAGGAGTCATTTGAAATAACGGTCTTTTCATCCCATGTGATGGTGTGGAACTCAAGCAACGCCTTCCGGGTCCCCAGAGGCGTTTGCAGAAATCCTTGCTGCTGGAAGGGGGTGTGCGTGCGTGTGAATGTTTTCAGGCTCCTATTATATCAAGTGCCGTCATGTAGTCACTCTCCCTTTTTTCTTCACAAATAACAGATGGAAAAGATTTTCCATATTTTTTGTACTAGAAACACCGAGAGAAGGGCAGCAAGAAGGAGAAGTGGAGGGAGATTCGGTCAGTCTCCTTTCAGAGAAAGCCCATCAGTCACCACATGAGTGATGATGAGCCACAGTATCTCTTTCATCGCTCGGAAATCTGTCCCTTTTTGTTCTCTCAAAGTGAATCAGTTTAGATTGAGACTCACTTTTAAAATGACTTCTCTTGAAAGTTGTTTAGGATTCATCTGCACAAGTTCGGCATACGGAGCCTGCAGGTGAAGACAGTAAGGGACACGTAATGTAGTAGACAGTTTGAAATTTAATTATTGAGATTTAATAGTCGAAGTGCATTTTCCTTGCATTTGGTGCAGGCAGTGGAGGCAGGGGTTGTGCTGCTCGGCTGTTTGTACACAGGAGGTTTGGGCCCACCCCCAACTCCTTGTTGTTGAACTTTTTCATGTCTCCTTCATTGGCTAAAAATAAACTCAAACCCAGATTTTTTTTTTAATGTTGTATTAAGCTAAATTAAATCAAATTTGTCTGTTTAAGAATGCTTGTTATTTTCATAAGCTGACTGCTAGTTGTAAATTACGTTTTCTGCTGTAGAAGGAACGGCTTCAGTGCTCAGGCTGTGTCCTCAGATTGTTCCTCTCTGTCCTTTACCTGCTTGTTTGAAGACAGATCTGAAACCTTGAAACTAACAAATTGGATCTTGCGCCTGTTAATACACCCCAGCAGCCCCCCCTTAATATAAGAATGTAAAATAGAATTGTACTTGAACCTCAGTGAATTTTTCTTGTTCACTTTTATTATAAATTTGGAGGGGAGGTTGATTCCACCTTGTGATGTAGCTTTTGGGATCTTGTTCTTTGGCCTTTGTTCACTTTTGGAATTGTCCAAATTTATATATTTCTTAAATACCCCCAAATATAATTGACTGAGGATTGGAATGGTAACATGAATATGAATATCTTCTTCAGTTTTCAGGGGGTGCCATTTGCCATAGTTTGACGTTTTACTTCTTAGGATTTTTATGAAAGTTTCCTTTTTTTTTTTTTTGACAGCTCTTTCTTTGTGTTCTTCCTCAAGATAAAAGTCAGTGGATAAATAGAATTAAAGAATTAAGAGCATGGTATAGCAACATTAAAGAAATAGTAAGTTGTACTTTAATTAATGGAATTGTTTTCTTAAGTATGCTTTGGAGTCCAGTAGCCTCTGATCTTTGCATTTGTGTTTTCTCTCTTTCTTTCCCAGCACATCACAAACCCGAGGAAGGTTGTTGGCCAGCAAGACTTGATGATCAATAATCCCCTTTCCCAGGATGAAGGGGTAAAGTTTGTCTTTATTCATATCTCAACCGCTTTTACCCATAAGAGTATGCTTATGTCTTGTTATCCATCACCACGAAAGCAGTGTTATACCATACCAATTATTATTATTTTTTTACCCCACGTGTTATACCACCTAAAACCAGATGGGCTTTATTCCATGCTGTGTATGGACAGTGTTGTAGGAAGCCAGTGGTCTATTACTGGGGAAGGGCACTGCCAAGAAGAGGCCCCAGGGGTCTGTAAGAGCCGAAGGTCAGAGAGAAGAGCAGGAAGCTGAGGGTTGAACTGTCCTCCCAGGGTCGCAGGGGGGGAGCGGAAGGCTGCGGAGAGCCTCCCTTCCTGACAAAGGTAGAGAAGGCTTCACCTGGAAGGACCAGGTCACACGAAGGAAAGCAACTGTTTGTAGTGAATCTGTGAACAAGTTTTTAAAGATCACGAAAAAGATCAGGCCCACGAGGAGTAATTACTACCTCAGAGGTATTGATTATGTAACTTCTTCAGTTGCTGCTCTAATTCCTATTTCCGTGTTAATGGACTGTTTTTTTTTCTCTGTCTTCTACATAACATTAACATTTCTTTTTCCTGATACATGTAATTATTATAATATAGTCTATGTTATAGCAGCATGAAATATTAAGCAATTTTTAAAACTTTAAGTTCACATTTTAAAAAGTACATAAAAATCTATTTCATTTAAAAACCTAATAGAGCGTAATAGAAAACGTTACATATCTTTCTTAGTGCGTTGGCAGTTCAGGTCAGGTTCAAGTGTGACCACTTGGCCAATGGGCCTCCTCTAATCCAGGCGGACCTTTTTGTCATTGTACGGGTAGCAGCAGATGTATAGCAGTAAAAGTATCATTCACTTTAAACAGATAGTAGAAAATTTTAAATGTACACAATAATATCACTGGAAAAGTTGATGTTAGAATAAGGATGTGTTTCTGAGATTAAAGTAGATTTTAATAAAAATTTTTCCAGGTTCAGGTTTCCTATCTGCCATGTAAAATCGTAACTCAGAGAGGGATAAATTTAATCATTTAATTATTAAATTGAGATCATAAAAGTCAAGCATAGTTGGGGTATTATTTTAAATAGGTTGCTTTCCTTATTTCAGAGTCTATGGAATAAATTCTTCCAGGATAAAGAACTTCGGTCAATGATTGAACAAGATGTCAAAAGAACGTATGTAAAACTACCTACAGGTTACTTTCAATAATTCAAACTGGCGTTACCTCTTTGCAATTTTAGCAAAATATACAATCTTAATTGAATGCAGTATTCTACTTGTGTTAACAGTTATTTTGGCCGAAGTTTGATAATAATAATTACTTTCTATTCTTAAAGTATAGATTTTTGTGTTCCCTTTGTCAAAGTAAATTACATTTATAATATTAAAATAATATGTAAATACATAACTATTTAAATCAGTTTTTCAGTTCCCAATGATTATTTGAAGTCATGTGCTCTGATTAAGGTTATATTTTATAGTCTTAATACTGGTTTTGCTAAAAAAAATTATGTTTTGCTTTACACCTTTGAATCTCTTTCTAATCAAATTACTTTTTAAAGGACAACTATTATTTTTACCCCCCCCCCTTATTTCTCGTCTTCTTCACACCATTCAAGTTTGCAAACAACTCAGTCTACTCAATATTTACTATATGAAGATTGGTTCTTTATTTAGCATGTAGTTAATGTCTATAACTTTTATATATTGGACCTCATCTTTTTGGGTCATGTAGTGAGAATTACATGGAATTTGTGTAGGAAAAGCCCAGGGTAAGTTCTAGCAATGTATGCTATAATCTTGGACAAGTTAATTTCAACAAACATCTTTCCCCCTTAGGTGTCCGTTTCCATAAAACAAGGATAAGAGTAACCACCTCAAGGGATTGTTATAGATTAACATGTTGATAATGGTAGTAAATTTGATGTATTTATACTTTAAACTGCAAACTAGATAAAGGTTAGTAAATTTGAGTTCATCATTGGGATCTGGGATGAGCCAGGTATGTGCAGAGTCCTGAATCCACTGCTTCCTTCCAGGTCCTCCTATGGCTCTGCTTGTCTGCCCCACTCCCTAGTCCTTCTCCCCTAGTGCAATGTCAGGGCCACTGGCTCTTGACATTCATCTCTTTCCAGGTCCCAAACAGAATAATCAGATGACACGGCCTTTTATAAGGTTATGCTACATATTTAACAAATGAGATTTCCTATTTTAAAATGGAAATAATTCAGAGGAGTCATGGGTTCAGAGAACAGCAAAACCGTAGCTAACTGGCCGTGATGGTGGGTTGGAGGTGTGAGGGAGGGATCATTTTGATGAGCTTGCTTAGGACTGGGGACTAAGCAGTGATATGGAAGCTACCCTCCAGTGTCAGGTGGTGGTGCTGGATGCTGCTGTATTGGTTCCCGGGAGGCACTCAGTAAATATTTTTTGGGTAAAACAAAGGGATGAATTTCCTCACCAATCATTTAGGGAACTAGCTGGGTAATCAGTGGCAATAAAACAGACCTCATAAAAACAAAAGGCACGGTGTATCTTGCTAACCAAGCAGTCAAGGTATCTGTTTTGGAAGATGCTGGGCAGTTATCTTAGAAAACTTGACAGCTTCTGTTTAAGAAGAGTTTTAGTGAGTGTCCTCTACTGTTTCCGAATGGAAATGGACATGTCATGGCACTGGGGCAGAGTCACACACTAGCAGCCACATGAGCCAGATTGGCCAAAAGAAATAGGAAAAAAAGAGAACGGCAAAGAAAAAAAGTTGGATGGCCAAACCAAACAAGACGTGGCGTTGGGAGCCTCTTCATCATTTTGGTTCCTTAGCTCAAACGTTTCTGCTTTGCTGTGTGAGAAAATGTTATTTCTCAAAAGCTGTATTCTCGTAACTATTTGGTTTTATATTTTTTATGTATTTTTCTTACAAATACGTATGTGGGTATGCGTGTAACATACATACATGGCTATTTTTTTCCCCCTTATGATTTGTCTTCACTGGTGCATTTTAGTTAAGTTGACAAACCCAAGATGCAGGGAAGGCTGCTAGGAGGCCTGTAGTTCATAGCCTGGGAGGGGGAGGTTGCAGACCTGCTTCCCCAGAAGGCTCTCCCAATGGCTCTCCCCTACATTTAGAGGAAGTCTCTCCTTGCCATCTGTATATAAATTTGGGGGCAAGTAACTTAGCTTGTAGGGTAAGGGTGTCCGTCTTATTTTAAAGCCACCAAATTGCCTAATCATAAAAGCTGAATAGCTTAAATAATTTTTACTGCTTTAGGCAATACACCCTCTTTATTTATTTATTTTTAACAAATTTCATTTATTTATATTTTGGACACGTGGCACATGGGATCCTAGTTCCCTGACCAGGGATCAAATCCATGCCCCTGCATTGAAAGCACGGAGTCTTAACCACTGGACCGCCAGGGAGGTCCCGATACACCCTCTTTAGAAGGGACTGTGTTATCTCCAATGCATGGTTTTCAGTCCAGTCAGTACAGCAGCTCATAAAGCAACAGGAGAAGAAAGGGAGACGCACAGCTCAGTGAATGTTACACGGTGTTACACATTCACTAGCATTTGTGAGAGAATTTGGTGTTCTTTGAGTTTATATTTTACTGAATGTCTACTCTGTTTCAGGCCTGGGGGAACAGGGTGGTGAGGGAACAGGTGGTGAGTAAGACAGACAAGGTCCTGCCATCACAGGAGGTACATTTCAGTGTGGGTTGCTGGGGAGTGAGACAATGTGCCCGTCTAGATAAAGAGGGTAATGGTAGAGGGTGGTGATTGCTGTGAAGAAATCAAGCAGGATAATAGGACAGCTAGACGGGTGGCTGCTTGAAGAACAGTCATCGGCAACGGCAGCTCTGAGAAGACGACATTTGAGCTGAGAAGTGACACATTTTAAATTTTTTAATTTATTTTATTTTTGGCTGTGTTGGGTCTTCGTTTCTGTGTGAGGGCTTTCTCTAGTTGTGGCGAGTGGGGGACACTCTTCATCGTGGTGCGCGGGCCTCTCACTGTCGTGGCCTCTCTTGTTGCGGAGCACAGGCTCCAGACGCGCAGGCTCAGTCGTTGTGGTTCACGGGCCCAGTTGCTCCGCGGCACGTGGGATCCTCCCAGGCCAGGGCTCGAACCCCTGTCCCCTGCATCGGCAGGCAGATTCTCAACCACTGCGCCACCAGGGAAGCCCCATAAGTAACACATTTTAAAAAGCCAGCCATGTGAAGATGTAGGGGAAGCCCATTCCAGGCAGGGGGGACAGCTGGTGCAGAGTCCTCAGTGAAAGTGGGCTGAGGGTTCAGAGGAACTGAAGGGAGGCCGCGGTGGCTGCAGGCGGGTGATCACAGTAGGGCGGCCTGAGAGGTGGTCCTGCCGACCACAGTGAGGGGTTTGGGTTTGGTCCCACTTGGAGGGTACTGAGCAGGGGAATGAGGTCTGAGAAGAGAATTCTGGCTGCCGCGCAGTGGGGTGAAGCACGGAAGCTGGGAGGGCCGCCAGGAGTTGCTTGCTGTGTCCCAAGTTCAGTGGTGTCGGTGACATAGACTGAAGATGAAGATGGGAATAGATGAGGTGAGGACATACATTTTATATTTTAAAATACAAATTAGGTGTCATTATTTGTAGCTTTCTCACATTCTGTGGTTCTATTCCATTGTTACTAGTCTGTTTTGGGCCCTTTTTACGTCTTACCTGGAGTTTCTTACTTGTTTAACTGTTTTCCTTGGATCTATTAACTTTCTCTTCCAGTCCAACCCACGTGTTATAGCCTTGTTTTCCCGAAGCACATTTCTAGTCATGCTCCTACTTGCCTAATCTAAGACCTTCTGCGACTCTCTGTGGTTTGCAGAAGATGTACTCAACCCAGACTCCCGAACACACACACAGTTCCCTTTTAGGGCTTTCCAGTTACCTTTCTGTTATTGATTTCTCGTTTGATTTCATTGTGGTCTGAGGGCAGACACTGTATGATGTCTCTTCTGTCAAATTTGTTAAAGTGTGTTTTATGGTTCAGAATGGGATCTATCTTTGTCAGCATTCCATGTGAACTGGAGGAGAACGTGTACCCTGCTGTTGTTGGATAAAGTGGTCTGTAGATGTCAGTTAGATCCAGTTGATTGATGACATTGCTGAGTTCAACTTGGTCCTTACTGGTTTTCTGCCTGCCAGGCCTGTCCATTTCTGATAGAGGGGTGTTGAAGTTGCCAACCGTGATAGTGGATTCTTTTATTTCTCTTTCCAGTTTCATCGGGTTTTGCGTTGCATAGTGTGATGCTCTGTTACTAGGTGCATACCTGTTAAGGGTTGTATGCCTTCTTGGAGAATTGATCCCTTTATCATTATGCAGTGTCCTTTCTTATCTTTTACCTAGTGTTAGCATGGTACGTTGTTCTCCAGCTATTTACTTTTAATCTACATATGTTGTTCTATTTAAAGTGGTTTCTTAAAGGCAACGTATAGTTGGGTCTTGTTTTTTTGATCCACTCTGACAATGTCTGTCTTTTAATTGGTGCATTTAGGTGGTCTACATTGATGTTCAAAGTGATTACTGATATAGTTGGATTATTATCTGTCATATTTGTTACTGTTTTCTATTCATTACCTTGTTCTTTATTCCTACTTTTGTCTTCTACTCTTTTCCTACCTTTCATAGTTTTAATTGAGCATCTTAGATTATTCCATTTTCTCTCCTTTCTCAGCATGTTGGTTATACTTCTTTTACTTTTTTTCTTAGTAGTTACCTGGGACTTTGCAATATACATTTCAGCAAACCCACTTTCAAATTACACTCTACCACTTCAAAGATAGTGTCAGTGCCTTATAATAGCAAAATAATTCTGATTCCTCCGTGCGTGTCCCTTGTATGATTTCTGTCATTCATTTCACTTATACGTAAGCATATGTAAGCATATGTATCCATATGTATACATACACACAGGCATGCATAATTGAATGTATTGTTGGTATTATTATTTTAAACAAATTGTTATGTTATATCAGTTAAGAGCAAGAAAAAAGAAAGTTTTTATTTTACCTTTATTCCTTCTTACACTTTTCCTTTATGTGGATCAGAGTCAGAAATTATTTTCCTTTTTCCTAAAGAACTTTTAAAATAATTTCTTGTAAGGCAAGTCTACTGACAGATTCTCACAATTTTTGCTTATCTGAGAAAGTTTTTTTTCTCCTTCACTTTTGAAGGGTAATTTTGTGGGATACAGAATTCCAGGTTGGTAGGTTTCTTCCCTTTCAACACTTTAAATATTTCAGTTCATGCTCTTCTGTCTTGCATGGTTTCTGAGGAGAAGTTGGATGTAGTTCCTTATTCCTATATAGAAAAGATGTCCCCCCCCACCCCCTTTGAGGACTTTATCTTTGATTTTCAGCAGTTTGCAAATGGTATACCTAGGTGTCATTCTTTTGGCGTTTATATTCCTTGGTAGTCTCTGAGCTTCCTGGTTCTGTGGTTTGGTAGCTGACATTAATTTGGGGAATTTCTCAGTTATTATTTCAAATATTTCTCCTGTTCCTTTTTCTCTCTCTTCTCCTTCTGATATTTCCATGATGTGTATGTTACACCTTTTATGGTTGTCCCACAGTCTTTGGATGTTCTGTTCTATTTTTTTGTCTTTGTTCTCTTTGCTTTTCAGTTGTTGAGGATTCTATTGAGATATCCTCTGGTGCAGATTCTTTTCTCAGCTGTGTCCGGCCTACTAAGGAGCCCATTAAAGGCGTTCTTCATTTCTCTTACAGTGTTTTTGTATGTCTAGAATTTCTTTTTGGTTCTTTCTTAGGATTTCCATCTTTGGCTTACATTGCCTGTCTGTTCTTGCATGCTATCTACTTGATCCACTAGAGCCCTGAGCATGTTAATCATACTTGTTTTAAATTCCTGATTCCCTAATTCCAACATCCCTGCTTTCTTTGGTTCTGATATTTGCTCTGTCTCTTCGAATTGTTTGTTTGTTTTTTGCTTTTTGGTGTGCCTTGTGAAGTTTGTTGTTGTTTTATGATAGCCAGACATTTGTACTGGCTGAAGGAACTGCTGTAAATAGGTCGTTAGTAATGTGGTGATAAGGTGAGGGGAGAGGGGAAGTGTTCTTTAGACTTACCACCAGTCTTTTAGGGATGTGCCTCTGGACTGTGCCCTTCACAAGTGTTTCTCAGGTTTCCCTACCCACTTAGATGGGACAGGATGGCAGAGGGCGTTGGAGTTGGGTATTTGCCTTTCCCCAGGTCAGTTAGGGTCTGATGGTATCCCAGCAGGTTAGCCTCTGGTTAACTAGTTTTCTTTGCAGGCAGGCCTTGTTAAGAAGAGCAGAGTGCTCTATTCAGATTGCCCCCTTTACCCCTTCACCTGTCGGAAGCTGAGGGGATTTTCCTCTGATACTTACTGTGGGAACCTGGTCGAGCTCCTGGAAGTAGATCTCACAATATTGTGTGGGCCTCCCTGTGATGGGGTTTTCCTGGAGTTTTTGAACTCTCAGAGCTGTCCAGTGAGCTTCTAGCAATCTGTCAATTACAGTTCAGGTTTTCCTTCCCCAGCACTGGTTCCTGCCAGGGGTTTTGCTTGTGAGTCTTTGTTCTGCTAAGTGTGGCTCCCTGTATTTGTGTGTCTGTCTCTCCAATTTTGGGGACAGCGGTTTGCCCTGTGTCCTCGCCTCTCTTAGGAATCCAAGAAGAGCTGTTGGTTTTTCAGTCTGCTCGGCTTTTTACTTGTTGTTAGGATAGAGTAGTGATGTCCAAGCTACTTATATGAAGAACCAGAAACCTGACGTCCCTCCAGAATTCCCTTTTAGACCAGTGCTCTGGCATTGTTTCCTGCACAGGTTTTTGCTTTCCATTTGCATTCTTCAGCTGCTCCTCTGCTGGAATTACACTTCCCCCTACTGCTCCCTGTTGGAGTCCTGACAGCTCATCCTTCAAGGCCTGAGTTCATCACCACCCTGTTCATGACGCATGTTCCAGTCTTTACAATTGGAAATCATTCGTGCCGATTCTGTGTTCCAGTGGAATTTTCTTAATAACTCTGTGATAATATTACTTAAGTTTATTTCATCTTATATTTATTTAGACCTGCCAGTGTGTTCAATCTGCCAATGTATTCGATACATTTATATTAATCTCCTTGGCACTGCAGATGCCAAGACAAATATGGCATGGGCCCTTAAGAAGCTCAAAGTCTAATAGAGAAAGCAGACCTAAAAAAAGTTACAGTGCAAAATAGCAATACTATGATGGAAAGAGTATGCACAGGAGCTCTGGTATCAGCCCAGGTCTCATCTTTCAGACCTGATGGTAACCCCTGGAGGGCATGGACCAAATCTTACTTCTGTCACACTGTGCAGAATCAGGGTTATGCTTATTAATAAATGCTCTTTGATGGTGAATCTTATCACTGATGATCGGTATTGTTCAATTTTAGTAATAACAGTCTCTAACATTTTCACTCTTCAGAAACATGAACACACTTTAAAAAAATACTATTGTCAGCCTTCTAGTCTGAGTTTAAACAAGATAATTTCGTCTCGTGAGCTGTGTTCTTGCCATCATTATTGAATGTATTTGATCTGAATATGTCACTGTATTAAATATAATCTCCTCTTTCAACTAATTTTAATATTCTTTTCTTCTACTAACTTTTTTTTGCCTCAAAGCGTTTTGTATTCATTTCAATTAATTGTTCCTTACCTCAACCCAATGAGGTTGTTACTGTTCTCATTTTTATTACTGAATGAAAAAAAAAACAGCTGAAAATCAAAAGGTAAATCAAGTAGCTTCCAATTTACAGCATTCGAATTCAGAACTTGAATCGTCCATTCTGAACCAATTTTGCCATGCTTCAAAGGCTGTAACATTAAATGAAATTCAGTATTATTTAAAATGATGGGAAATATTGAGTTCAGAATAAAAGATCATTTCCATATTAGATACCAAAGAAGTCTGTTATTTGGTCTATCAAGGTCTATTCTAAAAGTATATTTATAGCGTCTACAACATCATTTGCAAAGTAACATATTTATAAGCTATTGCCAAACATATTTATAAGCTATGGCCCGGCTTTTCTTCAAATGCGTTCTCCCTCTCTCCTGAATTAAATGATTAAAATTCTTTAACTTACTTTTATTATTGTAATGGTACCTATGTTTAACAGTCGATCTCACTGCCTGTCAGGTTTCCTGGTCGTTGTCTTCAGTTTCTGGTCTTTCATGTTTTTGGTTATCGTAGGGTCCTTAGGGTTGGCAGTTCAGGCAGCTCACTCATAGTTCATTCCGCTCTGTCCCACTTGAATCTCCATGACATGGTTAAATCTTTAATGATCCAGCTTTCTCATTTGATGCTCCCTTTCATTTATAGTTCCCGTATGGGCCAAGCTGTAGACGTAATCTATTTCAGCAAACTTTCTTTCCTCAAATTTTTTTTTATCTTGTCATTTGATATTTTGTGGATTCATTAATAATTGATAAAATGTTCTCTTTAAAACCACAGATGTAAAAATTCCGAATGTAGAGCATTTTTCCACGCCTTTTTTTTTCTGTTATAAAAAAAGAAGGACCCAAGATGGCAGAGTAGAAGGATGTGCGCTCACTCTCTCGCGCGAGAACCCCAGAATCACAACTAGCTGCTGGACAGTCATCGACAGGAAGACACTGGAACTCACCAAAAAAGATACCCCACATCAAAAGGCAAAGGAGAAGCCACAATGAGACGAAAGGAAGGGCGCAATCACAGCAAAATCAAATCCCATAACTGCTGGGTGGGCGACTCACAAACTGGAGAACTCTTATACCACAGAAGTCCACCCACTGGAGTGAAGGTTCTGAGCCCTATGTCATGCTTCCCAACCTGAGGGTCCGGCAATGGGAGGAGGAATTCCTAGAGAATCAGACTTTGAAGGCTAGCGGGATTTGATTGCAGAACTTCGACAGGACTGGGGGAAACAGAGACTCCACTCTTGAAGGGCACACACAAAGTAGTGTGTGCATCGGGACCCAGGGGAAAGAGCGGTGACCCCAGGGGAGACTGAACCAGACCTACCTGATAGTGTTGGAGGGTCTCCTGCAGAGGCGGGGGGTGGCTGTTGGTCACCGTGGGGACAAGGACACTGGCAGCAGAAGTTCTGGGAAGTACTCCTTGGCATGAGCCCTCCCAGAGTCTGTCATTAGCCCCACCAAAGAGCCCAGGTAGGCTCCAGTGTTGGGTTGCCTCAGGCCAAACAACCAACAGGGAGGGAACCCAGCCCCACCCATCAGCAGACAAGCGGATTAAAGTACTACTGAGCTCTGCCCACCAGAGCAACAGCCAGCTCTACCCACCACCAGTCCCTTGCATCAGGAAACTTGCACAAGCCTCTTAGATAGCCTCATCCACCAGAGGGCAGACAGCAGAAGCAAGAAGAACTATAATCCTGGAGCCTTTGGAACAAAAACCACATTCACAGAAAGATAGACAAGATAAAAAGGCAGAGGGCTATGTACCAGATGAAGGAACAAGATGAAACCCCAGGAAAACAACTAAATGAAGTGGAGATAGGCAACCTTCCATAAAAAGAATTCAGAATAATGATAGTGAAGATGAACCAGGACCTTGGAAAAAGAAAGGAGGCAAAGATCGAGAACGAAAACTACACTAGAAGGAATCAATAGCAGAATAACTGAGGCAGAAGAACGGATAAGTGACCTGGAAGACAGAATGGTGGAATTCACTGCTGAGGAACAGAATAAAGAAAAAAGAGTGAAAATAAATGAAGACAGCCTAAGAGACCTCTGGGACAACATTAAACGCAACAACATTCGCCTTATAGGGGTCCCAGAAGGAGAAGAGAGACAGAAAGGACCTGAGAAAATATTTGAACAGATTATAGTCGAAAACTTCCCTAACATGGGAAAGGAAATAGCCACCCAAGTCCAGGAAGTGCAGTGAGTCCCATACAGGATAAACCCAAGGACAAACACGCAGAGACACATAGTAATCAAACTGGCAAAAATTAAAGACAAAGAAAAATTATTGAAAGCAGCAAGGGAAAAACGACAAATAACATAGAAGGGAACTCCCGTAAGGTTAACAGCTGATTTCTCAGCAGAAACTCTACAGGCCAGAAGGGAGCGACATGATATACTTAAAGTGATGAAAGGGAAGAACCTACAACTGAGATTACTCTACCCTGCAAGGATCTTATTCAGATTCGATGGAGAAATCAAAAGCTTTACAGACAAGCAAAAGCTGAGAGAATTCAGCACCACCAAACCAGCTCTACAGCAAATGCTAAAGGAACTTCTCTAAGTGGGAAACACAAGAGAAGAAAAGGACCTACAAAAACAAACCTAGAACAATTAAGAAATTGGTCATAGGAACATACGTATCCATAATTACCTTAAACCTGAATTTAAGGACGTTTAACCAACCAAAAGACACAGGCTTGCTGAATGGATACAAAAAAAGATATATATGCTGTCTACAAGAGACCCACTTCAGACCTAGGGACACATACAGACTGAAAGTGAGGGGATGGAAAAAGATATTCTATGCAAATGGAAACCAAAAGAAAGCTGGAGTAGCAATACTCATATCAGATAAAATAGACTTTAAAGTAAAGAATGTTACAAGAGACAAGGAAGGACACTACATAACGATCAAGGGATCAATCCAAGAAGAAGATATAACAGTTATAAATATATATGCACCGAACAAAGGAGCACCTCAATACATAAAGCAACTGCTAACAGCTATGAAAGAGGAAATCGACAGTAACACAGTAATAGTGGGGAACTTTAACACCTCACTTACACCAGTGGACAGATCATCCAAAATGAAAATAAATAAGGAAACAGAAGCTATAAATGACACAGTAGACCAGATAGATTTAATTGATATTTATAGGACATTCCATCCAAAAACAGCAGATTACACTTTCCTCTCAAGCGCACATGGAACGTTCTCCAGGATAGATCACATCTTGGGTCACAAATCAAGCCTCAGTAAATTTAAGAAAATTGAAATCATATCAAGCATCTTTTCTGACCACAATGCTCTGAGATTAGAAATGAATTATGGGGAAAAATACATAAAAACCGCAAACACATGGAGGCTAAAAAATACGTTACTGAATAACCAAGAGATCACTGAAGAAATCAAAGAGGAAATCAAAAAATACCTAGAGACAAATGACAATGAAAACACAATGATCCAAAGCCTATGGGATGCAGCAAAAGCAGTTCTAAGAAGGAAGTTTATAGCTATACGAGCCTACCTCAAGATACAAGAAAAATCTCAAATAAATAATCTAACCTTATACCTAAAGGAACTAGAGAAAGAAGAACAAACAAAACCCAAAGTTAGCAGAAGGAAAGAAATCATAAAGATCAGAGCAGAAATAAATGAAATAGAAACAAAGAAAACGATAGCAAAGATCAATAAAACTAAGAGCTGGTTCTTTGAGAAGATAAACAAAATTGATAAACCATTAGCTAGACTCATCAAGAAAAAGAGGGAGAGGACTCAAATCAATATAATTAGAAATGAAAAAGGAGAAGTTACAGCAGACGCCGCAGAAATCCAAAGCATCCTAAGAGACTACTACAAGCAACTCTATGCCAGTAAAATGGACAACCTGGAAGAAATGGACAAATTATGAGAAAAGCGCAACCTTCCAAGATGGAACCAGGAAGAAATAGAAAATATAAACAGACCAATCACAAGTAGTGAAGTTGAAACTGTGATTAAAAATCTTCCAACAAAAGTCCAGGACCAGATGTCTTCACAGGTGAATTCTATCAAACATTTAGAGAAGAGCTAGCACCCATCCTTCTCAAACTCTTCCAAAAAATTACAGAGGAAGGAACACTCCCAAACTCATTCTGTGAGGCCACCATCACCCTGATACCAAAACCAGACAAAGATACTACAAAAAAAGAAAATTACAGACCAATATCACTGATGAATATAGATGCAAAATTCCTCAACAAAATACTAGCACACAGAATCCAACAACACATTAAAAGGATCATACACCATGATGAAGTGGGATTTATCCCAGGGATGCAAGGATTCTTCAATATACACAAATCAATCAATGTGGTACACCATATTAACAAACTGAAGAATAAAAACCATATGATCATATCAATAGATGCAGAAAAAGCTTTTGACAAAATTCAACACCCACTTATGATAAAATCTCTCCAGAAAGTGGGCATAGAGGGAACCTACCTCAACATAATAAAGGCCACATATGACAAACATCATTCTCAGTGGTGAAAAACTGAAAGCATTTCCTCTAAGATCAGGAACAAGACAAGGATGTCCACTTTCACCACTATTATTCAACATAGTTTTGGAAGTCCTAGCCACGGCAATGAGAGAAGAAAAAGAAATAAAAGGAATACAAATTGGAAAAGTAGAAGTGAAACTGTCACTCTTTGCAGATGATATGATACTATACATAGAGAATCCTAAAGATGCCACCAGAAAACTACTAGAGCTAATCAATGAATTTGGTAAAGTTGCAGGATACAAAATTAATGCACAGAAATCTCTTGCATTCCTATACACTAATGATGAAAAATCTGAAAGAGAAATTAAGGAAACACTCCCATTTACCATTGCAAAAAAAGGAATAAAATACCTAGGAATAAACCTACCTATGGAGACAAAAGACCTGTATGCAGAAAACTGTAAGACACTGATGAAAGAAATTGAAGATGATACCAACAGATGGAGAGATATACCATGTTCTTGGATTGGAGAATCAATATTGTGAAAATGACTATACTACCCAAAGGAGTTTACAGATTCAGTGCAATCCCTGTCAAATTACCAATGGCATTTTTTACAGAAGTAGAACAAAAAATCTTGAAGTTTGTATGGAGACATAAAAGACCCCGAATAGCCAAAGCAGTCTTGAGGGAAGAAAACAGAGCTGGAGGAATCAGACTCCCTGACTTCAGACTATACTACAAATCTACAATAATTAAGACAATATGGTACTGGCACAAAAACAGAAACATAGATCAATGGAACAAGATAGAAAGCCCAGAGATAAACCCACACACCTATGGTCAACTAATCTATGACAAAGGAAGCAAGGATATACA
The DNA here is from genome assembly GCF_003676395.1 of Aethalodelphis obliquidens. Classification (NCBI taxonomy): domain Eukaryota; kingdom Metazoa; phylum Chordata; class Mammalia; order Artiodactyla; family Delphinidae; genus Aethalodelphis; species Aethalodelphis obliquidens. The sequence continues at coordinate 8,945,705 of NW_020838000.1, forward strand.
ATGGAGAAAAGACAGTCTCTTCAATAAGTGGTGCTAGGAAAACTGGACAGCTACATGTAAAAGAATGAAATTAGAACATTCCCTAACACCATACACAAAAAATAAACTCAAAATGGATTAGAGACCGAAATGTAAGAGTGGACACTATAAAACTGTTAGAGGAAAACATAGGAAGAACACTCTTTGACATAAATCACAGCAAGATCTTTTTTGATCCACCTCCTAGAGTAATGGAAATAAAAACGAAAATAAACAAATGGGACCTAATGAAACTTCAAAGCTTTTGCACAGCAAAGGAAACCATAAAGAAGACGAAAAGACAACCCTCAGAATGGGAGAAAATATTTGCAAACGAATCAACGGACAAAGGATTAATCTCCAAAATATATAAACAGCTCATGCAGCTCAATGTTAAAAAAACAAACAACCCAATCCAGAAATGGGCAGAAGACCTAAATAGACATTTTTCCAAAGAAGACATACAGGTGGCCAAGAAGCACATGAAAAGCTGCTCAACATCACTAATCATTAGAGAAATGCAAATCAAAACTGCAATGAGGTATCACCTCACACCAGTTAGAATGGGCATCATTAGAAAATCTACAAACAACAAATGCTGGAGAGGGTGTGGAGAAAAGGGAACCCTCTTGCACTGTTGGTGGGAATGTAAATTGATACAGCCACTATGGAGAACAGTATGGAGGTTCCTTAAAAAACCAAAAATAGAATTTCCAGGGGATCCAGCAATCCCACTACTGGGCATATACCCAGAGAAAACCATAATTCAAAAAGACACATACACCGCAATGTTCATTGCAGCACTATTTACAATAGCCAGGTCATGGAAGCAACCTAAATGCCCATTGACAGTTGAATGGATAAAGCAGATGTGGCACATATATACAATGGAATATTACTCAGCCATAAAAAGGAACGAAATTGGGTCATTTGTTGTGACGCTGATGGATCTAGAGACTGTCATACAGAGTGAAGTAAGTCAGAAAGAGAAAAACAAATATCGTATATTAACACGTATATGTGGAACCTAGAAGAATGGTACAGATGAACCGGTTTGCAGCGCAGGAATTGAGACACAGATGTAGAGAACAAATGTATGGAAACCAAGGGGGGAAAGTGGTGGTGGTGGTGGTGGTAGTGGTGTACTGAATTGGGCGATTGGGATTGACATGTATACACTGATGTGTATAAAATTGATGACTAATAAGAACCTGCTATATAAAATAAAATTCAGAAATTCAAAAAAAAAAAAAAAACACCACAGATGTGTGCTGTCCAGTTTGGTAGCCACCAGGCACATGTGGCTATTTAAGTTGAAATTAATTTGGATTAAACAAGATAAACTATGTCTTCAGAAGCCACATCTCAAGTGCTAATGGCTACTTTAGAGGCCAGCACAGATAGCGGACGTTCCTATCATCATAGGAAGTTCTACTGAACAGTGCTGTGCAAATAATTTGTTGTTGTTATATTATTGTGCAGTATATGATAGGAATGTCTGCATTTTATTTTCTATTCATAGTGAACTTTTAGATATGACCTCTGCCCAGTATTTGCTTTTGTTTCCTTTCTCTGCCCTTAAGAAACCTCCGTGAATTTTTATAGTGTACAAGTCTTATCTGAGTTTTTGATCAAATTTAGTGTTATATTGTAGTGGGCAGCTTGAAATTAGACTAGTTTGAAAATGTTTTCTGTATTAATAATATACAAAAGTGATTTTACAAAGTTGTTGGGTTGTTTTTTTCTTTCTTTCTTTTTCTTATTTAAAGTCCATCTTCTGCACAGTTCCCGTTTTTGGGAGAAGTACTGCCTGTTCCCTCGTCCAGCATTGATTGTCACACTTTGCAAAGTTAAGATACCCTAAATGTTGGTATCTTTTACACAGTTTCCTCCAAGCCCCTTGTTTTTTTTTTTTTACTTAAATAAAAACCGAATTTCTCAGGGAAAGAAGATTTTTACAAGCAATTTCGGAGCAGAATTGATTTTGGTGTGTGTTAATGCAGACAATCTGCCCAGTGTTAAAATGTTACAGAGAAAAAAACCCACACAAGCTGCCACGTTCGTGTGATCACACCAAAATAGCAGCTTGTGTTTGTATTTTCAGTCTCCTCGAGGTGGACTGCAGGCACACACGAATGAGTGGCTGTACTTGGTGGTGTGTGTTGTGATTTTATTTGATGCCGGCACAGTACATGCTTGTGCGTTCACGACCAGCCTTCGCATATGCACTTGTTCACAGCCACGGAAGTGAAAACTACAACACAAGCCGCTCTCTCTGAGTTGTCGGCAACCTGTGTGTGTGTTTCCTAAATATTAAAGAGGGGGAGAAACAAATTTTCAGGAACACAAGAAACAATTCTTCTGTCAAATGGCCTGTAGTCCTTCCTCATTTGACAACACTTAAGGTAAAAATAAAATATTGGATTCTCGTGGTTGCATATATATATTTAGAAATATGTATTTTCCTGTACTGCTCATGTTTTTGATGTGTATTTTTCTCATTTCTGTTCCATTTAAGCATGCAGATTCTTACCACACATTTGTCCCAATTTATGGGATATTTTTAAACTTTAAAAAAATTTTATAGTGTTTGAGTGACAATATAGGTGTATTTGCTGCAGTCGTGGTGCTTTGATTAGCATCCTGGCACTCCCTGTCTGTGGGATTCGGGAGCAGCGGTCCATGTCGTGGCAGCAGAGTTACATCACTCTGAGCAGCTGACCAGAATTTTTACTTTTGAGGTCCTCCTTGTAAATTAAGCCAGAATTTTTTAGCACTATTTATAGTTGTGGGTTCACATATTGATTATGAGAAGGTTAAAAAGTAAAGTCTGGTGGGTGGTAAAGTAATGCCTCATCCTGAAACATTCCTAGTTGGCCTATCCTGTTCAGTAGGGTAACAGTATTTTCGGAACTTTCACACATTTGGAATTGACACCACTTAAGTACTTCAAGGGTAAATGCTTTCAATTGCTTTAAAATTTTTTTCTTAATTGCTGAAAAAGTGCAAAATAAAGTCTGTATTTTCAGTGTGACAAAGCCTTGCACTTAAAGTGCATATTTCTATCTATCTATTTTTTTTCTTAATTTTTCACCTTTATGGTATCAGTAAAAATTTTTTTTTTTTTTTTTTTTTTTTAATTTGAGACAGAGAGGCAGTGGAGTAGAGGGCTTGCTACGTAACTCAGGGCATTGGAGAACTAGAAAGAACCTTGGATGAAAACCTCTATTTGGATGGTGACAGATACCACCCCCTGAAACTCCAGCCCCAACTGCCCTGTCCTACCATTCTTTGATATTTCCTGTCATCCTAACCCTTCTGCTTTGTCTTCTCACCTGTATGGCGATTTCAAATTCCCACCTTCTCTGTTAGGCTCTTGGAGACTTTCCTGCTATCCTCTTGGGCTGGATCACACCCTTGTCATCACAACAGATTCCTGCTTTCTTTCTGTTCACCTCCAGTTTATGGCCTGTGAAAACTATATGTTGCTTATGTATTCATTAGTTGCAAAAAACAGGTAGCCGAACTGTGGTCTGGCCTTTGTTATGCTTTGCCTTTTCACCTCCAGCCCTTGAGTTCATGATTTCATTCTCATTTTTCGTTGCTTTGTTTATTTGTAGGTTTGTAGATTTATTTACTCATTCAACAAATGCTACTTGAGAAATTACTATGTAGCAGCTACTATTCCAGAAGTTGAGGATCCTGATAAGGAAAATAGTGTGTCTTCTGTTCTTTTGTAGACCCTGCGTATTTTATTGTAATTATCTTCCTTTTAAAAATATCTGTAAAATGTCTACTTTCTCGCCTAGATTTTCTTAAGTACTTAGTTTTTCTGTTCTATATCTTTCATATTCCCCAGTACCAGGCATCCATAACAGGCATTTGTGTCGTTGGTAGTCATCTACTTAAGTCCTTTTATTTTGCAAACGCGTAAAGTTGAAGCTCAGAAAGAATGACTTAAGAAAATACAACTTGTTAACGGCTGAAATGGAAATAACACCTGGGACTCCAGGTCTTTCCACAGATCTGTAACGTTTTATGTTAATCTAGTTTGCCTGAATTTAACGCTTTCTCAGTTCTAGAAGCATTTATCAAATACTTTGTGTATGCAGAGCACTCTGTGGAGCACACAGGACACGAAGGCATGAGTGTTATCTCAACTCTTACTCAGAATGTTCTAGAGATTCAATACATAGCTATTGTTTCTGCCCTCTGGGTTCATATGTTCTAATGTGGAGTTTCTCACCCGTGGGAGTATTGACCTTTTGGACCAATTAATTCTTTGTTGTGAGAGGCTGTCCCACGCAGTGGGGTGTTAAGCCGCGTCCCCGACCTCTGGCTGCCGAGGGCTCTTTGGGGCATGATTTTTAGATCTTTCCAGGGCATCAGGGTGTCTTGTCTGACAGGAGGTTCTCTGATGCACTGCTTTAGAGCTTTCTGAGATCTTAACAAAGTATTTTACATTCACACCCTTGGTTTCATCTTTGGACCTTGTTTTCCTGACTGTGTCTGATATTCGATCTTTGCCCAGAAGCAGTGTCTTAAATGCTTCATTTGTGACGAGAGGATGAGAAGGAGAAAAGGTTGTATTTTCAAGCCCAGCAAGTCCCAGCCCCTCTGCGTTGAGCAGTTCTTCCACTTTCCTCCTTTTCCATTCTACTGTAAATAACAAGCAACACCAGGCAGCACCTTCCGCACTGCCTGGACAGTCTCCTTGGCTAGATCACCCGGTGTATTAGGTACATTTTCAGTATTCCAAATAACTAGAGGCTGCTGTGTTGTCAGTACCTAATAAGGAATCTTTTCTCTCCACTTTTCTTGTGATGTTTTCCTCACTTTGATTTACGCCCTCACTGGCAGCCTCGTGGGCTGTCTGGCTAATCATCTCTTTCAGATCCTTTAGTCTTTCAGTGGGGTCTGTGCAAGGTCCTTCCAGCTCCTGTCCAGTCCTATAGACACCTCTACCACATATTTTATTGTTTTTTAAAAAACAGCCCAGTTTCAGGTATCAAAACCTCTTATCGTCATCTATTTGCTGCATAATACATCAACCAAAATGTAATCACTTGGAACTATAATCATGTATTGTATTTCATAGTTGCTGGAGATCAGGAGTTTGGGAGCAGCGTGGTCCTGGCTCAGGGGTCTCTCTTGAGCTTGCAGTCAGGTGTCAGCTGGAGCTGCGGTCGTGTGGAGGCCTAATGAGGGCTGGAGGACCCCTGTGGGTTCCTCTCCATGTGGGTCTCGCCATGGTGCTGCTTAAGTGTCTTTTCTCCAGAGGATTCTTCCCCTAAAGCAAACAATCCATGGAGGAAGGGCAGTGTGTTAAAGAATTGGCAGATGTATTTTTAAAACCACCACAGTCCATATGTAGCTTCCCAAGTTTCCCAGATGACCTTTTCCATTCTGTCCAGCTGGAAGGGGAAATGTGGATGGGGCCTGATGGGGGCTGGGGGAAATGTGAATTTTGTGGTCACATGTCATGGCCACTCCCATCCCAGTGGCCACAGCTCACTGAAGAGGATGCTGGGAAGTTCAGTCCTGCCGTGTACCTGGAATGAGGAGAAAGCAGATTTGTTTGAATAGGGGGGATGGTGAAATCATCAACCAAAGTAGGGAGGACAGGAATAAAAAATACGTAGTGTGCCTCCGTTCATTTTATATCAAATTGCTCCTCTGTGGTTTTTGCTTGATTTTTTTTTTCAGTTTTTCTTTAATAAAACAACAAACCAGAGAAAGGTATTATAGTTATTTTGGTGTTTAATAGTATTCTAGGGAGTTTTCATCTGCTCATTTTAAATTTTAGATGGATGCTGGTAGTGAAGTTCTGGTTTTAAAGTACCCACGTAACATCAATTATTGTTCCTTCAAGCCCTCCCGTGCTGCTGCGTCCTCCTGCTTGACTATAAACCTTCCCCAAGGGTTTTATTTTTTCCCTTGGGGCATCTTATTGAATACTTGCATCTTCAGTAATTCAGCTGGGCCCAGTGCTTTGTCTGTTTTAATACTTCTAATTACCTAATTATGTACTATTATGCAGTGACAAAGCCCTTTGTCATTTCACTCTTTTCTTAACCCTTTTCTTGCTTAGGAGATGTTCTTTTTGTCTCTTTGTTGTCTGAGGAACTCTCCATCATAGACACCCCAGATATTTGTCTAGCTTCCCTTCATCCTCTGTCTGTGTTACGAGCGACCACAGCCCTGTGCGAAGTTTCTGTGTCTTTCCAGTTAGCTCCCGTCAGGCACCTGGGTTCCTGGTTACTGGGTCTGACGTTGTTGTTTAGCTGTACTCCATCCCTCATCTCCTGACTTGTTCCCATATGCTGCAGTTGCATGGGAAGATATCCAAAAGGCGAATAGCATAGTCTGGTTATCATAACCTATTTTCGCGACAGAATTAGTGTCATTTATCATTCATAGAGCTTAGATGTCCACAAGCATCCATGAGTAAATATAATGGAAACCAACTATGTTTTTCAAAATTATAGTGATCTGTACTTCAGGATGACTAAAAATTGACAAGGGTAAATTTTTCTTTATATATGTATTTTAGATAATAATGAAAGGAAAAAGGATAAAGTTGTCGTCTTGCCATCTTACCACCTCTAATGAATTAATACACCTAGGCAATGATCATCGATCATCACAGAAAGAGAAGCTAAAAATGTATGCCTCCTGATGGAGGTACACAGTACCATCTGTACCCGTTAGCTATTGCTGCATTGTAAACCACCCCAAAGCTTAAAAGAACAGCAGAATTAATTTTGTTGATGAATCTCCAACTTGGGTAGGGCTGAGCAGGCAGGTTGTCTCTGTTCCACATGGTGTTGGCCAGGCCAGCTTGAAGGTTAAGGACTGGAATCATTGGAAGATGTGTTCACTTTCCTGCCTGACTGTTGAAGCCGGCTCTCAGCAGAGACCTCTGGAGCTGTGGCTGGAACACCTCCCCACGGCCTCTCCTGTAGCTGCTTGACTTCTAGCAGCACAGCGTCTGGGTTCCACGATGTGTCCAGACGGAGAGGCAGACAGAAGCTGTGTCGCAGCATCACTTGTGCTGTCTTCTCTTTGTGAGAAGCTCATCACTGAGGACAGCACATCTGCAGAGGGAAGGAAGTTAGGCTCCTCCACCTTTGTACGGGAGGAGTGCCAAAGAATTCGTGAACATGTACTAAAGCCACCATGCCACCCATGAAGGTTTTTGTTGAAAGTTGAACCTGAACCTGATGAAGTCTCTAGACCTACCTACCAGTTTATAGGAAATACAGCGGGGGGCGGGGGTGTGGAGGTGGGGGGTGGGGCGCGGTGGGGAGGAGAGGAATGTGTCACATAACAAAATGGAGGAACAATAAGTAAAATTCAGAATGTGGGAAGTTTCTACAGGGTAAAGAGCCTGGTTTCTTTAACAAATACATTGTAAGAGAGAGAGGGAGAGGGAGAGAGGAAGGGAGGGAGGGAGGGAGGGAGGGGCACGTCTATGGAGTAAAAAACTCTTAAGAGATATATCAACAAGTTGCAGTGTAAATTCTTGGATCTTGATTGAAACAAACTGAAAAATATTTAGGGAAATTTGAACATTGATTGTATATTTGATTTAATCAATGGATTATTTTTATTAGTTATAGTGTTAAAGTGGTGCTATGGTTATGTTTTTAGAGAGTCTTTATGTTTTAGAAATACACACTGCAATATTATGGGTGTAGTGATGTCTCAGGTTTGCTTCAAAATGCAACATTGAGAGAGGAGGATGTGTAAGAAAAAAAAAGAACTGATTAATGATGAAGCTGGGCGATGGCTGTACTGCAATTCAGTCTACTATTGTCTCTTTATAAATGCTGGAATTTAAAATGAAAGATTATAATGAAAAGATTATATATGAAAGATTTTAGATAAAGATTTTTTTAAAACTTAAGTTGAAAACTATACTGCCTACGAATGTGGGGTTATTTCAAGATACAAACCAAAACTCACACAGCAGACTTTTATATCTCTTGATGTTAGTTTGCACTATGTAAAATTTGTCTATTTAATACCTGCACACATCTTGAGAGAGAAACTCCTGCATTTTAAATATTGATCTATTAAGTTAAAACTGAATTATCGGGCTTCCCTGGTGGCGCAGTGGTTGAGAATCCGCCTGCCGATGCAGGGGACACGGGTTCGTGCCCCGATCTGGGAAGATCCCACATGCCGTGGAGCGGCTGGGCCCGTGAGCCATGGCCGCTGAGCCTGCGCGTCCGGAGCCTGTGCTCGGCAACAGGAGAGGCCGCAACCGTGAGAGGCCCGCGTACCGCAAAAACAAAAAACTGAATTATCACCTTTTTTTCCATCAGGTAAAAATGTTCAATGGTATTAGTCTAAATCACATCATGGAATACTTTAATATTAATTTCTCTTTGCTTTTTATCTCTATCAAAGTTTCATCCTCACCTGTTTACCATCTCCACTTTCATTTCTGGCCAAATGCAGGAATTAGTTCTCTTGACTTTCATTTTCTAATAATAATTTAGAATTTATCTTCAGTTCCCATTTATTGTGATTCTTTTCTCCTTTTACTTTCCTATCAGATGGTTTTGGCTTGAGTGAATCATAAATGTCTCTAGTTTCAATCCTAAATTTTTTTTTCTCTATCTCATCTTTAATGAATATACTACCATTTCTCTTTTTTGCATGAAACTGTAGAGTCACTATTGATTTTTCAAAATCTTCACAGTTGTTGACTCCAGCCTCGGTCTGTATTCTGTGATTTTTGTTATTGTCTCAAAACCAGATTTGCCTTTCCAGTGACATTCGGGTTAGACTACTGTTCAGATCACCTGCCCTGAATCAACACCAGATGTTAGGGAAGCTATTTTGAAACTTAAAACCTATCATCAAAGCTGCTTATCACTATTCCTAGAGAATCTACTCACTACTTTTCTCCCTTTTATTTCTGGTTCCTATAGATGGAATGCCTTCTTACTTGAAGCCTGTTAATACGAAACCAAGTATTTGTTGTAGCAAATATGTTATTATTCAGGTATATTCATCAACCTTATGACCTAGGTTCTTCTGTGTAACTTTAAACTCATGGAATTTTACTTCAATGCATATCTCTGACACATTGTTTAGCAAAGCAGTTGGGAAGTACTGCTAACCTGCTAACTACCCAGATATACTGGAGCAGGTATTAATCTCTCTGCTTCCGTTCTCCTTGCCTGTTACCTTCTGAGCTGGACTCTTTCACCTTATAACTTCTCTGAATGTCATCTCTTTTTCCAGCTTCTTTTGTTTCTCTTTTGGAACTCTTCTGAAATCTTTCCCATGTTACTTGTTTGATGCTGTGGATTCTTCATCAGCATCTAGAGAGCACCTCACACTTTTCTAAAAAAGAGGATATCCTGAAACTTCCTAAATTGACACTTCAGCATTGTAGACTAGAATTGTGGATGGTGTGCTATCACATAGATATGCTCTGTCTGCCTAATATGCGTTTTCAGTTGATTGGGTATTTGCTAAAAGTGGGTGATTTAAATTATCTACCTGCAATTTGATCCTTATAGATCTCTAGTTTTTAGTCTTGCGAGTGGTTAGTATGCATTTAAAGGAAACTGTGAATTGATATGTAATATAATTTACATTTTTAGTAGTAAGATATTAAATTCTTACTTTATATAATTCATGGATATTTGTTACAAAGTGAATGTTGTAGGTTTTAGTACTTTCTCCCATAGTCCATTCAGATTGCAGTGACTGTAGGGAATTTGGTGGTGCCAGTGTTCATAGACAGTTTCCAAAGCATAGTTATGGAAGGGGACACACAAAATCACGCATCCGTGTGATCTGTCCAGATCCTGGGACAGGAAGCCTACTTCACGACAGGGCTAGATTTAAGTCATCTGATGAGGAAGGAGGGGAAACAGTTTCGTCTCAGAAGGGTTACTCTGTTTTTACTTTAGTGCCTAAGTTTTCCCAAGAAATTTCTTTCCAGCATTTTATTAACTACTTACCTATCTTTCATCCTGATTACTCTAATTTGGGATATTTGACTGTCTAAAGGTTTTAGCAGCTTTCTTTTGTCCCAAATAAGTCATTTAACAAGTTTTTCTGTTTCTTTCCTGCTTCAGTGCATTTGACACCTTTCTGGAACTTCTTTGGCCTCTAAGATATAGTTATTATTCTTGCTCTGAATCTACTTTCAGGTAATTTCTCTCCTCTTTAGGAGCTATGGTCACTTGTGCCTAGTCAGACTCCTGAGCTTCAGTCTGGGCTGTCTGGAGGGCCATCACATTAATCTGGATGGCTGTCTGGAGGGCCATCCATCTCAGGCATGGACTTGAGATAACGTTGTTCGGACCCATGGACTGTTGATTACCGGCCCCCCAAAGGAGAGGCTTCCTTGTTGGTAGAGAACAGGTCAGATACCTGTGTCTGGGGACAAATTGTACATCCAAGGGAATTTCAAGCAAAAGTCAAATGAACAGAGGAAGATGAAACAGGCTGTAATTTATTATAAAAATTAGGCCCAGGAAAGAGATGCTTCACAAACCGCCTGAACTGGAGAGAAAGTTCTCACTCTCACAGGGTGCCCGAAGAGGATCAGAAGGAAGCAGAAAAGAGCAGAGGTTGCCAGAGATAGGAAGCAGTGAACCATCAGAATATGAATAAAATAACCACTGCTGCCTTTACGAGACTAACGAAGGAGATTTTTCTGTTTCCGTGGTGCCGCGTGCCTCCGTGCTCTAGGCGCTCCTGCTTTTCAGCCTCTTGCGTATTTACTACATATTCTCGTGTTTTCTAGTTCCAATGTGACCTCATTCACATTTTCATCAACTAAAGTACCAGTACTCAGAGACTAGCGATCACTTCTCTTCCTGAACGTCTGCTGCCAGGCGCTGTTCTTGGTGCTTTCACATTATTTCATCTTCATCACAAGATCAGTATTATTATCGCTACTTATAGATGAAGCCGTTAAGCAGCCATTTAGTCAAGGTCGCACAGCCAGCAGTTATGCAACAGGGATCTGAACTTCGGCTTTTCTTCTCAGGTTTGTGATTTTTCCATTTCACCTCAGTATAATGTCCTCTTATCTCCTTCCTGCAGTCTCTCCTCCTGCAGGCTTAATCCCACTTAGAGTTACTCAAATACTGTCTTCTTTGGTACTTCCCTATTCAGAAATGTAGAGTTACTCTGTTGCTTTTCCTCAGTTGTAAATACTGCATTCAAAGCTCTTTTCTACACCTCCCACCTTTTCTTCTGTCCTGTTGCCCTGCTGCCAAGTATCAAGCCCTGCTGCCAAGTATCAATACTTCACAGAAGTATTGATACTTTCCTTTTGCATTACTAATACCATACAGTGCTCTGCATTTGGAATACTCTTTGCCTTCTATGTCTTCATAGCTTTCCTTCTGATTTGGTTACTTTTCCCACAGATGTTCCATGTTCCTCCTCTCCTAAAAATTCTTGTTCAAACCTTTTGTGATTGAACCCATTTGCTGCTTATTTCTAGATGACATTCCTTCTTCCCTTATAGGCTCGTCTCTTGGTATTCATAGGAGATTAGTTCCAGGACTCCCACAGATACCAAAGTCCATGGGTGCTCAACTCTCTTGTATAAAATGGAGTAATATTCTCATATAATCTATGCATATCCTCTCATATACTTTAAATCATCTCTAGATTTCTTATAATACCTACTACAATGTAAATGCCATGTAAATAGTGGCTGGCATGCTGGCAAATGCAAGTTTTGCTTTTTGGAACTTTCTGGAATTTTTTTTCCCCAAACATCTTTGATCCACGGTTGGTTGAGTCTGCAGATTCGAAACCCAGGGATCCACAGGGTCGACTGTATATTCACTGTGTATTGCACTGCTCTGTATTTGCTCTTTGGGTTGTTGCAGTCGTAAATTCTTGCATTATAAACAACTATTTAAGCTCCTTTCAGGTGGATACTCTTGCCCTTTTGTATTTCACATTACCTCAAAGCACCTGGTAGAATTTTTGATCCAGAGATCATTTAAGCAATACTGACTAACTCAGTCCATTTGAAGTCTGTGTTTTAATCAGATAAAACTAATGGTGTGGTCATGTATAATAATTTAAATCATGGCATTTGCATCAAAAAAAATAGGATAATGATTTTTTTTTCACAAAGTTGGTACTTACAAAATCACAGTATACCAAATGGGGTAAAACAAAGCAATCCCCACACCAAATGCACAGGCTATAATTTGTTTTGCTTAAAAACTGTTGTATTCATCATGCATGTGATGACATTTACATACGAAGACATTTGAAATATTTAGATGTTGAAGGGTATCCAGTAGTTTCCCTTTTTCTCACCCTTTTTTCTTTAACACGTGAGTCCCACCTATGGCATAAGTTGCCTGGCAAATACAGACTTGTACTAAAACCAAAAGCTGCCCATGGCACCTCTCAGAGATGAGAATTTGAGGGTAACTCTTGGAATTGTGCTAGCCGATTTCAATCCTGTGTTTTCTTTTTTCAGGTTTCCTGAAATGCAGTTTTTCCAACAAGAAAATGTGAGAAAAATTCTTACAGATGTTCTTTTCTGTTATGCTAGAGAAAACGAGCAGTTGCTTTATAAGCAGGTAATGAAAATATCGTACAGGTGGCATCCATTGACTCAGAATTTTCTATACAGCTTGACAAATGATAGAGCAATAATGTAGCCTTTATTGTATCCAAAGTTGCATCATAATAGTAAAGCAATCAAAGAGCTGCTTGTCAGCTGCATGGTGAGAAAGGTAAGCTCATTGACGCACATATGCTTCTTCCTTATTATAAGACATTCCACCAAATTGTCTTCTATGAGGCATTCAATCTTTGCTTTCAACTTTTGAGAGTTTGTTTATAAACAGCATCTTTGAAGGCAATCTAGTAATAAAGCTTTTCAGAGTTGTATATATAAATATTGTTTCTAAGTACAGCATTTATAAATATGTGGCATGTCATGTAGAGAATAATCAAATGTCCTTTTACTCTTCAAAATCTACCCGTAATATAACTGCAGAAAGTTCCTTTAAACTTTCTGAAATTTATATGATATTCTTGTGATCTTGATGTTTAATTCATCTCATTATTAAAGAAGATTATTGGATTATGTTTATTCTTTTCAAAATGTAAATTTTTAATTTAATCTATCAAGAAGTATCTAGGTTTTCATTTAACCTTATGGGGTTCCAATAAAAATACGCAAAGTTAGATATTTTTATGTATTTCTCAAAATGCATATTAAGTGAGAATTCAAACTATATCAATAAATTCTCCAGCAATCCAAAGTTATGACATCCAACTGATGACAACCCAAATTCAGTGTAATATAACAGAGAACATCTGCATGGTGAGAGCAGTGTATTTAATTTGAGATAGACTTAATTTGTTTAAAGATAATAAATCAGGTCATATTACAGTTGTCCTAAATAATGTATTTGTTATTGTGTACATAGAATATCCAAGGGAACTAATTTTATCTTAGTTTCGATACTAATAATATGTCTTTATATTAATTACATGGTGATATTTAGCTTTTAGAATGGGAAATGGAAAAATATATCCTACTCATAATGGCAAGCAAAACTATAAAATGTCTAAAAATAAATGTAATAATATAAAATCAAAAGCTATATGAAGAAAACTATAAATGTTATTGGAGCAAGAGTTGAATAAATAGAAAAGTGATAACGTGTTTTTAGGTGGAAGACATTAAGTAAAAATATTACTTCTTCCCAAATTAATATATAAATGTGTTATCATTCCATTGATAGTCTAAGTGAGAGATATGGTTTTTAAAAACCGGGCACAGTGATTTTAAATTTTACACCAAGAAGCTTTATAGTCATTTCAATGGTGATAATACAGCTTAGTGGTTAAGATCACTGGCTCTAGACTCGGATCCCTTGATTTGAATCTCGGCTCCAACACTTTAAGTAGCTACCTTGTCTTAGACAATATACACATGTAACTTTTCTAATCCTTAGTTTCGTTGATGAGGGCAATAATAGTATTGACTCTGTAGAGTTAAAGACATGTGGTGCTCATTATGAGTTCATGTTGGTGGCTGTGATGGTGATCATTGCTACAGTCAGTATTAAATATGTTGGAGCTGCCACAGAATTCAGGGGAAGGGGAGAATGGCACAGGGAGATCTGAAAACTGTTATAAATGTTCCGTGATCAAACCAATGCGACAGTAATGTGGGAACTGAGAAATAGATCAGTGGAACAAGCTAAGAACAGGTTCAGTTGTAAACGAGAGCTTCATATAAGATAGGACGTTTTCTTTCAATGGGAAAAGGATATTGACGTGCTGTATTTGGCTTTCTATCTAAAAAAGATTAAATTATACCATTATTGGGAGAAGAAATTCCAGATGGAGTAAAAATATCATTATAAAAACTAAAATTACATAAAAATTCTGGAAAAAAACATTTAGGAGAACTTTTTTTTTATAATCTCAGGGTAGGAAAGGTCTTCCCAAGCAAGACAGGCTATTCAGGTCAGATATAAAGTGCAAAGACCAAAAACAAACCAAAAAGGAGACTGGGAGAAAATAAATCTCAATCAGTATATCAGGAGTTTTTGGAAGCAAATAACAGAAAATTCCATTCAGAATGACTTACAGTCTAAGGACGTTATTAACACACTTTGCAGGAAGTCTGGGGGCAGAATGTTTCCACAGCATTTGTTAGTTCAGTACCTCAGGCTCTTCACCAGTGATCCAGGTTTATTTCTCTTTTTCTCTTCTCCTCTTCTCATTGTGTTGGCTTTTGTCATCAAGCCTGTCTCCTCAGCGTGCCCTCTTCTCTTGCAAATATTTGGAAATATCTCACAGTAAAAGATTTGATGATAACAGATCAAGTCAGAATAAAATTATCCCAAGTTATACATTTGTTTCCTCTTTTTCTTTTGAGAAAGAAAAATCTAGATTCAGGAAATCTTATAATAATGGAAGCAAGTTCCATGGACAAGGAACCAAAACATCGTAACTGCACCATCCACCGTTTGTGAGGCACGCAGCCCACTGCGTTTGTGAGGAAGCCTATAAACAGATCAGACTCTTGATCACTTAGACAAAGTCTATCAATTACTGAATAGGAAAGTATTATTAATTTACTCTTGTGGATCACTTTCTAAGATTTAAATTACTCCCTGTTAATGTTAAAAATTCTATAGATTCTTTACATAGGAATAATCCCGTGCTGTAAAAGGACTGAATATTTTAGCCAGATCAAATTTAAGAAAAAACCTTAAGTTTCATCACAAGCTGCTAAAGCTATTATTTTGTACTAGGTGACACCCCGTTTAACATCGACCATATTGTTAATAGTTATGGGATTTTATTGAATTAATGAGACTGTTATCATGTAGTAGAATGTCTTGCTGAGTTAATTGAAACTGCAGAGATTATATAAATGGTATTAATGAACTTTGACTGCCTGATGCCTCAGCTTTAATAAAGACTGCTTGGTGGGCTAAATGAACACAGGCAGATAAAAGAACACGTTCAATTTTGTGAGCCTACAGGCTGTTGATGAGGAAAACTTTGTTACCTTTCTTTTCAACTGGCATGAGTTTGGAGTGCAGTGACTACTAAGGATCCAGCAGGGAAAAAGGCTGTAAGCAAGCAGAAACGCTAATGGTGTGGATGGACGCAAAATACACATCTTGGGAACGAAGAAGTGTACCGACAATACATTCTTTTTCATTATGCTTTGTCAGATTTACAGCATATTGAATTTATGATCATTCTTTCCAGATAGTTCCCTTTTCCTTTAAAGATGTCTGTTTGCTTGCCACTTGTAATTATTAATCAGGTTTTTACTAGTCTAGAATTGAGAGTAAAACAAGTAATCTCTTACAAGTCTATTCGAGAAAAATATCCCTAGTTTGGTTGGAAGTCAACACTGAATGTGTAAAAGATTGTCTTAATGGTATTCAGGGGACTCTTAATTTCCATTATACAAAAAGCACTTATTTATTGATGGGAAATATTGAAATATAATTCAGGATGATTCTTTTCCATTTCTCATCTTATCGTAGTTCAGCTTTTACCCTTGTGTTGATAAGTGAAATATCTACCCCTCACTATATTGAGTGGAAGCTATTTCATTCATTCAGTCACTATGCAGTGAGCACCTTGTATGTGCCGAGCCTGTAGGAGGAGCTGGGTTTGTCTGTGTATGTATGTACATACGTATACATATATGTATCACTTGTCCCAGTTTATAACCTACAGTACTTCTGTGCTCATTTTATTATTGTGTGTCTTGCTGTTTAGACTGCAGGCTCCGTGATGGTCAGGAGTTTGCCCACTCCATTCACTTTTGTGTTACCAGCACGTCATAGGTAGTTAATAGATAATTTTTGGAATAAATGCAGGTGAATGATGCATGAGCAAAATCTGGAGAAAGGAGTGTCACAGAAACTAGAGGGAAGAGAATGTTCAGGGAAGGTGAGAAGATACATTTAGGCAAGAACCTTTTCGTATTAAAGCAGCCTTAATTAGTTAGAAAGCATACTGCAGGGAAGAATTCTATTCAGAAGATCTCTGCCGCCACCACCATCACCACCAACACCCAAAGCCTAGTAAGAAACCTAATAAAAACTATGCAGTTCCACATATTTTTGGATTGGAAGATCTGGCGTTCTTAAAGAAGTCTGTTTTCTTCAAGTTAATTTTAATGCAATGGCAATAAAAATTGCAGTATTTTGTTTAGCATTTTATGTAACTAAATTACATTTTCATTTGGATGAAAAGATGTTAGAATAGGCAAGATAATTTTGAGAAAAAGAATAGAAAATATGGGGAAATGGAGTATTTTACAGCCCAAGACATTACAGTAGTAAAGTTCCTGTTGAGAGTATATAAACCAATGGAGCACCAGTAAAAACTCAGCAAACATGAGAACTAAATATTCAGCTTATGAAAAGATGACATTTCAGAACCCTTGGGGGAAGACGGGTTATTCAGTAAATGGTGATTATTCAGTAAGTTAGTGTAACACTTTGGGAAAGAAAAATACATATTATTCTTCAGGGCAAAATTAAATACCAGGTGGGTAAAGAATTAGCTGTAAAAAAGGAACCTGTATATTTCATCTAATCTCAACATGAGGAAGGTCTTTTTGCCGTAAAAGCAAAATAAGAAATCATGGAAGATGATTTATTGATTTGACTGTTTTAAAGTATACAGCTTTACTGTGACATAATCAAAATTAAAAGGCAAGTTATAAACATGGGAAGGCGTTTGTAACAAAAATAACTAAGGGTTAATTTCCTGAATTGCTGAAGAACTATTACAAATCATCAGGAGAAGGGAGACTCTTCATTAGGAGAAAATGGGCAATTCATTAAATAAAAATGACCACTGAAATGTTTGTCTTCAACCTCACTAGCATTTAAATAAGTTAAAACAACTATTTGACTGTAGAATTTGACAGGATTTTTAAAAAACACTACAAATAAAGATGAGGGTATGTGAAATGGCGATTTTTATGCCCTAAAGTGAGGGAATTATTTCTAAAGGGCAGGTTAATTGTATATATCAAATGTCTTATTAGCTCATTTACCCAGAAATTTTACTTCTTGGGACTTTATCCTAAGGAAATTATCAGAAATAAGTAAAAAAGATTACCGCAAAGATATCTATCACAGTTTTAATTTTTCTTCCTTTTCTCTTTTGGCCTTCCTTCCCTTCCTTCCTGCCTTCCCTCCTTCCTTTTTTTTTTTTTTGTTTTTGTTTTTGTTTTAGATATTCTGTAGTTCTGTGCAGTAAGTAACTATTAACTTTCATGATTAAAATTATGTCACTTGGTCTTTGGAATAATTTGAGATTATTTTAGAAGAATAAACCCCTCATAATGATTTTAAAGCACATTAGCAACACTTAATTCCATTCTTTATGGGTGTGTACCAAGTTCTTCTAAGGAATAGTCTTTTCAAGATTTGTTTAGCAGGAGACGGTCACCTAAAAAGATTGAAGTGATGTGTGGTAATTTGTCCCAAATCACAAGTAAATTGTCAATGGATCATAAATAATTTTGTAAAAAGTGTAATTAAGTCCTTCTCATTCAAGGCTAGTGATAACTTATAAATGAACTCTGACAGAGTTTCCTTTTGTATTACTTTATGATAGTAACTAGCGTCCTACGAACAGCACAGAGCTGCCAGACCGTGCAGAGGTCCGTGTGGCTGTCTTTCCATCACAGGAGATTTTCTCTAATCCCATCGGCAAAAACTCTCTCTTCTCTCGGCTTCAGTATTTTATTGTTATTTCCTGTAGAAGCGGGGTTTTGTCTTCTTTTTTTGTAAAAGATCATCGTAGGCAAAAGGAAAATAGTGACACACTTTAAGAGGCAGAAAATAGTACAATCCATTTTTAACTTGCGAAAATATGTTTTTGATGCCTAAGTAGGGAAAAAAATCTCAGCTAACAAGGCGGGTCACTGATGTGGAATATCTTATTTCCTCACAAGAATGGATAAATAATGGATTTTTATAATACTCCTTTGAAAGGCAACTTAGTAACCAATATACCTTTTTGTTTCTATGCCTATGTATGTAATCCACAGGTAAACACGATATAAGGAAAAAAAAAGTTGTATTGGTGAAATCACTAAATGAATTGAAAAGTAAACTTATCGTTGAAGTAGACAGGAAAGAAAATTATGGCCATCTTGGCTTAAACATGTTGAAAATCGTACTTTAAAAGCTTCGTTTTCTCTCATACCTGCTAAAGGTTGTTTCTTTTATTATCCAGCATTTCCAGCTAGCTGACTTCAGCTCTTCCTAAATCTACAGACATCCTAATTTTGAGCCATTATATAATGAAAACATTGGATGTAATTTCCTTAGGTCTACAGTTCTTAGTTGCCCTTCTTACTGCAGATCTTTACACTGTAGCATATGATTATAATTTGCATAAATGAAATTCATATTTATGAGTACACATCCTGAAGCAACTGACAGGTGCAAGGTTGTCTACCATGCCGATTTATTGTTTGTTGTGTCATTTAAAAGAGAACTGCTCTCCATGTTTTAAAGAAGAATACCTGCTGTGGTAGAATTGGAGTCAAGTTCTAAAACTAAATAAAAGCTCACTTTGTAGGTTTTTATGTTTATGCTCTTCTGTATAATACGAAAATGCCTGGGGCGGGGATCAGCTGCAGAGGCTTTTAGCTGAGCCCGTCTGTCCACCAGTGGAGTCCGGACATGCCCCCGTCCCTTTCTCTGGCTCTATTTCAGGGCATGCACGAGCTGTTGGCTCCAATGGTCTTCACCCTCCACTGTGACCACCAAGCCTTTCTTCATGCCAGTGAGTCTGCGCAGCCAAGGCAAGTTTGTATATGAGCTCCATCTATTTTGTCAGCCCTGCTGTAATCCTTTTTTAACCTCAACACCTTTTCTATTGAAGGTATTTTGTAAATTGTGAACATTTGGTTGTGTTTCATGTGGCTGATGATTAATTCCGCTTAATAACTGTAATCCCATTTCAGCTATGGGGCAAACTTGGAATTCTAAATATCTTTGCAAGTCTTAGAGCTGTACCAAAGGAAGACATGTAACTGATGGATCAAGAAGAGGAAATTTTTGTTGTAATGGCAAAGTGCTGATGATTGTTAATATTCATACGTTCTATCCTCCAGTGGCCCATTCTTTCACAGTAAGCTGTAAGAGAACCTTATGTGTGAGATATTTTGTCCTCACCAGACTCAGTTCAGTTCATAAATAGAACAGTCCCCCAAAGAACCCCAGTATAAAGAAACAAAATGACTTCTCATGTTTTTGAGATACAATTACTGAAGTTATTTGCTGAGATAATAAATTAGTGTATCTTGTATTTAACTTAGGCCGATTGTTAGAACTTATTTTCTAACTTAAGATACCCTAACTAGATGGGCCAGAGAGGCAGCCGGGAAGCATCTTGGGACTGGAGAGCTGAGGGATTATAAAACTTCCTCAGGAATATTCCACAGGCTAGCCTCTCTCTGTGCCGAAAACAATGGATTAACATATAATATTTCATGTGTTTATCTATATGATCTTTATTCATCAAATGTAGCCATCCATTTTGCTGAACATATATTAGGGCATTTGTCAAATCAACTTTTGTTTACTATATTGTAGATTAGTATCTTCTAGTTCCTTTGAGTTTTTCTAATTATACTAAATTTATTGGATCTGACTATAGTAACCATATCTTAGTTGCTGTTGCCTCAGTTATTCTGAAGTACGATAAGGTTGCAGTTAGTATTGGGATCCTGTTTTCATGCCAGTTTTATCTTTTTAAAAACACATATGCAGAATATACTCCATAGGAAAGTATACACGATTGCAAATTGCTTTTTTAAAAAATAGCTTTTAAATGAGTTCTACATGCTTCTTTAACTGTTTCAATCCTTTATAAAGTAAAAGCAGCACGAAAATAGATTTGGAAGAGGTGCTGTCACTGATTAATTGATGTTAAAACATAATAAAAATAGAAGCCATTGAAAGAAAATAAATTACTCTTTTAATATGGGATATTTGACCAGTAACTATATATTTTTTTGTTTCGTTTTGGACAAGTGATAGACTGTGGAATAATCAGTTGATTCTAGATCAGGCACATTCAAGGAATGTATTGTCACATTCAGTTTTGTTATTTGGAATAATTAGATAGTTGCCTCATTGTGGTACAGACAGGCAGCTGATTTGTTTTTGATCTTTATAGAAAGAAATGATTTCGTTTGTTAATGGAGTTGCTCTTTTTATTGAAAAAAGGCTAACTCTTTTTCATTTACACACTATATGAAAGTTGGCTTATGAGTATAGAATAAGGCAACCTCTGCATCTCCTTCAATTAAAAAATTACACATTCTGATTGATTGTATCGCTTTTTTAAGTGAGGAAATGAAAACTCTCTTGAACCCTGAGTATCTGGAACATGATGCCTAGTAAGTACAAAAACTTTCTGTTTTTATTTTTTTACGCCATTTTTACTTTAATGAAGATTTAACATAGGCGTTATGTTATTTTTCTAATTTTTAGTGCAATGTTCTCACAACTTATGGAAACTGCTGAACCTTGGTTTTCTACTTTTGAGCATGATGGTCAAAAGGTAAATCTTACAGTACAGATCTTTTCAATATATTTGAGGGAACAAATGATTTTAGTAACAACATATAATCAGAATAAAAGCCATTATTATCACTATAAAAAAATGAAAATATGAAGATACCTGTGGAGTAAGTTTGAACTGGGGGTCTAAATCATATCTCTAATTGTTGACAGATTTACCAAGGTAAGATAAAAATTTTCATATAAATAAATAGAAACTTTCTTTTATATGTGCATGTATTTTGCATGCAACATAATTTCATAAAAACTATTATAAACTTTGAATGAAAAGAGTATTTATCTACTTGATCTGTGCTGCCCTGGTGAGTTGATAGGCACGGAAGTGTGTAGATAAACTCTGTGTCGAATAGGTTGTTTTGCTTTTACTAATGCATCACTAAATTGAATTTATATGTTTAGCATCAATACCATTTATCCTTACTCTCTCTTACCCTTATTCTTTTTATTTTCCTAATAATTTTTATTGGAATATAGTTGATTTACAATGTTGTGTTAGTTTCAGGTGTACAGCAAAGTGAATCAGTTACACGTATACATATATCCACTCTTTTTTAGATTCTTTTCCCATATAGGCCGTTACAGAGTATTGAGTAGAGTTCCCTGTGCTATGCAGTAGGTCCTTATTAGTTATCTATTTCATGTATAGTAATGTGATTTTGTCGATCCCAGTCTCCCAATTTATCCCTACCCCCCCACACCTCCTGTAACCATAAGTTTGTTTTCTACATCTGTAACTCTATTTCTGTTTTGTAGATAAATTCATTTGTACCCTTTTTTAAGATTCTGCGTATAAATGATATCATATGATATTTTTCTTTCTTTCTCTTACTTCACTCATATGACAATGTCTAGGTCCAGTTTCATTCTTTTTATGGCTGAGTAATATTCCATTGTGTATATGTACACATCTTTATCCACTCCTCTGTTGATGGACATTTAGGTTGCTTCCATGTCCTGGCTTTTGTAAATAGTGTTGCTGTGAACATTAGGGTGCATGTGTCTTTTTGAATTAGAGTTTTCTCTGGATATATGCACAGGATTGGGATTGCTGGATCCCATGGTAATTCTATTTTTAGTTTTTTAAGGAACCTTCATACCATTCTCCGTAGTGGCAATACCAATTTACATTCCCACCAACAGGGTAGGAGGGTTCCCTCTTACCCTTATTCTTTAACTGTAATTTTTATTGTGAAATAGTTAACATACCGTAACATTCACCTTTTTAAAGTGTACAATTTATTGGGTTTTAGTATATTCACAAGGTTGTGCAAATGTCCCCACTATCTAATTTCAAAGCATTTTCAACACCCTAAAAGGAAATCCTTTTAGTCCCATTAGCAGTCACTCCCCATTTCCCCCTCCCTAGAGCCTTGGGCATCACTAATCTACTTTCTGTTCCTTTGGACTTGCCTGTTCTGGACATTTCATATAAATGGAATCATACAATATGTGACCTTTTGTGACTGACTTTTTTCACTTAGCATGATGTTTTCACTGTTCATTCATGTTGTGGCATGTGTCAGTACTTCATCCCTTTTCAGGGCTAAATAATGTTTCATTGCATAGATATATGCCACGTTTTGTTTTTCCATACCTCAGTTGGTGACATTTGGGTTCTTTTCACTTTTTGACTATTAAGAATGATGTTGCGGGCTTCCCTGGTGGCGCAGTGGTTGAGAGTCCACCTGCCGATGCAGGGGACACGGGTTCGTGCCCCGGTCCGGGAAGATCCCACATGCGGAGGAGCGCTTAGGCCCGTGAGCCATGGCCGCTGAGCCTGCGCGTCCAGAGCCTGTGCTCCGCAACGGGAGAGTCCACAACAGTGAGAGGCCTGCGTACCGCAAAACAAAACAAAAGAAAACAAAAACAAACAAACAAACAAAAAAGAATAATGTTGCTAGGAACATTTGTATACAAACTTTTATGTGAACATATGTTTTCAGTTCTCTTGGCATATCTCTAGGAGTGGTATTGCCGAATTAACTGTCATTTTAAACAACCATATATGCTAACTTAGAGATCATTTATTGGAAAAATTGCAAATTATTCTGGCAAGGGCTGTTGTTAAGAGTTTTTGGTATATTATTTTCTATATGACTAATTTATTTTATGTTAGTATAATTGAATGAGTTCTAGTTAGAAACCACGTATTACTCAGTCCCTTCACTCCGTCTCTTAGCAAATGAGATGGATAACTAATGCTTTTTATGCCTTTGGTCGAGGTCAGGGCGAACTACTGCCTGCAGGCCCATTTGGCCTGCCATCTGTTTTTGTGAGGCTTGTGAGTTAAAAATGGCTTTTACATTATTAAATGGTTGAAAAAAATATCAAAAGAGGAATAGTATTTGGTGACGTGAAGATTATATAGAATGCAAATTTCCATGTCCATAAAAAAAGTTTGGTGGGGATACAGCCATGCCTACTTGTTTACTTACTGTCTTCGGCTGCTTTCTCATTACAAAGGCAGAGCTGGGTGGTTGCAGCACAGACTGTATGACCTGGAAGGTCTCAAATGTTTACCATCTGGCTCTTTCCAGGGAAAGTTTGTCTACCCCGAGCTTAGGTGATAAAGTCTTACTCCGGCTGTATATCACCATGCTCCATTCCGTAAGGGTTGTTACAAGGGAAGTTTGCTGTAAGCATGTGTGATGAACAGTAGCTCTATATTCTCAGCAGGTGATCTGATGGAGTCATAGACTTATGTGAACATCAGATTTTGAGCAGAGTTTTTGAAGACATTTAATTAACAGACCTCATGATCATTTTACGCAGTGGTCATTTTGTATTTTATAACTGATTCACAGCATCTGAGAAACTGAATGGTAAAAATGAGAGGGCTGCCAGTTTTTACTTTTACTTATTCATATTGCTTTCACTGAATCATGTCATGAGAATGGTAAGACAACACAAAGACATTTATTTTATCAAAGAACACATAGATGTGACCTCTGAGAATTTATATTAATTATTTGTGTGTATCAGTGCATAATATATTCCTAAAAAGCATATCTAGTGAATCCCTTTTTCATCCTCCCTTTTTGTTCTTTTTCATGATTCGATCATCTTTTTAAAAAGAAGTTCGAGAAACTAATGCATCACCCATCGTGCAGGTCTTCTAGTTTGCCAGAAAATTCAGTCATATCACTGTGCATGTTGGCTAGTTTAGCGATGTACATTTTATAGTAAGACTTTCTTGATGAAGGAAGCAGTGTGTTGGTTTACATAATGGTGTGAAATCATTATCTTGCTGCATTGCTCAGTCTGTGGCCTGGCAATGATCTGTAGAACACACTTTGCGTACCACTAATAAGTGGTTAGAAAAGTTTTCTAGTTTTATCGGTAGTTGTGGCTGTCTCATTTGATCATATATGTTATATGCAAGTAGCATTCTTTATAATAAGAAATCCTGAAGATAAGGAAGTGTTTTACATTTACTCTATCTTCACTGTTTTTGATTTTTTACTGTTAGATAAGCTGTGTGCTGTTTAGCATTAAGTGATCAGAAACATTACTTTCAAGTTTTTTAAGTTTAAGAGATTTTACTATAAAGTATTCTGAGCTCAGGGGAAATCCTTTTAAGTTAAAGCATCCTATTATTTGAAGAGAGTACTAGATGTTACAAAATCAGAAAAAGGTGTTTTGGATGTACTATTTTTATAATAAATGAGCACAATATAGAGGTTTCCCTTTCTCCTGTCTATACAAATTAACAACAATGAATTGAGCCCTAAAGATTAATATGGTCTTATGTCCTTTGGACCTAAATACTCTAGGGCAGACACTGTAGGAAGTCCAAAGGACTGCTTTTCTTTTTTAAGACTTGAAATGATCCTGGACAGACAGATGGAGCCCCTTCTCCCTGGACTGACACAGGACCCTCCCCTCCTCTCTTCTGTGCTTTCTACCAGCCTGATTAGTCACAGCTCTCACGCAGAATTCAGAGCTTTTTTTCTGTGTAGTTCTTCCCTCCAAATGATGAGGGCAAGAGCTTACCTTTTTTATCTTTATGCCCCTAATTGCAGTCCAGTGACAAAAAGATGTTATTCCTTTCAGAGATCTCACAGTTTAGGAGGAAGACAAGTAGAAATACATACTGTGGGAGCGGAGAAGAGGATAATGAACTAGACCTGGCACTTGAGCCAAATCTTAAAATACACATGGGGGCTCCTCAGTGGGGAGGGGATATTTCAGGTAAAAGAATGGCATCCCCAGTATCTCTGGAAGCACAGTGAGAACAGAACTAGATGATGGAAAGCCTTGCCGACCTGGCTAAAGAATTCAAATTGTTTCGTTTTGTTTTTCCCAGAGTGAAAATAATGGGGAGCTATTAAAAATGTCTAAGGAGGGACTTCCCTGGTGGTCCAGTGGTTAATACTCCGCACTCCCACTGCAGGGGGCACGGGTTCAGTCCCTGGTCGGTTGGGGAACTAAGCGTGCTGTGTGGCATGGCCCAAAAAAAAAAAAAAAGTGTCTAAGGAGGGCAATCTGGCATAATCTAATACCTGCTTTAGATAGATCACCAGGCATTTTGGAAGATGGATTTAAAGCAGACTAAATTGGGGGGGGGGCAGCAAGACGAGGAGCAAAGGAATGATTAGGGCCCCAAGTCAGGGTGTTGGCGCCGAAGAAGAGACATATACAAGAGTCCCCTGAGTGGTTCTGAGGAGCTACAATTGGCAAACCAGGTGTTCGTATTGGAGGATGGGTTGAGGTAGGCATGGGAGAGGATGAACATGTTTTTGAGCGGAAGGTGATGAGCTCAGTTGCAGGCCTGCTGAATTCGAGACCCTTCGGCAATCCAACATTCTTCGCCGACATTTGAGCGTGTGGGAAGCACTCCAGAGTTCTAGGTTACGAATACAGATTAGGAAGTCTTTGGAGAATGGGTTTTGGTTGAAGCACTGTGAATGACTGAGCTCACTCAGGGAACTGCATGTAAGTAGAGATTAAACTGAGACCAGAACTGTGTGAAAAAGCAGCATGTGTGAAACAGAAACAAGAATTTGAACTAGAGTAGACTGAGGATGAGTGACAGGCAGATAATCATGAGAGAAGATGCTATAAATCCCAGTATTGGAGAGAGGTAGAAACTGGGAACTGTACGTCAGAAGAAAGGTCAACCATGATATATTAGGGTATATCATCAGACTTGAGGGGGCAATTGACGTTTACATGAAAGCATTACAAGGAGTTACAGATCTTTCTTAATATTGGGTGGCAGGAATGGAAGTTGTACTGCCCACATAGATTTTTTTTTTTTAAGTCAGCTACATTTTTGGTCTGAAGAATTTAAAAATCTTTCTACCGAGCTATTTAAATTGATCAAAGGAAAGTTAGAGGATGTCTTCTTTTCTAGTACTGGTTTGCTTTATTTCTTGACTTTTTTATAGTTTTGAGAGCTCAAAGTAAGACAGTTTTTTTTTTTTTTTTTTTTTTTTGCGGTACACGGGCCTCTCACCGCTGTGGCCTCTCCCGCTGCGGAGCACAGGCTCCGGACGCGCAGGCTCAGCGGCCATGGCTCACGGGCCCAGCCACTCCGCGGCACGTGGGATCCTCCCGGACCGGGGCAGGAACCCGTGTCCCCTGCATCGGCAGGCAGACTCTCAACCGCTGCGCCACCAGGGAAGGCCAGGACAGTTTTCAATTACTTTTTTTCATGTTTAACTTTTATGCCACAAGAAATATATTTTCCTCAGAGTGTGCCATTTAGGAACTATGGCTGCTGCTGAGACAAACTGGCCATGGACAGATAGACTAGTGGCCACCACTACCTCTAGCCAAAATTATCTTATAAGACTTAATGTCACCAGATAAAGTGGTCGAGGGAATACAAGTAGAAAATTTTTAGAAGATATTTCAAGGCCTTTATGGGCACAGTCATCTATGTGACGATCAGTTTATGATCCCACATTTTAAGCTTTTTTCCTGCGTTGGTTAAAGTAGTTGTTGGTTCTTCTCTAAACTTCCATTGATAAATACGTTCAAGAATGATGTCCATGTATTTGTTAACTTCTCATTGAAATAAGACATGTTCCATTTTTCCTGTGTTTAGGGGAAAGAAACCCTGATGACTCCTATCCCCTTTGCTAGACCGCAGGATTTGGGGCCAACAGTTGCTATTGTTACTAAAGTCAACCAGATCCAGGATCATCTACTAAAGAAGCATGATATTGAGCTTTACATGCACCTGAACAGACTAGAAATTGCACCACAGATATATGGGTTGTAAGTATTCACGTTTAAATTTCAGCAACACCTAATTATGATTTATGGTGGTTTCTATATGTTTCAGATTCATAGAAGTAAGAGTAAGAGCTATGCCGGCTACATTACATTTCATATCTCCTTTTGTGTTCTGTGTGCCAGACTCTGTGCTCATTGCTTTCATATGTCCTGTTTCATCTAACGTTACCCCTTTGTTACAGAGGAAGAAACTGAGGTTTACAATAAACTTACACATATTGAACAGTGAAGTCATAATTCAAATCCAGGCAGAATTGGCTCTATAATCTGCAGAGCCAGTGTAAAATAAAAATGAATGGCCCTTTAAAAAAAAATTAGTGGGAATTTCAAGATGGCAACAGCAGATCATTAAACCAAGCATTCTGAGAAGTGCGGGGTCACACTGATTGTACACAGTGAAGCCAGCCCGGAACCCAAACTATCCTGTAAGATATTCATGTTCTTTCCATTTTATAGTGTGCTTATCTGCTCTACCCTCAGAAGTGCATTTCTAAAAGTAAGATAAATGTCCCTCACAGTGAAAATAATATATTAATCATCTTCAGCCAGATGACTTCTGTAACATGCTATAGCAGAATATGGGGCCAGTTACCCTTAGGTGTGTGTGTGTGTGTGTGTGTGTTTGTGTGTGTTGTGTGTTTGTATGCATTCAGTGGCTTATAACATAAGTAGGCAAATTAGAAAGATAGCAACTTTAATAAATATGAATTAGTGTGTAGTGCTACAGACAACAAAAGGATCCTTTAAATAGAAACAATATGACATTTATGTCTGGTGCTGGGCAGTTCCCTGGTAGATGTTTCCTGCAAATCCCATCTGTCAACTAGATAGAACGTGGAAAATTGAGAAGGAGTTACTGAGATATACATAGTAGATGCTCAATGAATATGAATTCATATTTCTGCTCTCCTGTTTTCATGGTGCCTGTTTTCATTTCTGTGACGTAAGCTTGATTTCATCATTGAGAGCAGCTCTGTCATTCCCAATGGAAGTGAGAAAGTTCTGGGGAACGTGGGTCCTCGGCAGCATTGTGCGTTATTAATGAACTGGCATTTCTTACACTTCAAAGTCTAGCTAATATATTTGTGATTATAGAGTAAAGATTTATTTTAAAATACCTCGTGGCAAGGTCAGGAGGCAGATTCTATATTCCTCTCTACTCTGCACTCAAAGAATTGGTTTACTCAAATACAGAAATCCATTTTATAGCCTCAAGAATTTTTGCGAGTCTAGAAATTGGTCTTAAATATTGAAGAAAGAAACTAATGTCGGACACGTTGATCATTTCTTTGAAGTGCTCTATTGTTTGTTACCTCTTTGGCCAAGCTGGTGCTTCACATTACGGTGGTCGAGGCATGGACTTGGGTACAATGATTTATAACTAGTGTGTTCTGGTTTCCTTATCAAACATTAGTTCACATCAGCTTTCTCTTCATAATAATGATTCATAGAGCTTCTTTGATATCCAGCCAGCACCTTCCCAATAAAATTCTATGATCCATGACATAATTACTCTTAATCCTTTCAAGTTTATTTTCAGCTGTACTAACAAAATTAGGGCTTGCGGTAACCATAGTTGACTCAGTTATCCCTTTATTTTTGTATAGAATCTCACCTGCATTATCTAAAAATATGTAATTGTTTTAATCTTTGAAGAAGTCATTCATTCTCTTAATTGGGCTGTACTACATTTTGTAGTGTAAGAGTGTTACTTTCTCATATCACTTATTAAAGTTGATTTTATTATTTCTATTTGTGGGACAGTGTGGTTGAATTTTCCTATGTGTTTATGCTACCCTAAGCTGTACTGCTCACCTGTATATTTCCTATTGATGACTGTTAGAATCTTTGGGCCCAAAGGATAATATCAGTATAATATAAAATAGCAGTTAGAAGCACAGGCTTTGAAATGAAACAGACCTGTTTAACCACCTAGAGCCTTGGTTTTTTCATCTGTGTAATGGAGATGAAAAATAGTGGTACCTGCTTCATGGAGCGCCTATGAAAATTAAATCATAATATATAAAAGTCAGTGTTCAGTTTGGAATAAATATTCAATACATGTTTAGCACTGCTTTTGTTGTCATTATCTGTCATCATAATTACTGAATTAGGATATCATGGCTCTATCAATGTGATGTACCATGTGATTCACGCACCCTTCCAGCTCTGGCTTTGGCTTTCTATGTTTGCTTCACTGAAGCATACAAGTTTCTACTTAAGTGGAAACATAATAGTTATCCTTTGCACCAGTGGTTCTCAAGAGATAGTGTAGAAGTGGAGAGTGAACTTTTAGAAACAGATCATAGCAATTTGGCACAATAATTTTATGTCCTTGAAGGTAATAAATTTTGTGGGTCTTTATCTCATGGAAATGAATTGAAATTGTTTCTTTTATATCATGCAAGTAATATTAATCTAAATAATTGCTGATGCTACTGTCTGTTGCTGTTGGGAGAAAGTTGTTTACATGGTGGAGAAAGGGTTATTTAGCAAAATGAAATTATATCCCATATTGAGTCCAGGTTTCTAATTTCAGTCACTCTTAGCAGTTGCATGATACATTAAAATTTATTTAAATCTGCCCTCTGATATGGGTGTGGTTATCTTTAAGAAAATGATTTTATAATTACCCTGTTTTTAGAAGTAGTTTTTCTTGTGTTTTTTATAGGAGAATATATGTGGGAGTCTCCTGATGTAGCAGATATGCCATATATAAATGCATCTGTTGCATATTGCTAATAAATGTATTTAACAGAATTAGAATTAATAATTAGTGTAAAAATATTAATTGTACAAACATTGGCTAAAGTCATTCCAAATTGGCTTATCTTAATTTTAAATCAATTGATGATATTTATCTTGAAATATGGGAGTAAGACCCCTTGAAATCTTGAATGGTATATGATAATTTGCTTATTAATGGGATTATTTTATGTATTTTAGTGCATTGTCTCCTGGATAATTGTAGCTGGTTTTTCTGTTAGGAAATGTTAAATCAACTTACTATTTAGGTTCAACAAAGTTAATTTGCAATTAAATATTTAATACTTTCTAAGTGATATTATAAAATAATATTTCCTAAAAGTAATTTATACTGTTTTTCATTAACTTTATGAAAGATTACTCCTGTTGCACCTAAAATGAAATTTCTCTTACATTAATTCAAATAATTAACATCTTGAGTTGTCTTTTGCTTGCCAATTATTGATAAGTATTAGACTTTTTAAAAATTAAGTTCTGTAGGGGCCTGTCAGTGCATGCCTACTAATTTCCAAAGTAAAACATTGACTGTATCATTTCCAACTTTCCAAGGTGATTTCTAAGAGTTGCTGTTTGGTATCTTCATTTTTAATATGAGATTAAGAATGTCCTGTGATTTCATCACTTGGGAATTATTTTTGTGCAGAAGCCTCTAAAATATTACTGTTACAGTTCCATCCCTGAGTATGTCTTGTTTTGAGTCCAAAAGACCTTAATCACAGCAGATTCAAATACAAAGATTCAATACTGTTTTCTTAATACTTAATACTATAAATACTCTTTTATAAAAAGACCAAAAATTGAAGTTTAAAAATAACAGTTTTTGCTAGGCCAGAGTAACTGTTTTATTATCACTCTTAAATATATTGAATCTGTATATTTTTGACTACATATTATACTTTGATATGAATAGAATACATAATAAGCATCTATGGGATATGCAATTAATGTCACTTTTGAGGAAAGACCCTCATAACACACTTGGGCTTTGGCATTCTTAAATTACGAGCTCTTTACAGCACACATGGGATAGATTCCATATGTCCCAAATGTTTTTTATACATCTTTCATTTCCCTTATTTCCTATTTTCTGGATTAGCAGTTGTTTTGCTGTGGTGGTTTCTAGTAATTTAATTGAGGAGGTTGTTGGTTATTGATAAATAATCTGCTAAATTATGGTATAGTTTCAGAATATTTATATCACATTTTATTTGTTATAACACATATCAGTGTGATTATGTATGACTACCAAGTTTTTTAAACTGATACTGGAAGTGTAAACATAGGGTAAAAATATAACTCTCAGTCATCAAAGTCAATATAATTACCCACCTTAAAAATTCTCTCTCTCAACAGGTTAAGAAATAGCTTCCTATTCAAAACACAGTTAATGATTGAAATATTCTTTTCTTTTCAATGAGCTTTATGTTATGTATTAAACATAAAATACAGAATGAGGGATTAGAAGGTGAAGAGCCAATGATACCTTGTCATACAGCACTGGGCATTCCCCCCAAATTACTCCTTTTGAAAACGCTGGCTTTTTTCCCCTCCTACAATATGTGAAGAATTATGATTAAGAATTGTGGGGAAGTATAATAAATTATTTGAAATATTGGTTAATAATTGTTAATATTTATTATTTCCTGTGGACTAGGCATTGTCCCTAAAGGCTTTACGTTGATTATCTTATCTATCCTCACAACACATTGAGATAGATGCTGTGATCATCCGCATTTTGAAGCTGAGGAAATCAAGGCTTATAAAGGCTTATTTAGATCAACTAGCTACCAAGAAGCTGAGCCAGGTTTTGAACTCCTGAGCCTACATTCATACTCTAATTTGACTAGAAATATGAGTGTGGTAGAAAACTAAGGTACCCAAAGGTACTATGTATCAGATGGGACCATGAGTCAAATGCAGGGTGAGCAGGTAAGCAGCAAAGACCAGCCAGGTATGAGGCCCGAAATTAGAGGAGTCTTGTTAGTGGGGATCAGAAACCAGCCTGGTAAGGAGGAAATGGAAAATCAAAGGCACTGGAGGGCCTGAGAGCTATAGCCATGCCAAGAATCAGGACAGAAAGAGCACAGCATCTTCTGCACAAAGGTAGCAGCATCAGAGATGTAGGTAAAATAATAAGCCACTGCCTGAGGCTTAACTCTTCTTGTCCAGGTCCAATACTGGCCTTATTTAGGTCAGGCCACTGGATAGAAAAATAAGAAAGCAGGTGGAGAAGGGGTGTTCTGCTACTTTAATCTTTAACTTGACCTACAAAAAGAGTTAATTGATGAAATAGAAGAAATAGAATCTGTGCTGACAAAGTAATCATGAATTTTAAGATAGACAGTCCAAGAAGAAAATGCTTTGCCTTAGTCACACGTGCAGAAATTTAGGGAAAGTACCATCCACACATCTTTCTAGGTAAAAATATACTCTTCCCACTGAAAGGTGAATAAAAATGAATAATTCAAAAGGGGAAAGCAGTTTCTTAAAGGATTGCTCAAAAGCAATGTAACCAGTAAGATATGGTGTTTACAACTGAATGCAGTTGTCAAAAATAATCATCTCAAGAGCAGTCAAAATAATTTATAACATTATTTGGATCTTAGATCTACTTAATTCTAGTGAATAATTCAAAGTGGGAAAGAAGTATAAAAGTTTGCATAATTTATCACACTTGAAGGAATATATACTATTTCACTGATATTTATAATCACTAAAGAAGTTTTTTATTTTATAAAACTTCTATAAAATAGTATCCATGCAGTGGGATTGTGAGGATTAAATGAAAAAATATCATTTAGAGCACAGCAGTTGGCATGTTGTAAACACTCAAAAATGTTCATAGGTATTAACTTTCATGTGCTAAGTCCAATTGCCTGGCTCATAAGACTCACTAAGTAGTCATAATAACAACAACAACAACAAGGGCTTACAAAGGAAGCATAAAACAATAAAACAAGATGACAAATGATACTGTCAAACAGTAGGTATAGTACTATACCTAAGTGCTTTAAGCTCTCCTAATAAAAGACTATTCTTGATTGACTTTATGGACAAAATCCAACTACATGCTACTTAAAAGAGACAGCTAAAATACATTGATCTGGTTTGGTAAAGGAATACAGAAATGGCAATAGTAATACCGGAAAATACACTTTGAAACGAAAACATTGAAAAAGAGTATTCTTTATTAATAACACATTCAATTATAATAGCCTTGAATTTTAGTGTGTAAGATCTATGACAGCAAGGAGTTTGTCTGCCTTGCTCATTAATATATCTGAGATGCCTCCCTAACAGAACCCACTACATGGTTAAGTATTCAGTAAATATTTTTGAATCGATGCATGAATGGGATGGAGGTAAAAACAAAGGAAGTAAAGGTCATAAACCAATTATATAAGGAACTGATTATTCAAAATATCATTGGTGGAAAATCTGCTATTTTGAGGAACATCAACTAATAATTATTTAAAAAATTAAAACTCTAAATAATTACTGGAAAACATACATGAAAATATAACTATAACCAATCTTCCAATGACCATGGAGTTTTCTAAGAAAAGTAGCAATGAAAGACATTTTAGAGAGTAAGTTTGTAATATGACTACTCCAAAATTTCATTCCAATAAAATTCAGTGCAAAGACAAACTTTTTTTGCAATGTACACAAAATATATAAAGAATATAAAGCAAATTTGTATCCTTTATATAAAATAAGCCCTTAAAATTAGTAAGAAACCACTTTACCTATAAAGTAGAAAAATAAAGTGAACCAACAATGCATAGGAAAAAACAATCGATGGCCAACAAATATAGTAAAAAGGTTTCAACTATTCAAATATTTAAAGAATTATAAATTAAATAGCAAAATGTAATTTTCATTCGGGTTGATTAGGATTGGAGAAAATTTTACTCAGTGCTGATATAATTAATTTGGGAGTTGATTGGGAAAGTGAGTAAAATACCTGATAAACTTGGGCTCCTTGACTCATGATTCTACTTTTAAGCTTTAAGGGAATCAGAGAGCAGAGGTCTGTATAAAGGTATTTATCACAGTGTTATTTATGATATGAAATGGGAACTAATTTCTAATAATAAAGGAAATAATAGGGTAAATAAGTCCATTTGATGAAATTATGCCATAATTTAAATGATGTATTTGTGGAATCTGTAATCCCAAAAGGTGATGCGTATGGTATAGTCTAAGTGAAAAATCAGGAAGAGAAACCACATAATCTATTTTCCTAGTTTTAAAAAGTATATATGTTTTAAATGAAAATTAGCCTGGAAGTAGTGTTAATACTGGTTATCTCTGAAAGGGAATAAAGAATTGTGTTTATTTTCTTTATACTTTTTGCTGTTTTCTCAATTATCTCAATTTAATCACAGATTGATTTTATAAGAATTTTTAAAATATGAGGGCAAACATAAGGTACTTAATTACTATTAGTGGGCACATACGTCAGTATCCAGAAAACTGAAATACTCTGAAGACGTATTTGAACCATTATCAGTAATCTTTGAAGAATTAAGAAAAGTGGAGGTCATGGCAAGAATACTTAAAGTAAAAGAAAGTCTCTATTTTAACATCTGCAGTGGAATAAAATGTATTTACCTCCATCTCTGACAATATTTTATCACTTTTAAAAAATAGATAATCTGTAATTCTTTGAAAGGGAAATTGTTTTATATAGATCTAGCATGTGTTCACCAGAACAGTTTGGACAAGATAGAACTGCATTTTCTTTTCCGTCAAATTACAAGATTAGAGAAAAACTTTTGACTGAAGTTTTTTATTTCACCATTTTCTTGTAATATTCTTTTGCTCAAAATGGAGGATTTGAAGACGGAGTGATACTACATTTGGGCTGAAATGTAGCTTTACTTAACAACCATGTTCGAAGAGTATCCATGAGTGTGCTGTGACCTAGGTGGAATGGGGTCCTGGTGGCCTGCCACAGGGCTTTGTTATTGGCCCTGCACAGAATCCCAGCATTCTGGGATTAAGGGTCTTTTGGAAGGTCGCTCTTGTAGCTACTCATGAAATGCTTCAATCTCAATTGTACTATTCATGTTAAATTAATTGAATATGTCAACTTGACCAGTCCCTTGTTGGGGAGTTTGGTACCATCACAGATACTTGCTTATTTCATGGCTGATTTGACTTACCTGTCCACTCTACCTCCCAGTATAACATAACAGATATTTTAATTCCTGATAAATGTAAGGCACTTGTTCACAGGGTGCTCACAACGTTACAAAGTGAAAAACTAAGTGAGGTTTGAAGTAATATAGAGTTAGATTAAATCATGGCTTTAAGGGCTGGCAAGATGGTGGAGAAGAACGTGAGCTTACTCCTTCTTACAGAAACACCAAAATCAAAACTAACTATTGAACAAACATCGACAAAAAAAAAAATGCTTGAACCTACCAATAAAGATACCCTACATCCAAAGACAAAGAGGAAGCCACAGCAAGATGGTAGGAGGGGCACAATTGTGATAAAATCAAATCCCATACCTGCCGGGTGGGCGACCCACAAACTGGAAAACAGTTATACCACAGCAGTTCTCCCACAGGAGTGAAAGTCCTGAGCCCCACGTCCGGCTTCCCAGCCTGGGGGTCTGGCAATAGGAGGAGGAGCTCCCAGAGAATCTGGCTCTGAAGGCCATCAGGGTTTGATTGCAGGAGTTCCACAGGACTGGGGGAAACAGAAACTCCACTCTTGGAGGGTGCACACAAGGTCACGTGTCCACCAGGACCCAGGGGAAAAAGCAGTGACCTCATAAGAGACTGGGACAGACCTACCTGCTAGTATTGGGGGGTCTCCTGTGGAGGCGGGGGACAGCTGTGGCTCACTGTGGGGACAAAGACACTGGAAGCAGCAGCTCTGGCATGTACTCATTGGCGTGAACCCTCCTGGAGGCTGCCATTTCCTCCCCAAGACCTAGCCCCACCCAACAACCTATAGGCCCCTGTGCTGGAACGTCTCAGGCCAGACAACCAACAGGATGGGAACACAGCTCCACCCATCAGCCGACAGGCTGTTTAAAGTCTTCCTCAGCACACAGCTGGTCAATAAACACACCCCCTGACATGGCCCTGCCCACCAGAGGGACAAGATCCAGTTCCACCCCCCAGTGGACAGGAACCAGACCCTCACACAAGGAAGCTTGCACAAGCCTCTTAGATAGCCTCATCCACCAGAAGGCAGACAGCAGAAGCAAGAAGAACTATAATCCTGCAGCTTGCAGAATGGAAACCACAATCACAGAAAGTTAGACAAAAGGAGATGGCAGAGGAATATGTCCCAGATGAAGGAACAAGATAAAACCCCAGAAGAACAACTGAGTGAAGTGGAGATAGGCAATCTACCCAAAAAAGAATCGAGAGTAATGATAGTGAAGACGATCCAAGATCTCAGAAAAAGAATGGGGGCACAGATCGAGAAGATGCAAGACGTGTTTAAAAAAGACCTAAAATAGGGCTTCCCTGGTGGCGCAGTGGTTGAGAATCTGCCTGCTAATGCAGGAGGCACGGGTTCGAGCCCTGGTCTGGGAGGATCCCACATTCCAGGGAGCGACTAGGCCCGTGAGCCACAACTACTGAGCCTGCGCGTCTGGAGCCTGTGCTCCTCAGCAAGAGAGGCTGCGACAGTGAGAGGCCCGCGCACCGCGATGAAGAGTGGCCCCCGCTTGCCACAACTAGAGATAGCCCTCGCACAGAAACAAAGACCCAACACAGCAAAAATAAATTAATTAATAAATTCCTACCCCCAACATCTTCTTAAAAAAATAAAAAAGACCTAGAAGAACTTAGGAACAAGCAAACAGAGATGAACAATACAATAACTGAAATGAAAAATACACTAGAAGGAAACAACAGAGTAACTGAGGCAGAAGAACGGGTAAGTGAGCTGGAAGACAGAATGGTGGAAATCACTGCCATGGAACAGAATAAAGAAAAAAGACTGAAAAGAAATGAAGGCAGTCTGAGAGACCTCTAGGACAACATTAAACACACCAACATTTGCATTATAGGGGTCCCAGGAGAAGAGAGAGGGGAAGGACACAAGAAAATATTTGAAGAGATAATAGCTGAAAACTTTCCTAAGATGGGAAAGGAGACAGTCACCCAAGTCTAGGAAGCACAGAGAGTCCCAGTCATGATAAAGCTAAGGAGAAACACTCCAAGACACATAGTAATCAAACTGGAAAAAATTAAAGACAGAGAAAAAAAAAATTAAAAACAACAAGGGAAAAGCAATAACATAGAAGGGAACTCTCATAAGGCTATCAGCTGATCTCTCAGCAGAAACTCTGCAGGCCAGAAGGGAGTGGCATGATATATTTAGAGTGATGAAAGGGAATAACCTACAACCAAGAATACTCTACCCAGCAAGGCTCTCATTCAGATTCAACCGAGAAATCAAAAGCTTTATAGACAAGTAAAAGCTAAGAGAATTCAGCACCACCAGACCAGCTTTACAGCAAATGCTAAAGGAACTTATCTAAACGGAAGAGAAAAGTGGCTTATCTAAGCCACTACTAGAAACAAAATTATGAACGGAAAAGCTCACTGGTAAAGGGAAACATAAAGGTAGGAAATCATCTGCACACATATATGACATCAAAACCAGCAATTGTGATAAGAGGAGAGTGCAAATGCAAGATATTGGAAATTGATTGGAAATTAAAAGACCAGCAACTTAAAACAATCTTGTTTTTATATAAACAAAAGAAAGCAGGAGATGTATTTGATAATAATATCAAATAAAGTAGACTTCAGAACACAGAGAATTACCAGCGACAAAAGGGATATTCCATAATGGTAAAAGGGTCAGTTCACCAAAAGGACTTAGCAGTCCTAAATGTGTGTCCATTAAACAACAGAGCTACAAAATATGTGAACCAAAAACTGATAGAACTGAAAGGAGAAAGACAAATACATGTTTATAGTTTGAGACTATTGATAATTGACAGTACAACTAGACAAGAAATATAGAGCTCAACAACTAAATATATCCTGGCCCATGAAACAAGCCTCAACAAATTTAATAGAATTGAAATCATGCAGAGTATTTTCCCTGTTCACGATAGAATCAGATTAGAAATAACAGTTAAGGGGAAAACTTTCCAAACACTTGGAAACTAAATAACACACTTCCAAATAATCCCTGGATTGGAGAGGAAGTCTCGAGAGAAATTTTTAAAGATATATTTAACTGAATGAAATGAAAGTACAACATATCAACATTTGTGGGACAGAGCTAAAGCAGTGCTAAAGGGTAAATTTATTCCACTAAATGCTTATGTTAGAAAAAAAGAAAATTCAAGTTAGTAATCTAAGCTTCCACTTAAGAACCTAGAAAAAGAAGACAAAATAAACTCTAAGTAGGTAAAAGGAAGGAATAAAGGTAAGAATTGAAACCAATATTATTAAAAACAGTACAAAGATAATAGAATAAGAAGAAACAGAATAGCAAGAAAACGGAAACAAAAAGCTGTTTCTTTGAAAAGATTAATAAAATTAACAGGCATGAAAAAATGAGAGCAGGAGAGAAGTGGGTATGCTTATAAAAGAGCATAGGAAGGATCCTTGTGGTAATGGAATATTTCGGTATTAAGACCTTGTGAACGGTTGTGTATCCTGGTGGTGATATTGTACTATAGTTTTGTAGGATGTTACCCTTGGGTAACCAATTCACAGACTCTCACTGTACTGTTTCTTCCAACTGCATGTGAATATACAGTTATCTCAGAATAAATTTAATTAAAATAATGTCAGTTCAGATGGCTCACATCTTTTGCCCTTTTTACAAATTGGGTTTATTTATTTGCTTAGTATTGAGTTTTGAGAGTTTTCTATATAGTCTAGATACAAGTCTGTTGCCATTTGTTATTCACAAATAGTATCTTCCTGTCAGTGGCTTGTCTTTTCATGTCTTGTAAGTATCTTTCAAACATTTTTCACTTTGGTGAAATCCAATTTATCTACTGTTTCCTTATCAAAGGTGTTTTTGGTGTCATATCTGAGAACTCTTTGTTTAACCTAAGTTTTCTTCTAATTGTTTTATGTATTATATTTAGGCCTGTGATCCATTTTGAGTTAATTTTTGTATAAAATGAGTATAGGTAAAGGTTAATTAGTTAATTATTTTGGGCAGAGGATATCCAGTTATTCTGGTGTCATTGTTGAAAGACTATCCTTTTTCCATTCAGTTACCTTTGCATCTTTGTCAAAAATCATTTGGTTTGATTTGTACGGGTTTATTTCTGATCTATACTTTTTGTTTCTGAGAGAGAAGTGTTAATCCAGCTATAACTGTAAATTTCTCTATTTCTGAATTCCAGACTACTTAGGTAGACACCTAAGATTGAGAATTAGCCACCCAGTATTCTTAACCCCATACAAATGGCACAATTTTCTTTTAATTTATGGCAGGCAACTCAGTTTTGTTTATTTCTTGGTACTTTTTGACACACAGAGAACATAATTCCAGGCATGTGTATGGTATGTACAGACTTGATAATAAAACTTTTAAATACTTATGAACTTTGAGGAACCAGTGATTTCCATCATAACCTTGGAATGCTGTGGCTAAAGGGACTGTAACTATTTGGAAATAAAGTGTTTAGCATAGACCAGGACTTTGTGTGTGTGTGTGTGTGTGTGTGTGTGTGTGTGTGTGTGTGTGCTCCTTTCTAAAATTCTTCCCATGGTCTGAAAGTTTTTCCAGTTAAATGACTTCTTCCACTAGTGTTTTGGAGCCTAATAACTATATTGGACTAGTGAAAACAACCAAAAAGCAAATGATGGCATCTTCATTTAACGTATTTAAGTTTTAAATGCTTCCAAAATATCGAGCTTCTAATAAGAAGTATTTACAGTGAACATTAAAATGCTTCCAATACATAGAAGAAGCTTCTGTCATAAACTTTTTAGCTCTGCAACTAAGACCTCATTTATTAAATTTTATTTATCAAAGCAATTCATGTATTAAAGATGAACATGTTAATATATTTTCCTTATCTTTGAGTTATACATCATGAACAGTATAACACTTTGCCAACCCCAGTGTTAAACTCACCCACCAGACCTGGGTCAACTTCAGGTTATATCAGCATTCTCTAGAGGAACCCGATAGGACTGTGACTGCACAATTGTTGTGATGTCTTTAACTGAACATAAGTGCAATGTACAGGAAAAACAAATATCACCCCAAAGCTCAACACACATAAAATACCACCTAATAACAGTCATAAAAAAGAAAAGTTCTCCAGAAAGACATTGGCAGAGTTGTTTTAAGTCTTAGTGGAACAGTGGGATGTCTTCTTTAAGCTGTCTGGTTTAACAACAGAGTGATACAACTGTAAATCCAGTATTGCCTTTGAATCTGTTAGCCAGTAGAATACATTTAGATTGGAAGGGACGTCATTTTTGTCCTCAAATCAGAACTGTAGGTTCTAAAGCAAGAAGGAGAAATGTTTAGGACTTACAGGGAAATAATAGTTAAGTGTGGGTAAAAACCTTGGCGTTACTAATTAGCCGCTCATATTCAGTTTCTCTCCCTCATTTCTCATCCTTGGCGTCTTTATTTCATGGGTCTCTGATTGTTTTTCTATTCTCCAGCTCTTTCCATAACCAAGTAAGCCAGAGGCAAATTGAATATCTACAGCTAATTGCGCTAATAAGCTCTTTCCTAGTGCTATATGGTAATTCATGTATGATATCATACTCCATTATTAAGTATACCTTGTAATTAACCTAATTTGTATCACTTACATCAGTGATTACAGTGTGTGTCTTTGATAGGTCTCTGACCAGACTTAAGTTTCTACCCTTATCTTTTAACCTCTAGGGACTTGGCCTAATACGTGTAAAAGCTTTTATGGGAACCACTAGGACTTCAAACAGATGCCTGTAAATGTCAAGTTTTCTAGAGAAGTGTCTCTTGACTAGCTTTTTAGACATTTGAGATCACCTAGTGCACATTTTGTGTGAAAATTCTAGGTTATCTTTCTGACTTTTGTGAAATTATTTTAAGGACAGCGTTTCACCATTACATAAAATTTTATATGACCCACGGTATCAAGTTAGAATCCTGCCTTCCTACCGTTAGTTCTTCCCTGACCTAAATGTTAGAAAAATGAGAGCTTGCTTAATGAAGAGAACCTCTTCCAAGCTCATAATTCCATAAGATGCTGTTTGACAAAGGCTGCCGATTCAATTAAGAAAATTCATCATTTATTACAGTCAGTTTAAAAGGGTAAAAAATGAGAGCTCTTCTACCGCAAACTCTAAGAAAAACTTTTTCCTTCACTAATAGTGATACAGGTTAAACCTTGCTAGAGCATATTGCTTTTAACTTCTTATTTTTGCTTTTGGCTGCCTTTGATTCTTCATCGTATGTTTCTTTACCCCTCAAATTTCTTATTCTTATTTTTGTAGTTTTAAATACTAGATTTGTACCAGAGTTTAAGTGCAGGAAAAGAAATATTGTTTGCAATTCAGTTTGGCTTATATACACACCCTTTTTTCTAAAATCTTCTTTCATTAAAATTCACCTTCTCTAATAAAAATAATGCTTTTGTTTTCATTTTACTTCCGTTATTGTTAGACATTTTTGTATGATTTAATATAATGATTTTTTTATACCAATGTACCACCTCTTTTTGCTTCGTTTTGTTTTGTTTTTGCGGTACGCGGGCCTCTCACTGTTGTGGCCTCTCCCGTTGCGGAGCACAGGCTCCGGACACGCAGGCTCAGCGTCCATGGCTCATGGGCCCAGCCGCTCCGCGGCATGTGGGATCTTCCCAGACTGGAGCACGAACCCGTGTCCCCTGCATCGGCAGGCGGACTCCCAACCACTGCGCCACCAGGGAAGCCCCGTACCACCTCTTAAAGGTCCTTATTATGATTTGAACTATGAATGGTATGTGGGATTAAAAAAAAAACTCCAGACTTTGAAAAAAAATTTTAGTCTTATTAAAATTAAATGTTATGCTATATGGAATTTGTGGGGGGAAATATGATACACCTTTTGAAAGATCTTAATTTAGAATTGATAATCATTGGAATAGACATAAGCCCTGATTTAAGAGGCGTCAGAAACAATGTCAAGATGACTAGGACTTGGAGAAAAGACTGAATTATGGTCTGAGTGATCCCATCTGTGCTGAGCGGGTTCGGCTTTTACTAAAGAGAGCATCTGACCTAAGTAAGTCACTGGGTCTTAATTAAAAATGGTTAAAGTGTGAACAGTGACCCTTGTGGACACTCTCCGAAAGAGCTAACGTCCCCAAGTGTGAAGATGATCCGTGTCTACACCAAGGGTGGGAGGAGGGGAAGGATTATTATTACTACAAGTGTATTTTAGTGGGTAGCATCTTATCATGTTGATGCCTAGTATATACTGTAGGCTTAGTTTATTCGTATTACTGATTTATAATTAAAAGGGTTTTATCTTATTTGAAGTAAATGTTAAGAGAAAAATAATATTTATATGTTGTTTATACCCTCTTACAAGTTCCGGAAGCTGATATCAGGTACCTGGTTGCACTGAATGCTTGCGAAAGTTGAGTCAAAGTCAGATTAAGAGTACTTACTTCCTTTTATAGGGTTGCCACGTGGCTTTTCTGTTTGCAGTGTCTGGCACATAGGAAACACTTTCTAAGTGTTCATTAAATTTAAAAATAATGATAAATCATAGCAAGGATCATAAAATTCTAGTTAAGACTGCATACCTCTAAATAATAATAAAAATGATGAATAATATTACTCCTTCAAATTGAAAATTAATGGTAAACGGTTCTTTCCAGAGCCATGAGTCCCCATATACCAAATTGCTGTGGTTTAGCCCATCAGTAAGTAGCTGTCTTTTCTGTAGCTTGATGGGCTCCAGGGGGGAGGAGGGCCTCTGCCTCTTGGTGTTTACGACGACAGTGTCAGATCAGGGCAGACTGGCTCCTAAGACGACTTTCTTCTTGTCTTTGAATTTTCACTCCCACTCTTCTTCTATGGAAAATACAGTTTCAAAACAATAGTAATTGAGAGGGATCAGTTACCTAATTGTCCTCT
Source organism: Aethalodelphis obliquidens (assembly GCF_003676395.1). Classification (NCBI taxonomy): domain Eukaryota; kingdom Metazoa; phylum Chordata; class Mammalia; order Artiodactyla; family Delphinidae; genus Aethalodelphis; species Aethalodelphis obliquidens. The sequence continues at coordinate 8,988,933 of NW_020838000.1, forward strand.
TCCATAGGTTCTGTGGCTGGTGGTGGAGAGTGCACGGGCTGCCCAGAGTGCATCTCTAGGCTTGCTCCTGGCTCCGCTCCACCACATAGGCGCCCTGCCTGTGCAGCCTCTTATTCTCTGTCTCCCCTCCTTCCTGCGTCTCCTTCCTGGCCTGCCCCTCCCTCATCACATCCCCTGCTCCGATCATGCATTCTGCTGGTATTACGATATAAAGGCCAGAGAAAGAGGAGGAAGGGAGACAAATGAAACACAGAGGAAGGTTTTTTTTTAATGTTTGTCAGCCATGTATTTAAGTCACCCTCTAGATTTTATATAGTCTCACTGTTTCTCTTCTATCAGGCGACCCTGAACATTGACACCCTCCCGCCATGCCCCCCTTTTAAACTGCTTTAAGGATCTCTGGAGAAACAAGGTTTGACTGATTTCCTGGTACCAATTCTACAGCCATAGGTTTAACGTTTGCCTCCCAAGCCCAGCATTCTGGAATAAGGTCCCACGACAGTGGAAGACCAGCCCATCTCACCCAGGACCAGCGCTTCACAACCAAAGGGTGGGTCCCCGTAGTGTGACCTGACTGCTCCCAGCCAGCTTCCAACCCACATACGATTAGCCTCTTCTTATTATTTTTTAAAATTTTTATTGGAGTATAGTTGATTTACAGTGTTGTGTGGGATTAACATATACACACTACTATATATAAGACATAGCCAATAAGGACCTACTGTATAGCACAGGGAACTCTACTCAATGTTCTGTAATAACCTATATGGGAAAAGAATCTGAAAAAGATATATATATATATATGTAAAACTGGCCTCTGCTTCTGGTTGCTCTGTTCACTAGTTGATGAGAAGTTTGGCTTTTTACCTAGTTCTTAGATTTATAAGTTTTCTCATTAAGGAAATTTGATTAAGCTGTGTATATCAATTTTTTCTTAGTTTCTTTAGTTTAAGCCTTTCACTTGATTTCGTTAATTCTATAGGGTTTTTTTTTTTCAGTTTAGTGGTTTTGAAAAAATAGAAGTGTTTCAGCCATCATTCCTTCAGCAACCAGTAATTATTATTAAACACCTACTGATATCAACATTGTGCTTTATGTTTGGGTATTGGAAGGATTATTAATTAGAACAGGGAAGAGCCACTCTAAAAGGCTAGATGAAAACTAGTAGAAAGAATCTGGGGGCATGGGCACATTTTGAATCAGCAAGTGGAAAAATCTGATATCAAAAATTATTTGCAAAATAGCTGGGTTAGGATTGGTGACTGCCTTCATCCTGATGTCTCAGCAGAGGCTCAGGAGTCCCCAGCCACCAGAAATTTGGTGGGTGAGTTGCCTTATGAATATGAGAGATTGGACAAAAGGGCGAATAAAGTCCAATATTAAGGTTGCACATCTTTGAAAATAACACAAATGACTAGGTCCATCCCCATTAAAAATAACCAAATCAATTTTTTTAAACCAACAATGATCAGTTTTTTTTTTGTTATTTTTTAAAGCAGCATACCCGTGTCTTCATATTGAGAATGACCATGGTCCTTCTGAAGCATGGTCTCTTTAACAAGTTTACACGTATTTTAATGAAACATTATTACTCAAAATATTTCTAGGACTCCCTCTTTGGAATTGTCATTATTACTAGTGTAGGAGCCACATTAGAAACCTGATTCATGGCTGTGTAACCAGATCATCAAAAAAAGGTTTTGTCTAATGTTGTTTCTCATGTTGTTTACCACATTTGGCTCTAATTAGAAGTGTTAGTTACTTTCACAAATAAAACTCATCTTCAAAACACACCACTCAGCCTCTCTGGGAGGTATTCAAGTAACCTACCATGGCTCTGAATGAATCCTTTCATATATAAATTTTGGTATCTTTGTTTAAAAAAAAAGAATCAGTTTCATTACTTTCTAGTCACATGGTCTATGTATTTTATTATGAATGTGTGGAAAATTAACGTTAAGTATCATACAGCAAAGCCAAGACAATACACTGATACTACTTGATGATGAAATTTTCTTCTGAAGTATTACTTTGACGTAAAACTGTGGATTACCTAAAAGAGAATCCAGTCTGAGATGGCTGTCCTTTTCTACAAGATACTAATTCATCCAGTGACACACTTGAGTTTTCTGAGTTTTGTTCTCTACTTGAGCCGTTTAATGACCACAGTCTCCTGAGGGATGATGTTCACTCTTACAAACAAATGGGAATGTACAGGAGCCTTGAGATTGCCATAAACACAACAGGGCATTTGAAGGACCGCGGCAACGGAGAGAGCAGGGTTCTGGCTCCCGTAGTGGCCAGCCTTCAAAATAGCTGAGCCAATAGACTGCTGTGTCTTCTTTTGAACATAAGCTGGAGGTTAGAGGATCTGGGAGACAATTTGGTAGAGTTCTATGAAAAACCTTGCTTATAAGAAAGCAGCTAAAGGGAAATGGTCAATGGAGTAAAATGATCCTGTCCCTTGGATTGTGTACCACAGTCCAGTTGGCCAGATTCGGATTTTTCAGCTATTGCCCAGCTGGTGAACAGTTCAAAACTGTTTTCGATCATGTGATCCCATTGTGGCCAATTGGGTGGTTTGGCAAACAGCAACATAGTAAATATCTGTTCACGCAAATTGTACGCATACTGCATTTGTCCATGTGCATTCTCTGCTTGTCTGTATTGATGATAACATCCCCACATAGATAGGTGGATAAATCGTGTGTATAGGTCCATACCTGGATATTTATGCACAGTAATTATGTACTTTGATTCCTTCTAGGAAACAGAATTGTAGGAATAATCTAGTTAAATCAGTTTCTATGAGGATTTTTTTTTACTCCTTTTTTCATATTTCCTCTAGTTGTAAAAATTACAGTGATTACACATCATAAAGCCTATCTGTAATAAAACGCATCAGCTGGCCAAGGTTTTCATCGCTCACTCAATAATCCATTAATACAGCAACGCTGCCCAGGCATCTTTATAATACCAACTCGGAGGTAATTTTAATCAGCTAGACCAGCTGGTATTTAACAGCAGCTGTCGGAGACGCCACAAATATACTCAATAGCTGACATCTTTATTTGCAGTTTTTCAAGGGGAGAAGAGATCCTCCTGTGGTTACTTGTATTAAGCATTTAAAAGAAGGTGTAAAGTATATAGGGGTTTATACCTAAATGAGAAGGGGGAGGGAGTAATGATGAAACAAAGGTGATAAATTCTATCAGGAGCAGAGGTTTGTGAGTGAAGAAACTGCTCAAGTGAATAAGAATACATTGGCTTTGGACTTTAGATCTTTTTCCGAGTTATGTTTACACTGATCTTGGATATGCCTAGCAGTAAAAATGTGGTCTGCTGTGTAGCATCCAGTTACTCCTTCTGTACTAGATTTGTAGTGTCCTTTACTAGGTAAAGCTGTGGAAAAGAATCTGAGTTTGTGAAAGAGAGGTCTGTTCGTGTGCATGTGTTGTCTCAGCCCCTGCACGCCGTGTCCTTTTTTGTTGTTTTATGGATATGTTTTATTAATGTTCGATTTTGATACTTTAAATGAAAAGGATCATCATCGATATGTACTGTCTAGTAGTAAACATGGAATGCCATTTCACACAGGGGTGTGTGAGCATCGGTGGGGGGGAACAGGCCTCGGCAACGTGAAGTCAACAGTCACAAACCCATTATAAATAAAAATTTAATTACACTTGGGGGAGCTTGGCTTACAAAGCTCAGAAATCCATAATGGAGCTTGCTGGTAATAAATGCCTGATCTGTTTGTTAAACTCCACTGTTCCCATCCTTTCCTTGCCTTCTTTTATAAAATACTTTGCCATCTCTACGGATTAGAAACTGGTAAACAGAGCTGACTCTGAGTAGTAAAATATTTTGCCTTTGCCTCTTTGATTGTGAATCTCCCCTTTTAGTTTAAAAACCAAGAGAAGAATTAGAGTGAAATAGGAAAAGGCAAAGGCATTGTTAGAGAAATAAAGGTCTTTCAAGACAGTTACTTGTAGTCCACATTTATAAATGCGGGCTTTGCCTACAGATAGCTGTGTATTCAAATGTGTTGCTGATATAAATGTCTGATACTTATGTGAACAGAAGCTAAGTGGTTTCCATTTTCATGGAAAATTTCGTGTGTCATTTTTTCTAAGACTGATTTCATAATTAAATATAAAAGAAACTGATGGAGTTATGGGCCTTGTACACTTGGCATAGAAATTGTCTTGTCATTTCTGACTCTTGTAGAGCAATCAAACCTTTTTTTATGCTAATAGTTCTTGCTGGGAAAGGAAGCATTACAGACTCCTCAAAAAGTAAAATGTATTACACGTTTAAGTGTACTTCTGTACTAAATTATCAGAGGTTAACGAAATTTGTTGTAATACCAAGTCTTTTGCAGTTAACTTCATTTATCAGTGACACCGATTGTCTTTTTCCAGAGCCGCATAGTAATCTGTCTGTGTTGGATTATGATTGAATACTGAAAATTAAAATCCAGTAACGGAATGGATTACTGAGATAGCAATTTGAATTTTGAAATTACTTAGCAAGCATTTTTTCCCTGTTATTTGTAGTGAAAACAGTCTAAGTTTGTTTAGTGTGTTTGACAACAGTTTGATATATTGCTGGGCACAGCGGTAGGTTGGACTTGAGTGGTATTAGCTCTCCGTGTTTTGATTAATGGTAATTGTTTCGATGAAAAGGCAAGTTTTCCGTACAACTCATAGTTCTGGAAAACAGAAGTCAACTTGCAAGATCCATCATTACTGTTCTGAGTTAGCATATCAAAAGGGCAAGGAGAACCTGCCCGAGTAGCACAGTAGGGTTTTTTTTGCTTTTTGCTTTGTATTGTAGTTAGAGCCTGTTCTTTATGTCAGAATATACATCTTCTGTTATTTATCTTTTGTTCAGCATTTGAAGTTGATTTATGACATATTTCTGTATCGCATAATTTAGTTTGAATCCCACACCAAGGTGAAATTTCACCTGTCTCTAGAGTCAACTGTAAAAGGGACCAGAAGCGACCTAGGGTAGTATAGATTACAATTTTTTTTTCTTATTTTTCTCTAGTATTGCTCTCTTGTTTTAAAAGAATGCAGTTTAGAAAACAATTAGAAGGTTTATTTGAACACTTCAGAGATTTCTATTGCTTTTTTAAATAAAACATTTTACATATCATTAATGTACCCAAACTCAGGGAAAAATGGTCATTTTTACTTGGAGAAAATAAAACGTGCATTTAAGGAAGGACCAATTTTTGTCAGCCTAAAAGCTGTCAGCATAAAGCCTTTCATTCTCGCACATAGATGTGTGTATGCAAATCTACCCACAAAATGCACAGCACTCTGCATTTAGGTTATCAGTAGGTAGAAATTGACCTTAAATGAGTGTCCTTACCTTTAGCAGGAGCAAAGGAAAACCACTTTCCTGTAAAGACTTGGGAAGGGGCTGGGAGAAAATGCCCTTATCATATCTAAGCATCCTTGTTTTAAGAGGGTGAGAAATTTTGTAGGTCAGAGGTAGTGCTAGGGGGTTTTCTTGCTTTACCTCTCTTTTGCTTTTTCCCTACTAAAGAAAAGAACTAGGTAGTGTAGTAAGTGTAACCAGAATAATCTTCAAAGTGGCACGAATGACAACCATGTTTGTGAAACTAAGGTTGAGAATCAGTATTTGCACAACCCGCCCCTACATACTGTTTTTTTAAAGAAGCGTAGAAATTTTGAATCTGTTGGGTAATTTCCTAAATATTTACCCAGGAAGCCTAGTATGATATTTAAAAAATATTAGTCCTCCCTGATAGAAGCAGGATTTTAGGTTTATATAAATATTGGAGGTTTGGCATAAATATGAGCACATATCTTCTGTATATCTTTTATATAATCCACGTTCTTTAATGTATTTGAGGGAAGGGCGGGGGTGGGAGGTGAAATCTCTAGTGCAGAAACTTGTGGCGTTACTCTTTATATCTAAAAGGGAATGAATGATCCTGCTCTGTAGTCTCCTGGCTTGAAATGCTGTTTGTCAGAGTGTTTATTCCAAGCAAAATTAAAATGAATAAACGGTTGTCTAGTACACACCTAAGCCTTTGACATAAAAGGAAGTATAATTTAAACACTTTTTTCCTCGTAGTGAACAGCCATGTGTCATTGAGGCATCTTTTATTGAAAGGAACTTTATTTAAGTAGCATAAACTTGTTGGATGGGCTTCAATTAAATGATGATTTGTTAATGCAAATGTGTGGTGAATGACTGGTCGTACATCTGTCTCTTCATCCACAGGCCATTACTGTGCAGCGTTAGCACATGATTGTAAAAAAAAACGAGAAATCATTATATGCAGGTAGTACATATTCAGTCAATTCCGATCTTATGTCTCTGGCGAACTAAAAAAGGTATATAATGTAAACGTTATTTAATCGGAATAACATAAAAGCAGCACTTTGACTCTCTCTGACTCAAGCTGTTGGGTGATGTGAGGTGACTGCTGTTTGGGGATTGATGGTTATTGGTGGTCCAGTGGGGAAAGGCTATCACTTGAATCCTTTGTCATTTTCCCCATGCACTCCTCCAACCTCAATTATATTTCAAGTTCTATTTTCTTTCTGTTTTTCTTTTCGAGAGTGGTTTGTGGAGTTGTGGTGAGAAATAGGCAGTGATGACCACCAGCATGAGTGTGGCAATCGATGACAATTAATACACACAAAAAATTATACAATTAGCTTCAGCTCCATAAGTGTCTAATGAGCCATTTGTCAGTCTTTTGGTGAAATAAACTACTCTATCTTAATTCTCCACTCTTGCAGCAAATAAATAAAAGTTATGAAACGCCTGGGCACCAGTAAAATATAATTTATTTCATAGGGCATGACAGAACTCTTTACATATCTAAAATGAACATGTTATTTACAAATGACTTGTGATACTCATATAAACCATGGATCTGTGTGCTAACTGCTTTCATTATAGAGATAGGCAATTTTTTTCTGATTGTTTAATCATTTAAATGTATCATTACTCCTAAAGGCATGTGAGTTAAAGTGACTCCTCCTGGTGTGATTAACTCATGAGGCCAAAAAGAACCTCAGAAATGAGCTGTTCTGCAGCTGAAGACATTAAGAATTTACTGGAAAGGACAAAACAATAATTTTCATTTGGGAATCTCTCAGCTCTTTACTGATTATCTTCCTGCCCTCATTTATTTTTAGGAACCCCAGCTTCTCAAAAGTTTTTCATCATCACTATGTATCAATCAAACAAAACAACATTGTAAGCTTCTTTCAACTTGTATTTTGTACTAGGTTAAAAGTTGTAATCACCATATGGTGAAAATGTGAACTGAAAATTCACATTGAAAATGTGAAGTATCATTCAAATGAAAGCCCAGATATTTGAAAAACAGTAATTAGTCGTTTTAAACAGAACAGGAACACAAAAACTGTTTGTCAGGGTAGCATATAGCCCTGTTCTCAAATGTAATCCGTGAAACAGTTGCATCGGTATTATCTTCGGAGATTGTTAGAAATGCAGGTTCTTCAGTCCCTGCTAAATCAGAAGCTGTGAAAAGGGTACAGGAATCTGTTTCAACAAGCCCTGCTTCTGCTGTCCACTAGAGTTCGTGAGCCACTGATGTATACTGTAAAGTAATTGAAGCAAAAATAAACTTTAGGAATCCCTAATATATAGAACCCAAAGGAAAGTAGACATCTTTCAGCTTCAAATAACTTCCATGAGATCCAGTTCGTCTCATTTCCCACTCCTCTTGGTTGGTTCAGTGCTACTTTTTGACCCCTTCTTTCTCTGTTTTTGTTTTTTTTGTTTTTTAAAATATTTATTTATTTATTTGGCTGCCCCGGGTCTTCGTTGCAGCATGCGAGATCTAGTTCCCTGACCAGGGATCGAACCCGGGCCCTCTGCATTGAGGGCGCGGAGTCTTAACTGCTGGACCACCAGGGAAGTCCCTCTCTTTTTCTCTTTTAATTTACCTTCATTCTCTACCGTCTTTGCAAGGTAATGATCAAGTTTTCAGGCAAGTTCCAAGTTATTCAGCCTGCCACTGTCTCTTACTGCTAACCAGATGTTTTAGCCTACAGTTTAGGGTTGCTAGTATTTCATGGTTAGTATTTGGTTTCACCTTTCAATTTTAAACTTATTTCAAAGCTATTAATGGACAGTCCCCTTAGAAAGAAGAGAAGAAGTTTCTTGCAGTGCCAGCCTGGTGAGTCCATGAAGCAGGAGGCTGGTGAACCTCTGGAAGGAATGGGTCAGGTACCTCCAAATGGCTTATGAGACATCATTAGGACTCGATGCCTTACACCTGCAGCCTGAGTGATCCGCTGTTATTACTAGTAGCTGTAGATTGATCCAAAAAATGAAATGGAGTCTAAAGTGGAGAGTGGCAAGTGAAATCAGAAAAAAAAGACAGCTAGGAAGAATTTTACTAAAGGTGAACTAGAACCAATGATAATTATAGGCAGTTTTGTTTAAAAGGCATTCCTAGGTCCCCTGCTACTCAAAGTGTGGCCCACTGACCAGCAGCACCGCATCTCCTGGAAGCTTGGGAGCAATGAAGAATCTCAGGTCCCACACGAGGCTAGCCTACTGACTCTGAATTCACATTTTAACAAGATTCTTCGTAGATTTACATGCACATTAAAAATTGAGAATCACTTGCTTAATATATGAGCAGGCAGGGGATTGGGTCAGAGATTGGTAGTGAAGACATTACCAAAGCAACGTCACACTTTTACATGGGGACAAATTCTATGCAGGTGTGATAATTCCAAGGGGTATTTTTCAACAAATACACAGGACAATTGCAATTGTTATATTGGCCCGACTTACTTGATTTTCGAATAAATTCAACATGGAAATATAAAATTTGATTAATGATATTTAAGTTTAATTTTTAATTGTTTCTTTCCCAGAGGAGAAGTTACAGTTCAAGTGGGTATTATAAGTGTGAAGGGGGTTACAACTGAGAGATGATTTAGATTTAAATCTAAACTCTAAAAAAAATTCTGAGCTTAGACTTTCTTAATCTGGTTTTTAAAAAGTGGTAGAAGTGTTTGGATTCTGATATTTTAAAACCTCAGTTGCTTCATCTCAGGAAGTTAAAGAAGAAGGCGAGTATATTATTATTATTTTTATAATACCAAAAGAAAAATTTAGGTTGAAACTTTTAGGTAACTTGTCACACCATTTTAAAAATTTAGAGTTGTGAGCAAATCAGTTTAACTAATTCTCAATTATTCATATTAAGAAGAAGCAAGCATAGTCTAAGAGGTGACTATTTAGTAAAATAAGTGAATAAGGAGAATTTGAAAAGACCGGGTTATATAGTCTTAAGGGACTAAACCAGGCTTACTTCGATGTGTAAAGTCATCATTTAACAAGTGCTTTCAGGTGCTTGAGCTCACATGCCCTCCCAGCTCCTCTCTGAGGTAGACAAACACTGAGTCTCAAGGAAGCTGACGGGCTTAACCAAGTACTTAAAGCTGGTGGTTAAGAGAGCAATGTCTAAACTTACATCATCAGACTCCTGGGCCAAATACCACCCTGTTCCAATGGCATAAAACAGAGAAATACCCCCAGGTTGTAAAACATACATGTAAAAGTATATAAAGATAAATTTGTAATTGATGATTAAATAACATACATTGTCAACCTAGTACAGAAATTAACTGTTCTATGGAACAGACTAGAAAGTTCATAGATTCAAGTATATATAAAAATTAGCATATACTGATAGTAGAAAGATAGTGAATATGTTCCAGGTGCTTACATATACTAACATGATAAAGGTGACTTCATATTTATGGAGGATATGAGACAATTAATCTATCTGAGAAAAATTAGGTCCTTACCCCAGTCCATATGCTGAAATTAATTCCAAAAATACTTAAAAGTAAAAAGTGAAAGTGTGAAAAACTAGAAAAAATAGTTGAATATATTGTGTTCTTGGATATGGGAAGGCCTTTCTACGTATGATTTCAAAGCAAGAAAACAATAAAGAAGATTGAGAGGTTTTAGAAAATAAAAACGTTAAATGTATGGTAGAAAAACCATCAACTGAAGGACAAATAAACTATGAAAAATATTTATAACTATGCTACAGAGGATTCATGACCTTAATATATTAAAAGCTCTTACAAATAATTAGAAAGAGGAGTAACAACTGACTAGAGAAATGGGCAAATGGTACAGACATTTTGTGTGTAGCATTTTGTGTGTGTATATGCACATATTTACTAATGAATATATTTTAAAAATTAAGTAATCAAAGCCATGTTAATTAAAGCAACAGTGATGTGTCATTTTTGCCTATTGGATTAACAAAGGTAAAACCAAAATAATGCACCTTGTGTTGGGGCAGTTTCATGGAAAGCATCAGTTCGATAGTTTGTTGTAAAATGCATAAAACTGTACATAACCTTTACCCTCCAATTCCATTACTGGGCATTTACTCACAAGAAATAATTAATGGTATACAGAGATTTTGCTTTAGAGATTTTTTGGCGATATTATTTATGATACTGAAAAATTCTATAAATGTAAATGCCTAAAAATAGAGGATGAGTTCAATAGATAATAGTGTATCCATACAATGGAAGACTATTCAGCCACTTATATGTGTAGAGAATAGAATTGGAAAGCCATAATCCCCGATTATTTCTGGGCTATGAGATTATCGGTACCTTTTTGTTTTCTTCTCTTTGCTTATGCTTTTCTTTTCTCGCTTTTCTGACACAAACACTGATTACTTTTGTAGTAACGAAAAATAATTTTAATAAAGTCATCCTTGACATTAGTTGATATGTAGAAAAATACATAAAACCAATTATTTTAAATGTAGATCAAACGTTTACCTTTAACTGAGCACTTACTAGGTACTGGTGCTAACTCGGGAAATACAGCTCAAGGAATTCATCATGAAATAAAGAAGTTGTGTAAACAAAAGGCATGTGAGTCTGAAAGACTTGTGTAGTGATGAAGGTAGATGTACCAGTAGCTCAGAAGAATGGTCATCTGGGCTTCATGACAGTCAGGGGGTGGGTTGAGCAAGAAGAGATATTGGAGAAGTTCCCCAAATCCCTGGAAGGGGCAGAGCATTTCTGTCATGTGTAGAAATGGTGAAGAGAGCTGGACTTTTAGCCCGCAATTAGGAAAGACTAAAATGTGGACTCCATGTGGGGAAGCGGCCAAAACTGAGTCTCAGCAGGAGTTTAGATGTGGTAACGTGTTCATCAGATGAACAGTGCAGGCCAAAGTTGACCAGATTCGCATTCTAGAAAGATGTCTCTGGAGCAGAATGCACCTAAATAGGGTGGCAGCAAGGAGACAGAGTAGACAACTGATGGAGTGTCGGGCAGGAAAGAGAAGGCGTTTGGCAGTGGATTTGCAGAGGGAAGGATGACCACATGTCAGAGAATGAGGAGTCTTGGTCCTCAAGCATTGGAGAGGGGAGAGGGGGGTTCTAAGGGCGAGGTGCCATTAACTCCACCCCCAGATACAGGAGGAGAGAGGGGACGGGGTGGGGGGAGAGGGGGTGCCATGATGAGTTGTGTCAGAGGATTAAGTTGAGTCGACTGTTCAAGTCTCTGTTACAGTAACATACTGTGATTTCTTACTGCATTTTCAGCTTGAATATTCCTTTTACAGTTATTTGTAATGTTCTCTTAATATCTTCCCAGACACTTTGCTTCATGTAAATGTGGTGGTTTAAAAATTTTCATTTAAATACCGTTTATCAGAAGGCACTATAGGATAGAGATTAAGAATATGAACTCAACTCCACCACTTCCTCTGTGTGACCTTAGGAAAGCAACCTGCATCTCTCAGCTACAGTTTCTTACCTGCAAAATGGGCATAATACCTTTAAAGAGTTCAGAATTAAACGAAGGGCTCCATGTAAAGCTCTCACCGTAGTAATCACTCAAATAAATGTTAACCAGTGTTATTTATTATAACTTAAGACAAACGGTTTATAGGAAAATACAGTTTTACAGTAGATATAATACAGAAAATATTTGCACATTTTTCTGAAAACAAAATGATTATAATATATTCGCTGTGCAAAACCAAGGGAATTCTGTACATATTAATATGACATTTTCAGAGACTTGTAAGTTGAAGAGCGCGTGCCTGCAGCCCAGGAGGGCTCTACAAGGAGGTGATCTGTGGTGTCTGATTAAATTAGCAAAGAAGAAAAGCCCTGGCGCTCTGGGTAGCTGCGAGAAGAAATACACTACTAGACACACACCTGTACTGATTTTATAAATATTTGTGCATTGGATGAAATTGCCTAGATCCCTGGGAAAGAAGCTGATTCCCGCCGTCACTGCCTCCAGACTCCATTACGGTGATGTGTCCATCCCTCTGTCTAATCCCACTGCCCTTGCAGCTCTTCTGGGAAGAGTGTGGAGGCTCCAGAGGATGACACTCCTGAGTCTTCAGGGCACATTGACTCTCCATCCTCAGCTTCCTAACGTGAAACAAGAGCTGCTTTTGTTAAAGTTACAGTGACAGCCTCAGCCTGTACTTTCTTTCTGCCAGACAGTCACTTTCTCCATCTGCCTATTCTCAATCAGGTATTTGCGTCATGGCCAGTGAGATCGTACTTCACTCTTAGAGGCCGTGGGTGTGCCCGGCCCCTCAGCACGGTTGCACCCCAGCACTGCTGCTGCCCTCTCCCTGCTTGTGCGGACAGCCTGAATTCGATATGGGCCTGCTTCTTTGGGGGTCTCAGAGCCTCCATCGCCTGAAGGCCCTGTTTGCCCCCGTGCTGTTTTCATGCATAGACTTTTTAAAATTTTTATTGGAATATAGTTGATTTACAATGTTGTGTTAGTTTCAGGTGTACAGTTATACATATACATATACATCTATCTACTCTATTTTAGATTCTTTTCCCATATAGGTCATTACAGAGTATTGAGTAGAGTTCCCTGTGCTCTATAGTAGGTCCTCGTTGGTTGTCTATTTTATATATAGTAGTGTGTATATGTCAATCCCAATCTCCCAGTTTGTCCCTCCCCCCCGCCTTACCCCTGGTAACCATACGTTTGTTTTCTACATCTGTAACTCTATTTCTGTTTTGTGGATAAGTTCATTTGTACCTTTTTTTTAGATTCCACATATAACCGATAGCATATGGTATTTGTCTTTCTCTGTCTGGCTTACTTCACTCAGTATGACAATCTCTAGGTCCATCCATTGTTGCTGCAAATCGTTCCTCACTGTGAACTTCTCAGATTGGAGTTTCGCAGGCACCAACTGGGTAGCTGCCTGGTCCCTTCATGTTGAGACCCGTCCCCAGTGTGGAGGGGACCCAAGCATGAGATAGAAACATAGGGTTCTTCCTGCCCCCTTGTGTGCCCATAGCCCCCACTTCCATCTGGGAGCTCTGGGCTGCCCTGAGGGTTTGTAAACACACAGTGGGAACTGTTTACCATCCCACTAGTTTCTAGAAGAACTGTCTGGCAAATTTGCTACTGCCAGCAACTATTTCAAGACTACTTTTTCATATTAAATAAACAGATAATGTTCTGCTTCTCACATTAACATTCATTCCATTTTAAATTTAAAGTTTCTTTTCCTTAAACTTGATCTTCTTAGCCCTCTGCTGCAAGGCCCTCGACTGTTTTCTCTCTAGCATTCATTTTAGGTAGTGACCAGCATCCTTGCCTTTTTTTTTCCCTTAAAGTGATCTCCTCACCCATGAATAAAAGTTTTATCTCCTCAGTTCTCTTAGATAAATTCACTGCAGATGTCATGCAAGATATTATAGGTGGTAAATTTTCTGCTATATGGTGTGTGTATGTGAGTATACACATATCCTAATGTCATATTTACAGATTTCTGAATGCCAGTATGTGAAGATCAGTTTCTACTAACCATGGAGGTATGTAGGGCGACATAGATGACCACTTATTACTGGTCAGATTCTTTTCTTCAAGTAGTTTGTTTTGACACACAAGTCACGAAGTGGTTTTTCAGAGAAAGCTTAGCTTGATGGGTCGTCACATAAGCTATTTGACATTTGTCCCCAGTCAGACCGGATGCCACATGAAAAATTTACTCGGGCAAGAGGCTCCTAGGAATAAACAGTGCTCTAGTGATGCTCACAGGGGACTCGGCAAGGTGAGCGGAACTTCAGCTTGTCACGGATGCACTGTTCTGACAAACATAAGTAGATGCTAATGGCTAAATCATGACAGAATAAAGTCCCACAACCATATGGCTAATTGCCACAACAATATCTTCAGTGTTATTAATCAAGTTTTCATAGTGTGCCATGATAATTGGAATAATTAGAAACAGCCTCGGCCTTGCTCGTCTCCACCACACACTTTGCAGACAGGGGTCTCACACAACCACACTTGCACATTCAGTGCTGTATTGCCCAGTGCCATCTTCTCCTTGGAAATACTTCGGCTCCTTAATAACTTAACTGCTTGCCATCGGTGCATTTTGTGTGAGCTTCTGTAGGTGCCCACGTATCTAAGTGAAACCGCCAAAACCCCCGTGCCTCCGTTGAAATAGGCAGTATTCCTTTAAGGCAGGAAGAGAAGTCTGCCTGTCTTGGATCTTATATTTTGAAAGATGAATTCATTGTACACTAATTTGGATGATGGACATTCATTTTTTTGGTCATATATTTCCCCTTTTAGCTAATTTAGTTAAGAAAATGAGGAATTAGAAAGCAATTGAATAAATTACAAGATGTAAGTATTTGCATAATTTGTCTCAGGCAGATCCTATGTAATAGTGCTCCCAAAATGAGCTATTTTGAGCATGTCTTTCAATTATGGATGAAGTAAATATTGCCATCTTTAATATCACCATCGGAACTTATATTTTCATGTTGTTAATATTGAAATATACTCATTCAGTCATTTATAAGCTAATATCCGTTCCTTCATGTTAATAGTGGAGCGGGAATTCGTTTGTGTTTGTCACAGCCCTTCTCAGTAAGAGAGCTTCTCGGGCTGCTTTGCTTTGTGAGGAGGTGACTGAACAGGAGAGACACCAGATTGATGATAACCGGCTTGGTGGTGGCACAGAAGCATCTAGACAAACAGATGAAGGGAAATGGCTGTTGGAGCTGTCTATTGTTAAACAGCTTCTCTAATTATTGTTGAATATATACAAGTAGTCATGTCTTTGAATTCTGTGCCATCTCAATTTTTGTCTTCCTTGCCCTTTTCTGTCCCATTGCATTCTTTAACTAGAGATAAATCATACCACATTCTTCTAAAATTTAAGATGTTCTTGTGTCTTTGGTTTAAAATTATCCCCCCAAATCCCAAAATGAAAATAACTGATTAGAAACACTGTTTTATTATAACTTCAGAATTACCTCGGCCAAAAATCTTTGCGTTAGTGATCCCTGAACGCCACAAAATTTAAAATCACTGTGTTACTCAGTTTCTTTTATTTAAATGAGTCTTCTCTTTTCCTCTCTTTGCCTCTCACTCCGGATGGGGTGAGAGGCAAAGTATAGAGACTATATTAGGATAAGACAGCAAAAAAAAAAAAAAAAAAAAAAAATCTGATATTTTTCTTTCGGTCAACTCAATTAATGATTATTTATTCACTTTGTGGATAAAATGATTTAGATCTTTTACTTTTCTCCTACTTTGTCTTTTTACTGTTCGTTAGATAGAGGACAGACAAGGAAAAAAATGAAACTTCATTTTGGTGCTCATTAACAGTGATGATAAAAAATTGGTGTGGAGTAAAATATTAAACCAATGTCTAAAATGAAGCTTGAGTTACATGTAGGTTTTGTCTATTCATGACCTGCTTTAAATAAGGTGTAACTGTGTTCTTCATTAAACTTCAAATTTATCCTTTGTATCAATCAGGATACACAAGTTGTAGAAAACCCTACCTCAGACTGGCTCAGGCATGAAGGAGCTTAATTGTCTCCTACAGCTGAAGTCTAGTGGTGCTGCGTGCGACTCTAGGGGCTCAATTAAGGACTCGAGTATTTTTTCTATTTAACCTCAGCGTCAGTACCTTAAGACCCATTCTCTTGGATTCACAAATGATTTGGGGGCTACAGCCTTCCTTGCTCTAGCCTAGCAGGAGCGAGGGAATGCACCTTTTCATCAGATACAAAGCAGCAGTTCCAAATCAACCAAATTAGATCTGTGCCTACCCCAAACCAAGAATGGTTTCCAAAGAGAATATCAGATACTGTTTACCTTAGACTAACTGGAGCCTGCCTTTAGAGCAGTGGTTCTTAAATTGTGGCCTCTGGACCACCATTGCCAACATTCCCTGGGAACTTGTTAGAAATGATCCACCTTAGACCCACTGGATCGGAAACTCTAGGGGGGTAGCCCAGCCATCTGGGTCTTTAAAAACTTTCCAGATAATTCTGGCGCATACTGTGTTTGAGAACCACTGACCACCAGAGCAAGGGATGCTATCAACTTTCTTCTGAATAACTATGGGGAGACGTGCATGGCTGGACTAAATTAAGTTCGTTTAGGAAGGAATGAGGCCAGAATAGATTCTTGGTAGCCAATCACCTTCTCTGTACTTTTAAGACTAAAATAATTAAGTTATGTTTTCTCTCTTGCAAAGTTATTTATATGTGATGTACATCATTTGTCATGAAACTCAACTATTCCAAATTCTTTTCCTGTTCAATGTGGCAGACAGTGCTTTTTACCCACCTAGTATCTCCGTTCACCCTTTCTTCCATACTAAAATAAGTCTGATTTAGAGTTTGTTGGATATTTCTGTTGTTGGTTTTGGAATGTTACCGTACCTATGTTCAGGTGTGCAGTGTGACACAGTTTAGGCCAATTATATTTAATCTCCAGCCTGGGGATTTATGTCAAAGATTTGCTTTCAAGACATAGGCCTCACCCTTTCCTTTTATCACTTTCTCTTTTTTTCCTATGTGATGGCTGTAGATGCAGCAGCCATTTTGCATCTATGAGTGAATGCCAAAGAGAATTCAGAGACCTCAGCCCTGACATCTTTAAGCTGTAGACCCAAAGCCAGCAAGCACATACTTTGTCCTTCTTTCCTGAGACAAAAATAAACCTCATATTTAAGACACTGTTTTTTTCCTTACTTGCAACCAAATGCAATCCTAACGGATTGAGTAACATGGTGTAATTTTTTTCATAAAAGTAGATATGTGCAGCTTCCCTGTTTCCAAATTCTCTCCCCTATCTTCTAGACTTTACTTACTGCCCATATCATTACAAAGCCCTTGCAGATTGGCTAAGCCCACATGCTTTGGGCTTGAATCTCCTCTCTCCATATCTTACTATGTTTGTCAAGTTATATAAATTCGTCAAGCCATAGTTTTCTGAAATGTAAAATGAGAATAATAATACTTCATTTGGCTGTTAAAGGGATAAACTATGTTAATGGATGTACACTGTTAGCCCCACGCCTGACACATT
The DNA here is from genome assembly GCF_003676395.1 of Aethalodelphis obliquidens. NCBI lineage: Eukaryota > Metazoa > Chordata > Mammalia > Artiodactyla > Delphinidae > Aethalodelphis > Aethalodelphis obliquidens. The sequence continues at coordinate 9,006,347 of NW_020838000.1, forward strand.
TTAAGCTTTGAAAAAATGGTGGCTATATGCTGTTGAAGCTCTTTGAAGATGGAAAGTGACCTATATCTGTAAATATTATACGGTTCAGCAGCATAGGAATAAGGGCATAGAAAACAAGAAAAGAAGTAAGCATGAGCCTTATTTTGTTGCAACACCAATTTGGACATTTTATTAGCGGCTCGTAAAACTCTTCTGAGCAGCTCGTTGTGCCAAAATAAGATTTTCATTAAGTATGAATATGCATTTGGTTTCTTCTGTCTAGATAACATCTCAACTCTTTTTGTCTTTGGGGAAAACTGTCACTTAAGTTCTCCAACATAATAGCTGAAATCCATCCTGCATAATTTGATATTCTTTAAAATTCAAACTGGATTCTGTAGACTTCCTAAAGGTCATTGTTTAGATTCTTTACTCCAGCAGGCAGGACCCATGACTATTTAATGTGTGTTCTAGGACATTTAAAACAGTTACATATGCAAGCAGGCATTAATAATCCTTTTTGCTGATAGAGAAGGTAGAGCAGTAATTACCAGGGAGTGGTTTTCTGTATTTTTCAGTCTGGGAATTGTGGCCCTGCTAGTGGGAGTCCTAGATGGGTCCTTCTCACTGTAGTTTAGAGTCATTCATTGCACTGCTGCCCTGACCACCAGAAAGATCCAATGAGAGAGTAAATGGGTCAGGGCAAAAAGTTTTTAGGATTATGGAAACATCAACTCAAAGATATCACCTATGAGGGCTTCCCTGGTGGCGCAGTGGTTGAGAGTCCGCCTGCCGATGCAGGGGACACGGGTTTGTGTCCCGATCCGGGAAGACCCCACATGCCGTGGCGCAGCTGGGCCCGTGAGCCATGGCCGCTGAGCCTGTGCGTCCGGAGCCTGTGCTGCGCAACGGGAGAAGCCACAACAGTAAGAGGCCCGTGTACCGCAAAAAAAAAAAAAAAAAAAGATATCACCTATGAAATACACATACTGTGACCTTCCACCCTTACACATCCTGTTAATAGTTATCTGTATTTCAAGTAACAGCTATATTTGAGTCTTATCTTTCATCTTTTTGACAGAAAAAAACTTACTATGGGCCCCATGTCAGATAAGACCATAACTTGTCAAGTTATGTTTAATAATACATTCCATTAAACTACTTAATGAAATTCATATCCACCATTTTCAAAATGATCTTATAAGAAATACTTTTCTTATCTTTTGAGTATATGTACTCAGATTTTAAGGTTTAGACCAAATTCAAATCTCTATCATCTTATTTCTGATTAAAAGGGATAATTGATTTTATAAAGGTTTTTGTATTATTTCTAAGCTGACTAGCTTATCTGGGCTTTATCTGCGGATTGTTTCCTGTAAAATTGAGTGAAGTGTTTGCTTCAAATGCGCAAAGTCAGATCACTTTGGGAGGAATAAAAAAATTATCAGCTCCAATTATCCATTTTAGTATCAGTCTCAGAAGAGCTCGAAATGTTGAAAGGAAAAATAAGGAAAATTCTCCCTTGTCCTGAACCCTTTTGGTACAATTCTATAGAAATATGAAAAACATCTATGTAGAGATTTATATCAAAAGCTGACTTACCAAGGTTTCAGTGTTTGGATTTAGTAGATCTTGAAATGAAAGACCAGATCCCATAATCCTTAGAACAAGGAAGGTGTATTTCCTGTTGTAAATGAGATTATATTTAAGAATTAGGGGCTTCCCTGGTGGCGCAGTGGTTGGGAGTCCGCCTGCCGATGCAGGGGACGCGGGTTCGTGCCCTGGTCCGGGAGGATCCCACATGCCGCGGAGCGCCTGCGCCTGTGGGCCGTGGCCGCTGAGCCTGCGCGTCCGGGGCCTGTTGCTCCGCAACGGGAGAGGCCACAGCAGCGAGAGGCCCGCGTACCACAAAAAGAAAAAAAAAAAAAAAAAAGAATTAGGCTTTCTTTAAGGGCTCCAGTTAAGAAACAGAGTCTTCAGTTTTATGGTCAGGCAGTTCTAGGTTTTAATCCTGACCCCACCATTTTTTTAGCTCTGCAGCTGCTTCATCTGTACAACGAAGACACGATTGCCCCCTAGAGCGGGTATAAGTTTAAAAGAAAATGACTTCCATAAAGTATCCAAAACAAGTGTCTTCAATAAATGGTAGTTCCTCTGTTAATCACCAAAGTCTAAACATATGCCAAGAATTAGCATGAATTTGAATCTCTAAAGCTACTGTGGATGATGAGTAGAAAATACTCCCTCAAACTTCCCGGTGGCTCCTAAAGTCAGTGTTTCTGAGGCAGGTCGTATCTGCCTCTGCCCTTCAGTTATTCCTCTACTTCCTCACCTCCAGCTGCCTACTCTCGTGGTCATGTCAATAATCTCTTTATTTCCAGTAATTGTACCACCCGAAGAACATCCACCTCAAACTTGCTTCTCTCTGACTTGTTCCCCCGCTTCCATGATCATATCTCCAATTCCAGCCTGATTTCCAGGTCATTTACCCCCCTGCTTTTCCACTGTCCTTTATTCCACTAGTGTCCTCAATTCCCCAGCTCCTCCTGTGCTCCCTCGTTTTAATTACGCCTAGGCGTTTACCCACAGCACCCTTGTTCCTTCCTCCCTCTGTGTCATTGACTAACAAAACCCAAACCCTACTGGTGCCTGTAAGTGAGCAGCTGAAGGTGGCCAGACGAAAACAGCCATACTTACTGACCTCTCTTCAAGTGGGTCCTCGCACTGTGGAGCAGCCCTCCAGTATTTCCTGTCCTCTTAAGCATCTAACACCTCTCCAGCCGGCCCCCGCCTCCCCACGTCCCCACGCCCTTGCTGTGTATTTCACTGAGAACCTAGAAGGGAACTTGCTCACATTCCTACAGGCATATCCTTCAGTCTGTTTCGTCTCTCCCTGCCCTCTTCAAAACTGCCCTTACCTCTCTGCTCAGGCACGGGGTCCCACTGTCTCCTACACAAAGATTTGTTCCTGCGCTTCTGTCCATTCAGTTCAGCTCTAGTAAGTCCCCGTCTACTGTATCATTATTAGTATTTGAACATGCTGTCTTTTCTGTCTCATCTGAAGGAATAAGAAACAAACATGAAACACCCCACCTTGAACATGAATCCCTCTCCAGCTATTTCCTATTTCTCACCAGCTGTTAGAGCAGAGCTCCTCATGCAAAGGGCAGAGGGGCAGCACAACTCCGTTTCTTCAGCTTCCACTCTCTTAAACCCACTACTCTCTGGCTGTCACCTCCTATCCCCTGCCCCATTCCTCTCACCACTTTTCCCCCGTGTTGCTAAATACAGTGGTCAATTTTCATTCCTTTTCTTACTCAGCCTCTCATCCTTGAAACCACTGATTTCTACATCCTTCTTGAAATACTCTCTTTACTGGATTTCCGGAATACCCCATTCTGGTTTTTCTCCTACTTCCACTGGCTGTTTCTCCTCCATCTCCTTCATCAGCTCAGTTTCCTTTCCCAGCTGCTAAATGTTGACATGGCCACCTCAGAGTACCCAATCCTCAGACCTCTTCTTTTCTCTATCTCCCTGGGTGATTTCACAAGTCCTGTGGCTTGAAATGTCATTTCTAAGTTCATGACTCCCAAAGCAGTATCTCCAGTTTCTGCTTCTCCTCTTACGAGATCTAATCTGACATACGTAGCTTCCTAAGCATCACTTGGAAAGCCACAGGACCCTAACTTCACATGTCCAAAGCTACATTCTTGGTTTTCTCCTGAAAACTTCTCTGCTTTCTGTCTTCTCCCATCCGTAAATAAAATGACACCAACATGCACCCACTGGCTCCCCTAAAACCCAGGGATGAATCATCTGGATTTATTTCCCTCTCATCCCACATCCATCAACAAATCATAGTGGCTCTGTCTTCAAAATAAATCCAGAGGGCTTCCCTGGTGGTGCAGTGGTTGAGAGTCCGCCTGCCGATGCAGGGGACACAGGTTCGTGTCCCGGTCCGGGAAGATCCCACATGCCGCGGAGCGCCTAGGCCCGTGAGCCATGGCCGCTGAGCCTGTGCGTCTGGAGCCTGTGCTCCGCAGCGGGAGAGGCAACAACAGTGAGAGGCCCACGTACAAAAAAAAAAAAAAAAATAAAAAAAAAAAAAAAAAAAAAAAATATATATATATATATATATATATCTATCTCCAGAATCTCCCCCACTTGTTCGCAAACTCCACCAGGCCAACTCACCCTGGTCCCGGTCTTCTGTCATCTTTCACCTGGACTGTTGCAAATGCCTCCTAACTGGGCTCCCTCTTTTCATCCCAGTCTCCCTACAGCCTCTTCTCTTCACAGCAGCAACAGTGACCTGTTTTAAATAGAAATAGAATTATAACAGTTTCCTACTCAGAAACCTCCAAGAGCATCCAATCTGTCTTAATTCATTCGGGCTGCTATAACAGAGTTCCATAAGACTGGGTGGCTTATAAACCACAGGAATTTCTCTCTCATAGTTCTCTCATAGATCAAACCACTGGCCAATTCGTTGTTTGGTGGTTCATAGATGGCCGTTTTCCCTCGTCTCCTCACAGGGCAGAAGGGGCAAGCGAGCTCTGCGGGATCTCTTTTATAAGGACGCTGATCCCACTTGTGAAGGTAGAACTAACTCCATTCCCAGAGGACACACCTCCCAATACCATCACCATGGGTGTTAGGATTTAATGTATGAATTTTGTGGGGTCACAAACATTCGGTCTCAAGCACCATCACATTTGGAATGGTACCCGGAGCCCTTCCCTGCTGTGGCCCATGCGATCCTGTGTGGCCCCTTCACCTCGCTGTCCTCTTCTTCCAGACACTTCCTTAAACAAGTCAAGTTTGTTCTGACCATGGAGCGTTTGCACTTGCTGTTGCTTCTTTATTATTTCCACTCACTCGCCCTAAGATGTCCCCATGGCTTGTTTCCTCACTTTATTTGTGGTTCATTATCCCCTTATGCACTTTATTTTTCTTAATAGCACTTACGATTTATTATGTATTTATTGGTTTACATTCTGGCTCCCCCACTACAGTGTAAGCTCTAGGAAGGCAGGGACTTACCTCCTTCATTGCTGTGTCCTTAGCACACAGAATAGGACCCGGTGTGTATGATATGTTTTTAATAAACATTTGAGAATGAATAGATTACATTTTACTTTTTTTTTAAGTTCTCTCATGCAGAGAGTCATTAGATGATTAATGAGCATCTGCAGTATAGAGAGTGTCTATAATAAGGGGGAAGAGAATAGAGATGTAGGGGAAGAGCTGGCCATATGTGTGTTTTCACAGAGACCAGGGCACAGGATTCGTGGGATGGGGGAGGAAGATGTCAGTCGAGATGAGGATAATATTTGATTTTTGCTTGGGCAACTGAGATGGAGAGCAGAGTGGGAGCAAATTTGGGGGGGGGGGATGGTAAATGAGTTCAGTGTTGGACATGTTGAGTATCAGGTACTCGTGAGATACCCAGGTGCTGAGGCCCAGTGACCAAACGGCTGTACATATAAGTCTGAAACTCATAGGAGAGGTATCTAATATGGAGAGGAATTTTAAGAAATAGCAGATGAATGGTTAAGTGAGAGAGACTGATCTCTAGCTTGATCAAGGAGAAAGATGGGAAGGATGGGTGTGAGTGCTGGTAATTTTGTGGGCTTTTACTCTGAGATGATACACCGTTAGAGAAATTTGAGCAGAGGCATGGCATTATCTGACTTACCTTTTGAAAGGATCTCCTTACAATCAGCGATGAGAATCGACTGTAGGAAGACAAGGGCAGAAGCAAAGAAATCAGTTAAGAAGGTATTGAAATCATAATCATTATCTACTAGAAGTAATTTTCTACTACCAAATAAGATCCATGAAGATAGAGATTTTTATCTGTCTCGATTACTGCCAAAACCTCACCATTTATAACAGAAGTTGGCATATATTTGCCTCTCAAATTTTCTTCTTCCAGTTTTATTGAGGTATAATTGACGTACAGCACTGTATAAGTTTAAGGTGCATAGCTTAGTGATTTGACTTGCATACATTATGAAATGATGACCACGATAAGTTTAGTGGACATCCATCATCTCATATAGATACAAACTAAAAGAAAAGTACTTTTCCTTGTGATGAGAACTCTTAACATTTATATTAATTATATTAATCATGTTGTATATTACATCCCTATTACTTACGATCTTATAACTGGAAGTTTGTGCTTCTGACTGCCTTCATCCGATTCCTCCTTCCTCACCCCCTATCTTTGGTAACCACAAATATGATCTCTTTTTCTGTGAGTTTGTCTGTTTGTTTTTGAATTTTAGTTGACCTAGGACACTATGTTAGTTCTCAGTACTCAACATAGTGATTTGATATGCCTATACATTACAAAATGATCACCATGATAAGGCTAGTTACCATCTGTCACCATACAATGATATTATGTTATTATCGACTAGATTTCCCATACTATACATTTCATCCCTGTGACTCATGTATTTTGTAACTGGAAGTTTGTACCTCTTAAGTTTCTTCACCTCTTTCACCCACCTCCCTCCCCTCTGGCAACCATTTGTTTGTTCTCTGCGTCTGTGACTGTTTCTGTTTTGTTAAAATTGGTCATTTGTTTTGCTTTTTAGATTTCACATGTAATAAGTTAGATCATATGGTAATTGTCTTGCTCTATCTGACTTCTTTCCCTTAGCATGATACCCTCCAGGCCTATCCGTGTTGTTATAAAGGGCAATATTTCATTATTTTTTATGACTGAGTAATAGTCCATTGTATACATATATACCGAATCTTCTTTGCCCATTCATCTGTTGATGGACCCTTAGGTTACTTTCATATCTTGGCTATTGTAAATAATACTGCTATGAACGTTGGGGTGCATATATCATTTCGAATTAGTGTTTTCATTTCTTCAGATAAATACCTAGAATTGGAATTTCTGGATCATATGGTAGTTCTGTTTTTAATTATTTGAGGAACCTCCACTCTGTTTTCCACAGTGGGTGCACGAATTTGCATTCCCACCAAGAGCGCACAAGGATTACCTTTCTTTCACATTCTCGCCAACACTTGGATATTATATTTTGGATATTAACCCCTCATGAGGTATATCATTTGCAAATATTTCTCCCATCCAGTAGGTGACTTTTTTGTTTTATTAAGTTTTCTTCACTGTGCAAAAGCGTTTTAGTTTGATGTAGTCCCATTTGTTTATTTTTGTTTTTGTTTCCCTTGCCTAAAGAGACAGATCTAAAAACGTATCTAAAAACATATCTAAAAAAAACATATCTAAAACATATCTAAAAAACGTATCTAAAAACATCTAAGACTGATGTCAAGAAGTGTACTGCTTTTGTTTTATTCTAGAAGTTTTATGGTTTCAGGTCTTACCTTTAAGTCCTTAATCCAATTTGAGTTTACTTTTGCATATGATATGAGTAGTCCAGTTTGATTTTTTTGCATATAGCTGTCCAGTTTGCCAGCACCATTTATTGAGGAGGCTATATATGCAGTGTACATCTGCATTGTATATTCTTGCCTCCTTTGTCATAGATTAATTGCCTGTATAAGTGTGGGTTCGTTTCTGGGCTGTCTGTTCTGCTCCATTGATCTATGTGCCTGTATTTGTGCAAACACCATACTGTTTTGAGTACTGTAGCTTTGTAGTGTAGTTTGAAATAAGGGAGCATGATACCTCCAGCTTTGCTCTTCTTTCTCAAGGTTTTTTCAGCTATTTGGGGTCTTTTGTGTTTCCATACAAATTTTAGAATTTTTGTGCCAGTTCTGTAAAAGAAATGTCATTAGTTTTGATAGGGATTGCATTGAATCTGTAGATTGACTTGGGTTGTATGGTCATTAATTCTTCCAGTCCATGAAGACTGGAAGAATTTCACACAGTATTCGCACAGTATTTCTTTCCATCCATTTATGTTGACTTTGATTTCTTTCATCAGTGTATTATAGTTTCCCAAGTATAGATCTTTCACCTCCTTTGTTAGATTTATTCCTTAGACATTTTATTCTTTTTGATGCAATTGTAAATGGGATTGTTTTCGTTCTCTTTCTGATAGTTCATTGTTAGTGTATAGAAACGCAGTAGATTTCTGAACATTAATATTTTTCCTGCAACTTTACTGAATTCATTTATTCTAATAGTTTTTGGTGGCGTTTTCTAGAATTTTCTTTATATAATATTGTGTCATCTGCAAACAGTGACCGTTTTACTTCTTCCTTTCCAATTTGGATGTCTTTTATTTCTTTTTCTTGTCAGATTGCTGTGGCTAGGACTTAAAATAGTTTGTTGAATAAAAGTGGCGTGAGTGGGCATCCTTTTTTTCTTCCTGATCTTAGAGGAAATGCTTTCATCTTTCACTGTTGAGTATGATGTTGGCTGAAGGCTTGTGATACATGGCTTTTATTATGTTGAAATATGTTCCCTCTACACCCACCTTGTTGAGAGTTTTTATCATAAACGGATGTTGAATTTTGTCAAAAGCTTTTTCTGTGTCTACTGAGATGATCATATGATTTTTATTCCTCAGTTTGATAATATGATGTATCACATTGACTGATATGCAGATATTGAACCATCCTTGCATCCCTTCGAGAAATCCCACTTGATCATGGTATATGATCCTTTTAATGTACTCTTGCATTCATAAATATTAGTTTGCTAATATTTTGTTGAGGGCTTTTGCCCCTATGTTCATCAGTGATATTGACCTTTAAATTTTCTTTTTTGTGGTATCTTTCTCTGCTTTTAGTATCAGGGTGATGCTAGCCTTGTAGAATGAGTTCCAAAGTGTTTCTTGCTCTTCAATTTTTTGAAATAGTTTGAGACAGTTAGGCATTAACTCTTCCTAAAATATTTGGTACACTTCACCTGTGATGCCATCTGGTCCTGGACTTTTGTTTATTGGTAGATTTTTTAAATTACTACTACTGATTCAGTTTCATTTCTGGTAATTGGTCTGTCCATGTTTTCTATTTCTTCCTGATTCAGTCTTAGGATATTGTATGTTTATGGGAATATATCCATTTCTTCTAGGTTGTCCCTTTAATTGGCATATAATGTCATAATAATCTCTTATCCTTTCTATTTCTGTGGTATCAGTTATAATTTCTCCTTTTCTATTTCTGATATTATTTATTTGGGTCCTCTCTCTTTTTTTCTTGATGAGTCTGGCTAAAAGTATATCACTTTTGTTTATCTTTTGAAAGAACCAGCTCTTAATTTCATTGAAGTTTTCTATTTTTTTAAGTCTCTATATCATTTATTTCTGCTCTGATCTTTATGAATTCTTTCCTTCTACTAACTTGCGTTTTTGTTGTTGTTGTTGTTGTTTTTCTTTTTCTAGTCCCTGTAGGTGTTAGGTTAGGTTGCCTATTTGAGATTTTTCTTGTTTCCCGAGGTAAGCTTGTATTGCTATAAACTTCCCTCATAGAACTGTTTTTGCTGTGTTCTTTAAATTTTGTATCATTGTGTTTCCATTTTCTTTTGATTTCCACTTTAGTTTCTTCAGTGACCCATTGGTTGTTTAGTAGCATATTGTTTAGTTTACATGTGTTTGTGGTTCTTTTTTTTTTCTTTTCCTTATAGGTGATTTCTAGTCTCATAGCATTGTGGTCAAATAAAATGCTTGATCTGATTTCAGTCTTCTTAAATTTATTGAGACCTGTTTTGTGGCCTAGCATTTCATCTCTCCTGGAGAATGTTCCAAGTACTCTTGAATAATTTGTGTTCTGCTGCTTTGGGGTAGAATGTTCTATATATATCTATTAAGGCTGTCTAATCTAATGTGTCATTTAAGGCCAGTGTTTCCTTATTGATTTTTCTGTCTGGATGATCTGTCCATTCATGTAAGTGAGATGTTAAAGTCCCCTACTATTATTGTGTTACTGTCAATTTCTTTCTCTATGTTTGTTAATATATGCTTTATGTATTTAGGTGCTTCTGAACATCCTCAAGTATGTTTTTCATTAAATGAAAGACTAATTTTAGAAATTAAATGAATATTTGGTTAATCAAAGTAGAAGATGATGGTGGTAGCATCAGTAAAGTTGGTATCAAGACGGAAGACTGGGATGCTATCATTAAAATTGGTGACAAAAGGTCAGATTATGAATATGTTTTGAAGATAAAACTCAAAAGGATTTGCTGATGGACTAAATGTGGGGTATGAGAGGAAAATAAATAAAGGAAGTTCCAAGTTTTTTGGTCCCTGAGGAACTAGAAGTGTGGAGTTGCTGTTTGCTGAGTTAGGAAAAGTGGTGAGAGGGTTAGGAGTTTGGTGTTGGATATTTTCAGTTTGAGATGACTTTTTATAATATTCAAGTAGAGAGGTTCTGTTTCCAGGTAAGATGGAGCAAGCACACTCTACTCTGTCTCTGCCACTGAATGCAGCTAAAAATCTTTTCAGAATAAATGGGATAGCCACTTGAGAACTCTGGGAGGTAAATAATACAGGCTTACTGGAGAACACCAGAATTTGAAGTACCACCAAAGTGGCGGTGACTTTGTCATTTCTTACCCTCCAGTGTCCCTGTCTAGATAGAACACAGCTCTGGTGTCTTGGAATAGTTATTTCAGGTTTTCTCTTTATCAGTGTTCTGAATATCAAGACAAATTTTCCCCTCATCTATAAAGTATATTTTTATGTAGTAGTACCTGTTCATATTTCCATGAGATTACTTAATGTTCCTCAAATTTCCTCCTTACACTTTACATGTCTAGTGCTCTAGGAAATGAGTACAGTCACACAGAATTTATCTATTTCACCATTTTTCCCCACTTTGTAATACTAACATGGGTGGGGGTTTAAAAAATTCATTATTTACTTATTGACCTTTTGGGTTTTGTTTGTTTAGTGTTCAAGGTCTTTGTGACTCAGTTTGCTTGTATCTGTCTTCTTTTGATTTAAGTTTTGTGACGTATAGCTTGACAAAAACATACATTTGTGCTACAGTCAGTACTTAGAAGTAATTTTTCAATTAAAAACTTTCTCTTATGCCCCTTTGTTATCATTCCCTCCCTCAACTCCAGTCCCTGCCAGCACTGATATTTTCAGTCTGTCTCTATAGTTTTGCCTTTTCTAGAATATCATATAAATAGAATCATGTAGTATATAGCTTTTTAAGTCTGGTTTCTTTCACTTATCATAAGACATTTAAGATTCATCCATGTTGTTACTTGTATCGGTAACTCATTGCTTTTTATTACTGAGTAGTATTACCATGTTTGGGTGTACCACAGTTTGTTTATTCTTACTCCAGTTGAAGAACATTTGGGTTTTTGCAGTTTGAGTCAATTATGAAAAAAACACTATAAATATTTATGTACAGCTGTTTATGTGAACTTAGTTTTTGCTCCTCTTGGATAAATATCAAGGATATGGACACTGGTTTGTTTGGTAAATATATGTTTAACTTTATAAGAAACTGCCAAGGGGCTTTCAAACTGCTTTTCAAAATGAGTATTCCACCAGTAGTGTTTGAGGATTTCAGTTGTATCCTTGTCACCACTTGGTTTTGTCATTTTTTTAAAAGCCATTCTTGTGATTATGTAGTGGTAGCTCATTGTGGTTGTAATTTGTATTTCCATAATTATTAACCATTTTGAGTATTTTTTCATACGTTTGTTATTCACATCTCTTTGGTGAAGTGCCTGTTGACATCTCGTGATTTTAAAAAATTGAGGTATTTGTTTATTACAGTTGAGTTATGAGAGTTATTTGTATATTCCCTTTTTCAATACATATTTTGTAAATATTTTCTCCCAATGTGTTGCCCATGTTTTCATTTTCTTAACAGTGTCTTTCAAAGAGACATTTTAATTTTGGTAAAGCTCAATTTATCATTTTTTCCTTTTATGCTTAGAGTTTTCTATATTCTAAGAAATCTTTGCATATATCAATATCAAAAAATTTTCTCTTACTTATTTTCAAGACATTTTACAATTCTTGTCTTTACATCCGTTATCCATTTAAGTTAATTTTTGTGTAAAATATAGTTCTAAGCTTAATTGTTTTATAGTGGATGTGCAATTATTCCATAATTGTTTGTGAAAAGAGCATTTTTTCACAATTGACTTTCCTTACCATCTTTAGCAAAATCAATTGAAAATATGTGTAGGTCTATTTCCAAACTCTGTACTCTGTTCTGTTGATCTAGGTAATAATGGAAATTATGGAAATTATGTAGTAGGACTCTTCCAATTTTGCTTTTTCTTTTTAAAATTGTTTTGGTTATTCTTAATCCTTTGCTTTTCCATTCATATTTTAGAACCAGCTTGTAATTTCACCGGAAGTCTTGCTGGGATTTTGATAATGATTATACTAAGTCTATAAAATCAGCTTTAGGAAAACAGACATCTTGCAGTATTGACTGTTCTAGCCAATAAGCAGAGTGTATCTCTCCATTTATTTAGGTCTTCATTGATTTCTCTCATTATTTTTTGATAGTTTTCAGCTTATAAATATTACACTTATTATCCCTAAATATTGGGTCGGCCAAAAAGTTAGTTCGGTTTTAAGTAAAAACAAAAGACCCGTTTTTCATTTTCCCGAAGAACTTTATTGTACAACATATTCACTGACCGAACGAACTTTTTCGCCAACCCAATACTTTATGATTTGGGGGTGCTGATTCTTTTGATTTCAGTTTCTAGCTGTTCATTCCTAGTATGTAAAAATGTAACTGATTTTGGTGTATTGACCTGTATCCTTTCTGAAGTTACTTACTAGCTTGAGTAGCTTCTTTATAGATTGTTTGGGATTTTGTTTGAAAATTATTTCATCTGCAGTTACAGATCACTTTATTACTTCCTGTCTTATCTGTTTGCCTTTTGTATACAACTTGACGATATTTTGTTAAGGATCTTCATGCTTATGTTTGTGGTGGATATTGGTCTGCATTTTCTGTCTTTGGGACCTCAGTAATGCTGGCTTCAATATGAGTTTCTGCTTCTTTCATATTTTTAGGAAGAATTTGTGTAAAACTGGTCTTATTCCTTTCTGGTATGTTGTTTAGTTGTATGTTACATTTCACTACTTTTTCTCATCATTTGTGGGGTTTTTTTAATGCTGTGCACTTTGAATGTTATGTTGTTGAATTTCTGAATTTTGTGGTCTTCCTTTAGAGGAATGTTGAGTTTACTTTTGGATCATCTTGATCTTTTTGATACTTGTTTTTAGACTTCTTTTTTAAGTATGGTTCTAACGTATCCTCTACCCAAGGGCCAGTTTAGCCCTACTACTAAGACATGGCACTTTGGGGATTTCCACTGGATTCCCTGTGTATACACCAATTCCTCTCAAGCCTGTTTAGTCAGAACGTGGATGTTTCCCAGCCTTGTAAAACCTTCTTGCAATTTTTACACTCCCCAGTAGGAGTTCTTTCTCTGGTAGTTTTTCTTTGCTGAGCCTACTCGAGTTTTACCCTACATATGCACAACTTAGTATTCAGCGAAAAAGTTAAGGAGATCCCCTGGTGCAGACCTCTGAGTTCTTTCTCTGTATAACTTTCTCCTTTAAAGATAACACATCCTGCAGACTTCCCTCAGCCTTTCTGTCTTCTCAACCCAGCAAGACCAATGCACATTGCTTTGGGTTTCCCCGTCCTGATATGTGCTCTCAAAAGTACTTCCAGGCAGAAAACCAGTTACAGAGATCCCCTTGTTTTCTTTTCCCCCTTACATTAAGGACCATGGTGCTGTGCTGCCTGTTTTCTTATGTCTGCGTGTTTCATATATTTTATCCAGTTTTATGTGTCATATCAGCTATTGCAGAAAGGTCTGAAAGGGAAACTATTTTAAAAAATAAAATAAACCAACCCTACCCTAAGAAAATCACCTCTAAAGCAAAGGAAACTGAAACAGATTGAAAATAAAACAATTTGCACAGGCATACTAAAAAATGCAAATGAAAATGAGGTATAATAATATTCATATCAGACAAATGAATTTAAAGCAAATAGCATTGAATGAGATAAATGAGAACATTTTATGAATGTGAAAAAGTTTACAGTTTATAATGAAGAGCTTTCTTTAATCATTGTATACCTCCCCGCACCCCCTCGTAAAAAAGCCCCTCAGAATATAATGTAACAGTTGCAGGAACTATAAGGAGAAATACATAGAAATACAGTAGTACTAAATGACTTGTACCTCTCCTCATTCATGGTAAATCAGGCCAACTCACTCTAAAGTAGGGATGTAGAGAACCTAACTATTCACATTGAATGTCAGACCTAGGTAATATATATCGAACTCTATATACTAGAAACAGAGAATGAAATTAATGTATCCATAGAATATTTATTTTTAAAGTAGCCACAAAGAAAAGCTTCAGTAAATTTCACATAGTAGAAAGTTGTATTCTTTGACGACAACACTTGAGATTAATAACGAAAATAGAAAACAACCCCGAGACAAACCTATCACTGAAAATATTAAAACTTTCTTTGGGCTTCCCTGGTGACGCAGTGGTTGAGAGTCCGCCTGCCGATGCAGGGGACACGGGTTCGTGCCCCGGTCCAGGAAGATCCCACATGCGGCGGAGCGGCTGGGCCCATGAGCCATGGCCGCTGGGCCTGCGCGTCCGGAGCCTGTGCTCCGCAACGGGAGAGGCCACAACAGTGAGAGGCCCGCATACCGCAAAAAAAAAAAAAAAGAAAAAAAGAAAATCTTTACTCTTGTATTAAAAGGAAATCAAAATTGAAATTGTATAATTTCTAGAAATTAATGGTAATTAAAGTATATTGATCAAAACTTACTGATTTTGACTAAAACAATACTCTTAGAAGTTCTTAGCCTGATACTCTTAAACTACTAAACAAAAAAGGAATAAAAATATGTGACTCATACATTCATCTCAGGTAGTGAGGAGAATAACAGCAAAATAAATCTAAAGAAAACAAAATGAAGGAATTAAAACTAAAAGTTATGAATCGATAAGAAAACATAAATGACACAAACTAGTATACATACAAACTTTCTTTGGGGGAAAATAAGTAACAAACATTAAAATTATAAAATAGAAAAATATAAAATATACATGTACAAATTAAAAATAAATGACAAAAGGTGCAAATTTCCAGCTGTCAAATGAATAAGTCTTGGGAATGCAGCATACAGCATGTGATTATAGTTAATAATACTGTATTGCATGGTGAAAAGTAGATAGGAGAGTAGATCTTCAAAGTTGTAGTCACAGGAAAAAAATTATAACTATGTATGGTGACGGATATTAACTTGATTTATTGTGGTGATCATTTTGCAGTATATATAAGTATTGAACCATCGTATTGTACCCTCGAAACTAATATAATATTGTGTCAGTTATACCTCAGTTTAAAAAGCAAACATAAATAAAATTTTATTTACAAAAAATCTGTTTTTAATTTTATACATTCAGGTATAGCCAGGAATGTTCTGGAATAAACTTGTCATTAGCCCCATCCCCTGTTAAAATGTGTTGTAAAGATACCATACTTATAACAGTTTGGAATTGGTAAAGGGTCAATACATATAGGACCCTCAGTACATATGGCAATTGTATGTATGATAAAAGTAGAATTTCAAATCAATAGAAAAATAATGGATTATTTAATAGTACAGTTTTTAGAACTAACTAGCTATTTGGTAAACCATGAAACTGTATCTCTATTTTTGCGCCAAAATAAATTCCGGGTAGATCAGTGATATAAACAAAACTGGAATAAAATTATTGTTTTTATATTCTTAGGTGCAATATTCAAATACCCATAAACCATAAAGAAAAAAGTTTGGTAAATTTGACAATATTACAGTAAAATTTCTGCCTGGGAAAATAGACCTCCCTGTAGCCTGAGAGAGATGGAAAAAGAGGTCACTGAAACTTTCTTGGTCCCTGGTAGCTTTGGGGCCCAGAACTGTATTCTGTTATATAACTCTTAAAGTAGGGGCTTCAAACTTGAGCTTGCATCAGAATCACCCAGGGGGCTTGTTCAAATTCTGCCAGTATTTCTGGTTTAGTAGCTATGGGTGGGGAATGTCCAAAAATTTGCAGTTTGAAGAAATTCTCAGGTAATGGTGGTGCTACTGGTCCAGGGACCACACTTTGAAAACCACTGTTTTGCTGTGTTCCCAAATGCCCCCTTTTTTCCTGAGATCATTCACTTCTACTCTTTGTAATCAAAGAGTCTAAAATCAAACTAAAGTGTTAAGGTAACATGAAGTAAACCATTTCCTTCTTTCCAAGATATACTGTGCTTTCAAGCACAAAGACCCATACAGAGGAGACGTGTAATAACAAAGGGAGAAATCTAAATGCCATCAGAGTAAAAGAACCGGTTGAATCATGATGCATCCACTCAGTGGAATACTGTGCAACCACAAAAAAGGATAAAGTATTTCTATAAATGCTGATTTGGAATGCTCTCCATTTTAACAATCATATTGTTAATTTTTTTTTTTTTTTTTTTTTTCGGTACGCGGGCCTCTCACTGTTACGGTCTCTCCCATTGCGGAGCACAGGCTCCGGACGCGCAGGCCCAGCGGCCATGGCTCACGGGCCCAGCTGCTCCGCGGCATGTGGGATCTTCCCGGACCGGGGCACGAACCCGTGTCCCCTGCATCGGCAGGTGGACTCTCAACCACTGCGCCATCAGGGAAGCCCCCATATTGTTAAATTTTAAAATGCATGGTTTATTTGGTATGTTCCCATGTCTGTTTTTAAAAGGCGTTTGCATACCTAAAAGTGCCTCTGTGTTATGGAAGCACATTGGCTGCACTTAGGCAGGTGGGTTTGGAGGGAGTGGATCAAGGAATAGTAAGGGAAATTACTTCTCACTGTATGTCCCATTACATGTTAAAATTATTTTTCACCTTGCAAAAAGTTATTCAAAATTAACAAAATAATAACCCCACATAGTTTTCACTGTAATTCACAGGAAATAGAAGAATTTTGGAAGTGAGAACACTGGTAAGACAGGAGGCTGTGGCCTGAGCAGCATTTCCGCCTTTGAGATCGTGGATTTGTAGCTTCTCAGAACCAGCTCTCAGCCACAGTAACTGCTAGCTGACGTGGAAAGGAAATGAGTATTGTTGATAAAAATAAATTTAAAGTGTTTTGCGGGATGTTTTTGTGCTTCATATGTGAGTTGCTTTACGAGCAGATTACTTTATGAACATATTATGTACCGTGATGCCCTCAGTAAGCCAGACTTCACTGAGTTTCTGTTCTCTCCGTTAGCCCAATGTACAATCTAGACCTCATAAGTCTTTCTAAAATAGGCTGACCAAAAGTGGCCATTAATTTTTCTTTGTAAGTTCTTAGTTCTCTATAGTTTCCTTAATGAGTTTCCTTGAAAGGACGCACTCTAAATCTTTTAGGGTCCTGTAGCTGTAATTACCACTGTATTGTATGTAACTGGAGTGCTAGTGAAATAGCTGATCCTGATTTATCAAAATAAGTCCTTCAGAAAGCTCCATTTCTTGTGTTGTACTCAGAAGAACTTAGTGACCACACAGATGATAGATAGCAAGAGTAGTTACTGTGCATTCTGAGTCTTGTGACTCAGACATGAATGTGAAGAGGTGTTTTTAAAATATGAATCTGAATTAGATATCCTTTAGGAATTATAGAGGAGAATTCAGAGGATTATAAAAAAGTAGGTGGAACACTGAGCTTGGAGCTATAGTATCATTGTCTAAATCTACAATCTGCTTTTGATTGGGGTGTGCTCAGGCTGGGCCATGGGCCTCTGTTGGGACCTCTGGACATCTGTAACATGTGGCTGCCTGCCCTGCCTGTTTGGAGCCATCATTCTGTACTGGAGGCTCAACAAAGTCATCACCTGTCTCTGAAACATGCAGTTTTCCCGCAGGTGATTTTAATGCCTATATTCCACAGACCACTTGAAGAAATACCACTTTTAGAGAGTTAAGGCTAATTTTTAGATCATGTATTTGGTAGTACTTCTAGAAATCAAAAAGTCATATAAATGCGTGATATTTGCCATTATAAATTATGAAGTCTACACATAAGAAAATGCATTTTTTTTTGCTTGGTGTATATTTGTCCCTATTTTTTTTAAATGTACACACACACACACATACACACACACACACACACACACACACACACAGAGTTGACTGTAAAGTTGTTTGGGCACTAAACTTCAGCTGTTAGCTAGGGAGCCAGGGATAAAGTGGAGTAGCCCACCCCTCTTTAACCCTCTTTTGTTCCCATTTTGCTTCCATTACTAGAGAAAGGTAACTGTGAGGGTTTGAGTTGAGCTATGTGGGTGTTGACTGCCCTTCTCCCTCACTGACTCCTGCCCCCTTGTAAGTCAGCTGGACCCCGTGCAGATACATTCCGCTCTTTATTTATCTGCATTAATGGACAGGAACCAGGGCACATATAATCCCAAATGGTGGATAATCCAAAAACAGTTAATACTTGACTTTGAAATGTATTTAGTGGTGTTTTAAATTGTTTTTACCTTCCTAACTATATTGTGCTAATGTTGCCATTAGTTTGCATTCCCTGAACATACCCTGGTTGATTGGGGCACTTAGTGGGGAGGGGGCACAGAAAAATACAAAGTGACTGTGGGAACCCAGATTGGTAGGGCTTTGACTGAATTAGAATTTTACTTTGGATAATTTCCATGTTAATGATTGAAAGTTGTCAGCATCTCATCCCGTCTAGGGCCCAGCACAGTGCCTGCTACACAGTTGAATTTCAGGAAATACATGTTAAATGAAGATCCTGGGTGTTTTTCATAGCAGCCCTACTTACGGTCAGATCAGGGCTAGCCCAAGCCAGGAGAGGAAGTCAGTGAAGGATGTCCACCGCCCTCTCCCCTGCTGTTCCATCTCCAGCTTAGTGAAGGTGAGAATTGCCAATCATGGACACTTTTCCAATATGGGGCTGAATTATAGGCTGTTCAACCAGCTGAGCCACAAAGATTAGCTCCTCAGTAGCAGAGACTTAATCCAGGAAGAAAGAAAATATGCTGTTCCTTTAAAATGCAAGGAGATAATTTGAAATAGGCGCAAAGAGGCTGTGTATTCCTTTCAGTAGAGTATAACTTTCCATGGCAATATAAACCTCTAAAGTAAAATAAACAATAATATAGAGCATGACTTCTTAATTTAAGGTCCATGGATCAGCTAAACTCCTGAAATGGCTTGCACATGCATATGTGCGTGGATGTGTGTATATTTTAGGGGAGAGGGTTCATCAACTTGATTGAATTCTCAAAGGGGTCCACAACTCCTCTCTAATTATATAGAGAATAGAATTTACATTTCACTATTTCATGCTTTCCATAAAGCTTTGTAAAGAGGGAAACACACCCATTGCCACTGCCTCTCAATTGTCTCCCTTTAGACTTCAGAACTACCTGAGAAAGTAATGTTGTGAAACTGAAACTGTAGCTGGTTCTAGACTAGGCATGGGCGTAGGCCGAGCAGCCTGGAGTCGGTAAAGAAAGACTGAATGAGAAAGTGAACACTGGCCAGGCAATCTAGGACAAGAGAGCACTGACCTGTGCAAGAAGCCAAGCCACAACCTCTGCAGCAAAATCAGCCCGGAACAGTCAGGACTTGGTCAGTGACTGCCAACTCCCCTGTTTTTGCCTGCTTCCAACTCAGGACCAAACAGAGAAAGCTAATATGCTCCCCAAATCAATCACAAACGAGGCTCCTCTTCTGGTCGGCCCAGCGCCATCCTTATAGCCTCCAATCAGGCAGACCTGAAGCCTTCTCTGTGATTCACCAATAAAGCTTTCCCACTCCCCTGACTGCTTTTGATCCTTTGCCAAACACAAGTGATGGTAGCTGATTCCCTTGCTATAGCAAGCTTTGAATAAATAGCCTCCGCTTGCCCTTGTTTGGGTGGTCTTCCTTTGTTTCAACTGTGCATGGAGATCTGAGAGGTTCCAGGGAAACTCCCTTATCCTGAAATCTCTCTTCTACCAGGTCATCGTGGGGCTGGTAGTAATGATACCATTGGGGCAGACATCTCTTACTGTTTAGCTCTTTATCTTTCCAGGTAAAACATTTTAAATGCATGTTTTCTTTTAGAGACAGATCCGTCTGAGCATACTGATAGCGCAGAACCTCAGGGTGAGAATGGTTCATGGGTCACACAGAAGAGAAAACACCAAATCGTTGGCCATCCAGCCAGGCTCTCAATGTTGTAGGGCTTCTGCATGGGGAGTAGGAGAGTGCCCTTTTGGGTCCTGGCGGCACTGGGATTCTCTGCCCCGTGTATGCACTGGCCACTCCCCTCCTTGCAGCTAGCTTATTGGCCATGTCCTGTCCCATCCCAACTCTCACCTCGTTAGAGCCGATCACCAGAGAACCCAAGAGAGTCATCAACTCAGGGCTAAACACAGAAGGCCTCAAACTTAAGAGTGTTCGCTCTGCCTTCAACTGCAATTGTATGTAACCATCATAGTAAATTTATGTTTAAAAAAATATTGACCTAAAATGTTAACTTTTAAAATGTCACAATTTTTATGGCCTTGTTCTGGCATTTCTTCATCTTGTAATATACTGGGAGTTAAACAAAATCAGAGTGGCCCAGTTTCTCCTAACCTTTGGGAGGCCTTCTCCCTTTCCCGAATGTCTGTGTCTCTCCTTTTTATTGGATCATGTTTTTATAGTGATGTTTTCCTGGGGGCAAGCATTACAGATACTACGAGAGATAGCACGTTAAGAGAGGTTTGGCTGTGTGTGCCTGGTGTCCCAGCCATTGGATGTTTCATGGCCATTGGTCCACGAAACCAATGAGTAAGCTGATTAGAAGACCCCCACCCAGGACTAAGGGGATGTGAACAGAACCTCATTCAGTGATTCTCATACTGGGATCTGTGGCTCAGCAGCGTGAGCGGCTCCAGGGAACTAGTTCGGAATGCAGACGATCGGGCCCCATCTAAATCTCAGAATCAGAATCTGACACTCTGAGGATGCATCCTAGCAATCTGCGTTTTAATAAGCCCTCCAGGCAAGTCTGATGCATACTAAAGTTTGAGACCATTACTCTAGTTAGAAGAGTCATCCAACAGTTTAAGCCTTTTCTCTCCTCCTAGAATAACATTATACGCGGATGCATGGTAGATTTTAGGAGCCCTGACAGCTGGCACCAAAATGAGTGGGAAGCAGGGAACTGTCACCTAGTCCATGGCTTCCAAAACTTTTATATACACAGAGATCACCTGTAGGTCTGGTTAAAATGAAGAGTCTGATCCAGTAGGACTATATTGGGGACCTGGGAGTCTGCATTTCTAACAAGCTCCCCAATGCTGGGGCCGGTCCTAGGATCACATTTTGAAGGCAGGGTCCTAGTAGACTACAGGCCCCAGCTGCAGAACATCTGAGGTGTAGGCAAGCAGGGAGCCAGAGTACAGGAAGTGAAGGGAGAAAGTCCAAGGGCAAGGGCTTAGGAGGCCTTGACGGATTCCTTCATAGGTATGATCACTTACGATTCAGTATGTGTGTCCAGGGATCCCTACAGAGAGGAGAGCGGCCCAGGGGAATGTCAGATGAGCAGCTAGGAAACGTATGAGAGATCAAGGCTGCAGGCTCAAGATCAAGAAGATCACTGGTTAACAAGAGCTGACCTGGGAAGGAGGATTCATATTAATTTAATAAACATTTGTTAACTCCCCTACTCTGTCCAACACCAAATAACCCCAAGGAGCGTATGATCTGCTGCAGAAGGAAGAGGAACCAAACCAACCTACCAGTAATTAACCCTTTAGCTGGGATCTGTTTATCAGTGCCTTCATCTCTAGACAGTGTGATTGGGGAACAGAACAGATATGGAACCTGTAAACATCAGGCCTGAGTGACGCACTTGTCCTAGCCTCTGCACAGCTAGGCAGGGTCGGGGCGCCTTGTGCGATGGCGGGGAGGGGGAGAAGGAAAAGAGGGCCCGAGAAAACCACCCCCAGAAGGTGCTTATAGCTACAGGTAAGCGGTAAGAAGTCATAGAAACCAGGCACCGCTGCTGCCTCTTAGGAAAGGGCTCAGTCTGACTCTCTTCATGACGTGTGACCGGTCTGCAGACGTGCGGTCTTACGTCCACCCTGAATCACATGGATCCTGATGGTATTTCTTAGTTTAGTGTTACACCTTATGTTAGTTCCTCCAACAATATATATGAGTGTATTAGGAGATTTATGCAGAGGAAATTGAAAAGTGTTTTTCAGTGAGGCTAAGATTTCATTGGTATGTGAAATAGCCTATGACAATTTCAAAAAAATAAAGTCGCACAAGGTTTGTTTTGTTTTTTAATGAGTTTCAGATTAGGGAAGGATAGGAGCAATTATTTTTAGGAAGACTGTGTGTGCTCTTTCAGAAAACCGACTTGCTCATAACTCCCTTTCCTGAAGATAAAATGACAGAACAAAGCCTATTTATAGACTTCCTAGAAGTAAGACTTGTTTGTAGTATAAATAAACACTAGTATTCACAGAGCCTAAAATTAAGTGTCCCAACGTGACCACCGACCGTCCATGAATTCTTCATGCTGTTATTCATAGGTCGGAGTGGCTTCCAAGTAATTTTCTCAAGGAGATGCCCAGTAGCTCACTTGTAGTGGAGCCCAAGTAAGTGATCGGGTAGAGAGATTACTTCTTAGCAGCTTTTACCCCCATGTTCTCTTGAGTCAGGGCTATGATTCCAGCTGCACCCTGGTTGGAGTGTACAATAGGATTCTCAGTGAGAGCACATCCTATTCATACAACTAAATCGATATTGGAGTATGACCACCTTTCAATAGCTTTATTTGAACTTGCTGGTAAATCATACATCCTAAAATTACTCCTCCATATACCATACTTGTAATCCAAATGGCAGGTCTACCTCTGAAAGAAGTGTGTGTTTGTGTGTGTGTGTGTGTGTGTGTGTGTGAGAGAGAGAGAGAGAGAGAGAGAGAGAGAGAGAGGGAACGTTCAAGGATTATACAGCCTCAAGACATGTGATGGTCATCCTCTGTGCCCCACACTCTCAGAGCATCTTGAACCGCTGAAAACACATAGATACACAAGGCTCTGCTTTCCATTCAGGCTATTTTTGCAAAGGGCGTATTATAGTTGTTCTGACAAAACAGCTTCAGACCCTTGCCAAAGAGAATAAATTACAGTACGAATGGGTAATAATTATTAGGAACTTATTTTTGGAATAAGAAACCTTCCTTAATAAAGGGCTATGTACTGCCCACTGAAAGGAACAGAGAATTTTCCCCAAAGTCAAAAATACGCTTTTAACAGTTCGTGTACTTATCCTGTGGGGGTTAAGTTAGGGTTAACACGTGTTCCCAGAAAGCCAAATTCAAGCTGGCTTCAACCTGCGTATTACAAGGAGCACTTAGAAAGCAAATTTGAGTTCCTTAAAGATAATAACTAATTTGAAGTTGCAGTTCCTTCAGTTTTTGCAGCAGAGTTTGATGGGCTTGAAGTATTCAGATCTTTCGGTAACACATGCAGATCCCAAATATTTTTAAGGAGGCCAAATTGAAATAGATTGAAAAAATAGCCAACAGGCTAAGCATCTTCCAATAATGTATTCTGCAGAGCTGTCAGAAAAAGAATAAACGTGAAATTGGGGGGGAAAAATGATTTATTTTGGCTTCCATCTTTTGTGGCTTTGCTCTCCAAAGAAGTTAGAATTAAAGATGAGAATGCCTTGTGACCCTAATTATAATAACTACAATATTTGGTTCTAATTTTAAGACTGTTTTCACAGAGTTGACATAAAGGAAAACTCGGTAAATTAATTCAAAAAGAACTGAGTACAAAGGAACCCAGTATAAGAAGAGCCTAAATTCAGTCAAGGGAGGAGGCAGGCACAAAGATGGGAACTTCTGATTTGCTTTTGTTTTTCTCTGACACAAACACAGAATTTGGATTGTGTGTTTCTTCTCTACCAGGCATGGATTATTTAAAAATTAACTGTTAGTTTTGAAAAGTACAAGTGAACAGAAGGCAAAAGACAAAATTAATATCATTAAGCAAAACTCTAACATTGCTCTTTTGTGTTCCAATATGCTTACCCAGTGATCACAGGTTACTCAAGATGCCCCTATAGTGTTTGTTAAATTAAATTGAATATACCTTTTCCATTTTACTTGTTCTTCCAAGGTGGCTGTACCCATATCTCAGAAGAAAAAAGAAATGAAGATCTAGTGTATAAATTGCTTTCTGCGTGTATAACCCACTGCAGCCATGTTGGATTAAGGCTATGTTTATTTAAGCCTCAGTCAAATTGTTTATTTAAACCTCAGTCAAATTGGTCATTTTCATAAACTGATCAGTAAAAAATGTATTTCTCTTGGTGTTTCCATGGGTCATTCACCAAGCAATAACACCATCAGGAATCACTGATCCCCAGGGGATAACAGCTTAATTACACAGAAATTTAAAACTGAGAATAGTGGCATAAATGCAGACATGGAGACTGTCCTGTCTGTGGGTGGTTTATTATTAAATTTAATACTTCAGAAGGTCTTTTTGGTTTGTGTAGATTTTAATTACTAAGTAAGTCTGGTAAAAAATGAATTATTGTATTATCACAAATAATACAAGGTATAGGTTACGAGCATTGCAATCTGCAGGTGTAACATACATAAAGCAAGATTAATAGTATCAAGCAATTAAACTGCAGCTAAAAGAAAGGTTTAATGCTACCCTTAAGTGTAACTTAAACTCTTGCTAAATATTTTTAACTGCAATAAAAGCATGTTAATTTTAGGAGTGACTTCTTTACAGGACCTCATTTCTTAGAGTAAGTTTTCCTTTCTAGGAATACAAAAGCATACTGAAATTGTTTCTATTGGTAACTCATTCCATAAAGAACTGATTTTTTTCTTGGTTTTTAAGCTCAATGAAGAAAGTCCAAAATAGCACAGGAAATTTTGTGTGTGGTGAATATATGTATGAACTAAACCCAGTTGGGATAAAAATGATTAAATTATTGATAAGGTCATTGTTGGTCCCAAAGCGTTCCATTAGTCATACAGTGTACGCCTTAAATATTTTGAGAATTTGGCCTTAACTTTCCTATAATTGCAGATAAAATAGAGGAAACTATATTTTGCTTTAATGTAATATCCTTGCATGTACAACTTATTAACAGTTTTATATAAAAGAAACTTGCTAGGCACCTATTAATGAATTTTTTCCTTCTGTGTTTCTGGGTTTTTTTTCCACTTCCTGAATTATTTTTATGCTGCCATTAACCAGATGAATTCCTGCATTTCCAATTTAGCCACCTTTCCTTGTCAGTCGTGTGACAGGTGGCTTTACAGTGAGTTTAACAAGACCTTGGTAAACACGTAAAGCACTTAGCAAAGTGTACAGAGCTCTTTACAGAGAACTTTCTGGCTCACGCTCTCTCTCTCTATTTCTCTCTGTGTCTCTCTCTCTCTCTCTCTCTCTCTCTCTCTCTCTCTCACACACACACACACACACACACACACACACACACACACACTTTGGTCCTTGCCCTGGAATTATTTACCAGTGTACTTGGCAAGGTGAAACTTCAAAACTAAAGCAATGTAAAATATTTATAAAGCGGCACATCACAGATTACACATTAAATATAAAAGTACTGAAGACGTACATTCTGTGTGATTTTGAAGGCATGTTTTATTCACTGTAGATTGCTAGGTGTCTTCAGTCCCCACTCCTGACAGCTCTGCGGTGGCAACTGCAGCACATATGTATCTGCAGGGTGGTTTTTGAAGCTAAGCTAACACAACCCCAAATGGCAGGAAAGCTGCAAGAGAAGGGGTTTGGGCAACAACTGAGCATTTTGTTATAGAAGTAATAGGAATATAGATTATTTCTGAAAAGTAGACTCCTTTGTTTTCGATGCATTATCTGTGATGAAACCAAGGATGTGATTGTCCATAAGAAAATGAGAGGAATTTGAACTTTAAGGAAGAGGGATAAAGATAGCATTGTATTCTCATCTGTGGTGTGTATTAACCTTCATTAGTTTGGGGGGTTTTTTTGATAAATGATGTTTATTGTAATATGATAGATGTCACCTTTTTTCAAAAGGCATTTTGCTTTCAATAGCCTGGAAAACACACAGAAAAAATTTTCTCTACACATAAGAAGGCCAAGCAAAAGCAATGTCTTTTGGGAAACAGCAGCAGCAGTTACCAAATGGGCTTATTCAGATAAGGCAAGCATTAAAATAACCTCCAGAAGGGAAGGGGCCACATTCAGGGCACAGTATTGTTTTATGGGTGTGATCCTTGAGTTTTGTACTGGCATCCAGATTTGAACCAGGAGGAATCACTTAAATGTCAGAATTTGCAGTTTTCAAATTGCCAAAATTTGCCTATCCGTCGAACCAAGATAATTCTTATTTATTTCTCTACTTATGTTTTTCAGCGTTACTGAGGTATCATTGACACCTAACAATTGTAGGATGTTTAGCATACGTCATTGTGATTTGATGTACGTGCACATCGTGAAAAGATTCCTCCGTCTATTTAATTAACATAGCCATGATCTCACATATTTATCTTTTTTTTTTTTTGGTGAGAACATTTAAGTTCTTTCTTTCTTAGCAAATTTCAATGATACAATACAGTGTTACCAACTATGGTCACCATGTTATACATTCGCCCCTCATCAGTTTTTTTCATTGATGAATGTTTCATCAGTTGTGTCACTTGGATAACTGAATAACCATGTTCTAAGTGATTTTAGTCACTTACTAATGCAGATATAGATAGTTATCAGTTTAAAGGTCCTTAGACAGGTCCCCAGATGGTCTAATCCAGGTACTTTTTGCTTTGCCCATTCTCTGGTTCCCCGACACTCTTTGCAAGACCAGTTAGTTGTTTGTAATTAAGAAGAGCAACCTGTTTAATTTAGGGATATTTTGGTACTTCTTGAAACAGTAAATATTAGCATTTGTAATTTGAAAGAATTAGAAGTGTGTGGAGAAATAATGTTTCATTCTAAACCACATAAATACAAGCATATTAGACAAAATATACATATATATATTTTGTGTTAGTCACCTCTCATATATTAGCAGTGAGGTAAGAACTGAAAGGTAGATAAACATTCTAAGCAATACTGTAACATTTTTTTTAAGGATAAATGTCATTTAGACATTAAATTTCTTCCTGAAAAATTGAGTAACATAATTTAAGATGAAGTTGAAAATAGTTTATTCTGTTGATTAATTTGGTAATATGAATAAAAGAACTCAAATATTTGATCATATGGTTCCTAATAAACTGGGATGCGTATGTGTGATTATACACTATTTTGTCACAGCTTTTTGATTCCTCCTTAAATGTAATACTCCCTGAAAAAAAAGCAGTATTTGAATTTTTTTTTTTTTGGCCTCACTTTAACCTCACAGATGGTTATATTTGGTTTTGAATTTTGCAAGGAGGTAATATCTCTTAACTAATTTTTAAAGAATCTCCTCTATTCTGTACTATTCAGTGGTACTAGAAATTTAGAATTTTTGAGTCTTTGCTATGTGCCAGAATCACACAGATTTCTAGCTGAAGTTCCTAGAGAAAGGCTTGTGTAAGGAAATTATAGCCATATATATAAAATTAGAAGTAAATGGATAAAAATATATCAAAGTGAATTATTTTAATTTTCTTGTAAGAATTAGATATAAATAGCTTAGCATTGGCTCAGAGTCTGAGGTGTTACTATTTATGATATAGAATTAGAGACAGACCTTGTTTAGTATTCCTATTAGCTTTTTATATCTGCTCTGTAGCACCAGTGTTCGTTTTCCTGGCCATAAAACTGACTGTGTTTTGAAAACTACCCCTAGAAAGATAACCTCACTGATAAGGTATATCTATTCTGAAGTTAAAAATTAAGTATCATTATATGTTTCATTTGAAATAACTGTCTGCGCTTGACAAAAACAGATATCTTTTGTTTTTTCCACATTTAATTTTAAAATGAATATTTTTACATAGGAGTGAAATGTGAGAATGCAGTTTTCTGTTTGGCTGTAGTAATTTGTCATATGACCATTTGCAAAAGTCTAGTTAACAAAAAAAAGGTCAGTAATAATATAAAATTTTGGAATATTGTTATTTTGTAATTCATAACCTTACGTATGAGGCAACTATCAAACTGCATTCATTTTTCTCTTTGCCTTTTTGAGATTTGTGATTTCTAATACATATGAAAGATTTCTACCCTTTTCAAATATCATACTTGTGTTTTATACATATAGGAATAAAGTTTAGTGATTGTGGCCTAGTTATAAAATTACAAAACTCATTTGAAAGCTTAAAACTTGGATTTCACTGTATTATATTTTTGATATATAATGTTTGCTCAGTGTGATCAGTTAAAAATTATAATTTTTTCACAGTCACAGGAGAAAATTATTCCTCTTTATATTACTCTCAAAAGTACTATTTTCTGCATTTGGGTTTTGTTTCTTCCCAGACGGTGGGTACGGCTGCTGTTCGGACGAGAGTTCCCCCTGCAGGATCTTCTGGTGGTCTGGGATGCCTTGTTTGCAGATGGCCTCAGCCTGAGTTTGGTTGATTATATCTTCATAGCCATGTTACTCTACATCCGAGATGCTTGTAAGTGTTAATGACCTTGCTGACATTCAACTAAGTGGTCCTGATTTTTTAAACTGTGTTTCTTAAATATACTTTATTTTTTATTTTGAATTACCATACCTACATTTTTATAGTAGGCAGTATATTGAAGTTTCAAAGGAACATACTAAATATGCTTTCTGTTAGTTAACCATGTACATATTGGGAGATGTGAGTGATTTTATATTGAGAGAATTGGAATATTCTTCAGAACCCTTTTTCTAAAGACTTTACTCCTGCTTTAATCTCCTCATTACACACATTTGTGAAACATACATATAAAAAGCCAGTATTTCAGATATGTTTAGAGCTCCACCTTCTGACAGGTAGGGAGTATTCAGGAATATTTATCAGGAGCTTGGAGCTGTTTTTATAGTATCTACAACTTGCCAATAAAAGTTAAATATTATATTTAAAGATATTTTAACTTCTTCTCAGTTGTATTTTGGCCAAATGTATTTCTCAGTGGAGTGTCAAATGGCAGATGTATTCCCACCTCATCCGATCTACCTTAGGGTGCTTGCCGAGCTGGAAAGCCAGTGCCTAACCCTTTGGAATGGTCCGATAATCCTTCGCTTGAAGAAAATAGCAAAGCGTGTTCTAAATTTCAAAATACCTCAAATTGTTTTCCTTCTCAAAAAAATAACCACAGTTCACAAAACCAGATTTGTAAGCCAAAATATAATTAGGAGAGATTGCACAAAGGGATGATGAAGTAGGAAATAAAAAACTACCATAAGAGTAGGACTTTGTCAGAAGAACATAAACTATTTGGAGTCATTCATAATCTTGACTGTTAAATTGCTGTGTGGTTCTCTTTCTGTGTTCATTAAATGCCAGTTGTGCCAGATGCTGTTGTTATGCCTCTGGTAACACTAATAATATCCTTTAAATTTTAGATTATACTTTCTAAATTCCCCCAAAATTACTTGAATGAGTAAGTGACAGGAGCACCACATTTTATCCAAAACTTGTGGTCTTCTTCTGTTCCTTGAAGGTCAGATAGTTTGGGTATTGACATGCAAAGTGAAAAGTTCCTTCTTTCTGAGTCAGAGCTAAACCGAGAAGAACATGGAAATCATAAGAGGAAACATCTTGGAAAGTAGAGAAGAATGTTTGGGTAGATTTGAGGGATACTGTTGATAGATTTTAGAATATTTAATGCTAATCTCCCATTTAAAAATGGTATGATTTTTATAGAATATAAGTAATAAAAAACAAAAGGAATGAGAAGCTGCTTTTATTTTTAAAAATGCTTTTGGATAATATTTTCACAAAATTTTCCAAGTCAAACCACTATCGAAATGTATTCTGATTTTCTGTAGTCTTAAACATTTGAATATTTACTCTTTTCTTACTTTGGTGCATCACAACTATATTTTTAATTTAATCACCCTGTTTCCTGTGCTAAGATCTACTTTTAAAAATTAATTTAGTAAAACTTGCAGTTTTTGGCAGCTGAAGCCTTTGTACATTTTTAATCCCTGGTCTGATGACCTTATAAAACACATAGGCAAAAGTGAAAAAATGCAGGAGTAATGAAGTTGTTTATTTCAATATGAAGTCCAAGTTATTTAAGTTTGCTTATTTAAACCCATAACAGTGGATGAGATTTCCTAAAAATAGGATGACTATATATTAAGTATTTAAGGGGCACTGCCCCTGTCCTCAGGAAGTTTACCAACTAGTAGGAAAGACTGACGTCATTAACTTCAAACTGACGTGTCTGGAACTGTGGCTGAGGCATGGATGGGCAGCATGAAAGTTTACAGCAGGGGCACCGAGCTCCCCTCCGGGCAGGCTGTGTGACTAGAGAAAACGCTATAGATGTTGGCGAGCGAAATAAGGGATCTGCGTTCCAGGCAGAAGGAACAGCATGAGCAAAGAAGCTATGGAGGAAGAGTCAGCTTAATGGGGGTGCTGTATGTGTGTTTCTGTGACTGTCTGGTATCCTGAGGGTGCAAAGGGAGAGTGACTAGCAGGTTATGAGGCTGAAGGAGTCAAGAGAATTAGATCGTGATGAGAGTCCTTATCCTGGAGGCGACAGGAAACTGCTGAAAGGTTCAGAGCAGCAGTGTGGGCAGTGTTAGGTCACTCTGTCAGCCGTGTGGAAATAGACTTGAAGCAGACAAGACTGGAGCAAGGACATCAGAGAAAAAGTTATGACCATAGTCCAAGGGAAAAACAGTGGATTGAAGAAATCTTCAGAACTGAAGTCAGCATGTCTTGGGGATTAAATTGAATAGGTGAGAGAGAACAGGAAGTTCTCCCTCATGAGCCCTGGCTTGGAGAGCTGAGTAATCTGTACCACTTGGAGAGGAAAGAGAAGGATTAGCAGGTTTGGGGAATGGGTATGATTGAGTTTGGGCCATGCTGAATTTGAGATGTCTGTGAGAAATCAGTACCTGAAGATTGGAAAATAAAGCTGTCAGTGTCAAGGCTACAGATTTATTTTTGCAAATGGTGAATAGGTACGTGTTCGTTAAAGCCGCAACAGTGGATGTGATCTTCCAAGAATAGAGGGACCATACATCCCAGTTTATATGGAACAGTCTCAGTTTACACTTGCTAATCAAGAGTAATAGTTATTCATACTGCCTTCTTTCACTCTCAGAGGCATCCCATAGAGATCATAAGAATTATATGGTCAGTCTAGCTAAGGTGGGTGCTTACAGAAAGAGAAGGTGGCAAAGGTATTTAATATCAGTATTTAAGAGGCACCAGAGAAGGAAGAGCTTGTGTTGTAACCTCACAAAGCTGTTATATGAGCGAGGGAAGTAACAGGGGTCAGGAGTGCTGAGGTACAGTAAGGTAAGGCTGGAAAGGTCCACCTGTGGAGGGACAGTCGTTGGAGACCTTACCGAAGTGGATTCAGTGGACTGGGGGAGCAGAAGCTGGATTATGGTAGGTTGAAGGATAACCGGACAGCTCAGAACTACAATAGCCTTTTCTACAGTTTTTGTTGTTATTTTATACACACATTACATTTTCAACAAAAAGTCAACTAAATAAAAAAGAAAGAATGCAGAGAGAGCATGTGCAGAGTAATCTTTAAAGAAAGTCAACAGGGAAGGGAAGAAGAAAGATGTAACTAGAGGTCGGTGTGGGGACCAGGAAGGTTTGATGGCTGCCTGTAGAGGGAAACAGGGCACCTGGAGGTGGGAGAGCTGCGGAGAATTTCTTTCTCAGACCAGAGTCTGAGCTCCTCCTTCAAGGGTCAGCGCTAGTTTTTCCCTCCTGTTCTGTGAGTAGGATTTATGAAAAGTTGAATTATCCTGTTTTTTTGAAGTTTTTACCGTTTATGATTTGTTCTTCACACCCACTCTTCTACCCGCCAGTGAGAGACAGAATTTTGTCTCTCTTGGTTTGCCTACTGTATCCCAGCATCTAGAACAGGGCCCAGTGCATAGTAATCCTCCTGACACATATTTTTTGAGTGAAATAATTGAAGAAACAAGGGCCTAGACTAGGCAGTGGCGTGAGGTCGGGAATCCTGTGGAAGGAGGCACCAGGCAGGTTTCAGAAGTAGACCGGTTTCTAGGAGAAGGTGCCTGATAAAGGACGAGGCGAGGCTGTCTGCTGTGAATGGGGCACGGCAGGGCTTGAGGGGAGTGACTGGGAAGCGCTGGGGAGGTGGCTGCCCAAGACCTAGCATGAGCCCGCGAGCTGTTGAAGAGCCTGCAGAGACATGTGGGCAGTGGCACCCGGTGACGCTCACCGGGCAAGACCCAAAGAGGCAGAGAGCAATTCAGGCTTCAAGTGAGGCCCACATCCGGCTGAAAGGAGGCAGGAGGTGGGGGGCGTTGAGTACATCTTAAGAGAGAGGTTCAAGATGTGTAGGGAGAGAAGTGTGGCCAGGAAGAGACTGCTGCAAAATCAGAGTATCAGGGGATTTACAGGGAGCATGCGAGAGCTGAAAGCATCAGAGGTTGTGGTCAAACGAGAGGACGTGGAGCAGTTCTCGGTGTGACCAGGGTGGTCAAGGTCAGTAAAGGGGGGAAGGAAGTCACTGAGGAGATCAAGGGATTGGGAAGGAGCTGGGCTTTTTGTTTGGTCCTCCAGGGACACTTCATCGAGAATCATGATAGGAGAAGGTATAGAAGAAGCACAGTGAGGCCAGCAGTGGAAGCATCCCATAATTGCAGAAGAGTGACCAAGGAAACAACTTTTATTCAGTCAATCATTTATTCAAAGCATCAACCACTCAACCAGTATTTATTGAGTGCCTGCTCTTTGCCGGCCATCCTGGTGCCTCCACGACACTAACGAAGGGGAAGGATGGAAGTATAGATAGAGGGATCTGTATGGAATGAGAGGAAGCAATGGCTCACAGACAGAATCAGGGAGTGGGGTGCCCCCCACCATCACCCCTGGAGGTTGCAGGGGCAGCAGTGGTCGGGAGGGCAAGGCTCCAATGGGAAGGTGTTGTTCCTCAGAGAGGATTGGGAGGGGGCAGAGTAGCAGGAAGAAGACACAGAACAGGATAGGGCAGAACACATGGGAGGGCAGTACTGATCAGATGAGTCTGCATCTTAGGCCGGGGTCAAGAACAAGAGGAAGGTGGGTAATTTGCCACCCTGTGCGTTCCATATGGAACATTGGTGTCGAGTTTTTATTCCATCTCCGTGGATTCTGACTCATGATGCCCTGCCTGGGGCATCCAGAATGCTGATGTTCCATTACACCCAGTCGTCTTCAAGCTCAAAAAGTTTTAACCGAACACCACTGTACAAGGCTCTGGGCATGACGTGTGCTCTCTTGGAGCTATAGCTGATGTGTTTGTAGCTCAAGGAATGTTGCTCTTGCAGAAACTAAAGAGCCTTCCTTCAGTGACGGCACTCCTTACCTGGGGCCCCTGCTTCCTAGGGGTTCAATGGAGGGCTTCATCTTGATGCTGTGCAGAATATCCAGTAGGTGTGTGTTGCCCTGAGTCAAGGGTGTCTAGCCTTCATCATCGTGTCAAAGGAATATGTCACCCAAAAAACAGTTCAGATCCACCACATCTAGTCCAAAATCCTGATTTTACAGGCTCAGGTAATGAGGCCTGTTATGAATTGAACTGTATATTCAATCCAAAAAGATATGTTGAAGACCTAACCCCTAGTACTTCAGAGTAGGACCTTAGTTGGAGATAGATTGTTGCAGATGTAAGCAGTTAAGAGGACGTCCTACTGGAGTGGAGGGCCTCTGATGCAATATGACCGGTGTCCTTCTAAGAAGATGAAAATTTGGACACAGACGTAAACAGAGAGAAGACAGTGTGAGGACGCATGGGGAGAATAATGCCATATGAAGACAGGGCAGAGATTGAAGTGATGTGTCTACAAGCCAAGGAATGGCAAGGATTTCCACCTGTCACCAGAAGCTGTGAGAAGGACATAGAACAGATTGTCCCTCAGAGGCTCTCAGAAGGAGCAAACCCTGCCAACACTAGAAGCTAGAAGAGGCAGGAAGGATTCTTT
The DNA here is from genome assembly GCF_003676395.1 of Aethalodelphis obliquidens. NCBI lineage: Eukaryota > Metazoa > Chordata > Mammalia > Artiodactyla > Delphinidae > Aethalodelphis > Aethalodelphis obliquidens. The sequence continues at coordinate 9,040,380 of NW_020838000.1, forward strand.
CCTACAGATGTGAGAGGGACCATGACCCTGCCGAGACCTTGATTTCGGACTTTCAGACTCCAGAACTGTTAGACAATACATTTCTGTTGTTTTCCACCATCCATTTTTTGGTACTTTGTTACAGCAGCCCTAGCAAACTAATACAATGCCCTTGGCAGTTAAGTGATTGAAAATAATCACACTCAGTCTGTGGGGTTAGATCCCAGTGTCCTTGCTTAGTTCTCATTCTACCCAGTTCACCATCAGCATCTCATATTTAATTTTTAACAAAAGTATTCATATAAGTTTCTTTATTCACCTTGAAGAAAGCTTTCATTCTCTATGAAAGTAATTGTCAGCCAAGTATAATATTCAACCACTTAATAAATTTCATAGAAACAGCATGTTCTTTATGAAGCCTCAGAGATGGAGCCCAACCTCCGTGTTGAGAGGTTAGGAAAGAAGCTCTAGGCCACCGGGCTGATGTCAGGCAGACTGGTGCTCACATCACCTTTAACATCCCTCAAACCCTGCCATGATTTTATTAAGTAAAAGTAAAATTTCACATTGGAAAAAAAAGCAATACGAACATTACCTATACAGATTTTAAAATTTAACCTTTGAAATGAAGGTCAAATGGCTACTCTTCAAACAAAACTTTCACTTTTCCAAAGATACAGACCAGAATTATTATAAATAGATTATTCCCAAATATTTTAATTAAACTAGAAACATTTTTACTTTCTTATGTGTTGTAAGAAGTGCTTTGTGTATTCTTTGCTGGATTATATGGATTAAGATTGCATGCAAATTTTTCACAGAACTAGAACAAAAAAGTTTCACAATTTGTATGGAAACACAGAAGACCTCGAATAGCCAAAGCAATCTTGAGAACGAAAAACGAAGCTGGAGGAATCAGGCTCCCTGACTTCAGACTATACTACAAAGCTACAGTAATCAAGACAGTATGGTACTGGCACAAAAACAGAAATATAGATCAATGGAACAGGAAAGAAAGCCCAGAGATAACCCCACGCACACATGGTCACCTTATTTATTTATTTATTTTTTTGCGGTACGCGGGCCTCTCACTGCTGTGGCCCTTCCCGCCGCGAAGCACAGGCCCCGGATGCGCAGGCCCAGCGGCCACGGCCCATGGGCCCAGCTGCTCCGCGGCGCGCGGGATCCTCCCGGACCGGGGCACAAACCTGTGCCCCCCCGCATCGGTAGGCAGAGTCTCAACCACTGCACCACCAGGGAAGCGCAGTCACCTTATTTTTGTTAAAGGAGGCAAGAATATACAATGGAGAAAAGACAGCCGCTTCAGTAAGTGGTGCTGGGAAAACTGGACAGCTACACGGAAAGAGTGAAATTAGGACACTCCCTAACACCATGCACAAAAATAAACCCAAAATGGATTAAAGACCTAAATGTAAGGCCAGACACTAGAAAACTCTTTAGAGGAAAACATAGGCAGAACACTCCATGACATAAATCACAGTAAGATCCTTTTTGACCCACCTCCTACAGAAATGGAAATAAAAAAAATAATAAACAAATGGGACCTAATGAAACTTAAAAGCTTTTGCACAGCAAAGGAAACCATAAACAAGATGAAAAGACAACCCTCAGAATGGGAGAAAATATTTGCAAATGAAGCAACTGACAAAGGATTAATCTCCAAAATTTACAAGGAGCTCATGCAGCTCAATATCAAAAAAAAAAAACCCAATCCAAAAATGGGCAGAAGACCTAAATAGACATTTCTCCAAAGAAGATATACAGATTGCCAACAAACACATGAAAGGATGCTCAACATCATTAATCATTAGAGAAATGCAAATCAAAACTACAATGAGGTATCATCTGACGCCAGTCAGAACGACCATCATCAAAAAATCTAGAAACAGTAAATGCTGGAGAGGGTGTGGAGAAAAGGGAACCCTCTTGCACTGCTGGTGGGAGTGTAAACTGATACAGCCACTATGGAGAACAGTATGGAGGTTCCTTAAAAAACAAAATAGAACTACCATATGACCCAGCAATCCCACTACTGGGCATATACCCTGAGAAAACCATAATTCATAAAGAGTCATGTACCACAACGTTCACTGCAGCTCTATTTACAATAGTCAGGACATGGAAGCAACCTAAGTGTCCATCATAGGATGAATGGATAAAGATGTGGCACATATATACAATGGAATATTACTCAGCCATAAAAAGAAATGAAATTGAGTTATTTGTAGTGAGGTAGATGGACCTAGAGTCTGTCATACAGAGTGAAGTCAGAAAAAAAAAAAAACAAATACCGTATGCTAACACATATATATGGAATCTAAAGATAAAAAGAAAATGGTCGTGAAGAACCTAGGGGCTGGCCAGGAATAAAGATGCAGACCTACTAGAGAATGGACTTGAGGACATGGGGAGGGGGAAGGGTAAGCTGGGACAAAGTGAGAGAGTGGCATGGACATATATACACTACCAAACGTAAAATAGATAGCTAGTGGGAAGCAGCCGCATGGCACAGGACGATCAGCTCTGTGCTTTGTGACCACCTAGAGGGGTGGGATAGGGAGGGTGGGAGGGAGGGAGACGCAAGAGGGAAGAGATATGGGGATATATGTATATGTATAGATGATTCACTTTGTTATAAAGCAGAAACTAACACACCATTATAAAGCAATTATACTCCAATAAAGATGTTAAAAAAAAGAAAAAGATTACATGCAAAAATAAAGGTTAGGAGATAAGGAAATATAATCCTATTATACTCCTATAGTATAATATAATCGTATTATTACTCCTGTAATAGTTTAAAATCGCGCTGCTTTTCTCACACTTTTTTTAGTGACTGACTTCATACTGTAAGTCACTCATGTGGTCCCCTCCTTCCCCTGGCCTTACCTACCTAAATCTTGCTCCTGTTTTCACGCCTCGGGCAAAGTAGCTTCCCCCCGACCCACCCAACCTTCCCTGATTAGTCTAGCCCTCATTGACCTCTCGCTTTTACAGTCCTATAAGGTTTTAATCAATGCTACTCCACGTAGCACTTAATTACACTCAGTCTTATATTGTTCTTTCCTGTGACTGTGTGCCTCGTTTTCTCAACTAGACTGTCAGCTCCTCAGGACCAGGGCCGATGTTACAGTTCTTCCCGGCCCCTCAAAGCATTTGAAGCATCCTCTCGTTAGTATTGGGGGTGATCTCAGACAGAAGGGCGCTCTAGAGACCTGGGGTGAGGGCATGGATTCGTGTGCCATCGTTGCTGAGAGGACAGGTGCCAGAAGCTGTTTTCAACGTGGCTTTTGTAAAGAAAGCATTGTCTACCTTTAAATTAAGTATCTCAATTTTTTGCTTCTTATCTTTTATTTATTTAAATTTTTATTTTGTTTTTTACTAGTCTCAAAGAAAAACCTTTTCTCTAATTTACAAAGTAAAATACCTTTTATTTGTCTTGTAAATTGTATTAATAGCTAAAACACTATAATCAAATCCATTTAACAGTAGATTTTCCTAACCATCTCGCAAATGTTTATTGTCTCTTTTAATTGACTTTTCTTTCTGAACACTTTGTAAATGGAAAAGTTTCTTTCGGGCACTTCTGTCCACTTCCTGCCTTGTTTTTTCAGCCAGCATCAACATGGCGCTGCACTGTAATTTTCCTAGGTTTTCTGTAGGGGTCTCCTTAGTCATTTCTCAGCCTGGCCTGGTATGGCAGTTATGTCCTCTTTGTGGTTTAAAACATTGCTCCTTTTTATTTCATTTTAGATCTCCCCTTACTCCTCAGCCATTATCTGTCTATCTGCCAGTATTTCCATCTGTCCCACCCCAGAATTTCTGTTTCTCTATTTTCTCGTTAAGAGCATGTTCAACATTATACTGATGTCAAAATGCAGTTAATTTCAACGATAAATTGAATGTATTTGTCTTGTCTGGAAAAGCTTTACCCAACCTCAGGGACTAGGAATAAAGACTCTCCCAAATCACACAGTGATGTGCCACAGAGTTTATATCAAAGCACAAACGGGGAGTCTTATTTTTGAAGGAATGTTTAAACAGTTCCTGACTGCCAGCTCTCTTTCCTCTCAGACATTAAATATTGTCAGTTATTTTTATGACCATCTCAGATGTAGATATTAATATACCCTTTGGGTTACACGTGTACCATTTATATTACTTTATGTTTTTAGTCTGATGTACCAGAATAGCACGTTGTCTTTTTTTTTTAATGTTTAGATTTTTTTTAATAAAGCAGGCTATTTTTTGGAGAATTTCTGGCTCACAGGAAAATTGAGTGGAAAGTACAGAGAACTTTCCATCTGCCTCCACGCCCACATACACACTGCCCACTGTACTATCAGCATCCCTCACCACGGCAGTCCATTCGTTACAGTAGATGAAACTACACTGACACAGCATCATCACCCAAGTCCATGGTTTACTTTATTTATTTATTTTTAACATCCTTATTGGAGTATAATTGCTTTACAATGGTGTGTCAGTTTCTGCTTTATAACAAAGTGAATCAGTCATGCATATACATATGTTCCCATATGTCTTCCCTCTTGCGTCTCCCTCCCATGGTTTACTTTACAGTTCACTCTTGGTGTTAGACATTCTGTGGGCTTGGACAAACGTATAATGACGTGTATCCACCCCTATATATCGTACAGAGTCATTTCCCTGCCCTAAAAATCCTCTGTGCTCCGCCTGTTCATCCCTCCCTCCCCTCTAACCCATGACGACCACTGATCTTTTTATTGTCTACATAGTTTTTTCCAGATTTTTTTCTCCGTAATTTCTCCATAGATTTTTCCAGTTTTTCTCCATAATTTTCCAGATTGAAATATAGTTGAATCATACATTATGTAGTCTTTTCAGATTAGCTTCTTTCACTTAGTAATATGGCATCTAAGTTTTCTACATGTCTTTCAGGTCTTGATAGCTCATTTCTGTTTAGCACAGAATACTATTCCACGGTCTGGATGTACCACAGTTTATCCACTCACCTACTGAAGGACACCTTGGTTGCTTCTGATTTTTGTCAGCTATGAATAAGGCCACTATAAATATCAGTGTGCAGGTTTTTGTGTACAGGACATAAATTTTCATCTCATTTGGGTAAGTACCGAGGAGCGCGACTGACTGCTGGATCGTATGGGAAACGTCAGGAGCTCAGCTGAGCTGGGCGCGAGAGAGAGCCAAGCTTCTAGGTGTCGGAGTAGCCAATTAAAGCAACAAGTCAAAAGTGGAAGAGTTAAGCCTTTAGTCACTTACTGTGGTGGTATAATAAGCAGGGGTCAAAACCTGGAGAAAACGCCAAAGCCTGTGTTCCATTTTCACCCACGGCACGGCACACTGGTTGAGGGCCAGGTGATCAGCACAGATGTGCCGTCTTCTCACTGTTGAGGGAGCCCTGAGCGAAAAAGTCTGGCAGTCTATGAACCCTGAGATGGTGGTGGTGTCAGAGGGCGGGACGTGAGCAGAAAGGCGAGGGGTGGAAGAGTACTGGCTACTGAGTCACACGAGGGAAGGCGTCTTCACGGTTTCCTCCGCCTGCCTCTACCTGACAAGGACCACTGCCCAAGGCCTCAGATAAAGAGATGTACGAACGAAGGCACCGGGGCTTGGAATACAAGTATGTGGAAGATCATGCCCGATGAGTTGGCCTGAGACCTTGACTGCAGCTCCTTCCAGAGCGTGCAAGGTGCTGGCTGTGCACCAAGTCCGGAGTGGGAAGGGCAGTTCTCCCCTGTGAGGCCTGTCAGGGAAAGCCTTTGGTATTAGGCTTCTTCAAGGAAAAAGAACCAGTAGAATAGAGAGAGAGAGAAAGAGAAGAGGAGATTTCTTATAGGATTCAGCTCACACAGTTCTGGAGGCCTGGAAGCCCCACAGTCGGCTGTCTGTAAGCTGGGAACCAGGAAAGCCAGTGGCATAATTCAGTCCAAGTCTGAAGGCCTGAGAACCAGGGGGCCGATGGTGTAAGTCCCAGAATCCAAAGGCCTGAGAACCGGGAACTCCAATATCCAGGACATCGTAGCCCAAAGAGAGAGAGAATTCACCCTTCCTTGGCCTTTTTGTTCCCTTTGGGCTCCCAGCGGATTGGGCGATGCCCACTTATCGACAAGGATGGATCTCTTCACTCAAGTCTACCGAATCCAGTGCTCATCTCTTCCAGTCGCACACTCACAGACACACCCAGGAATCATGTTTACCGGCTATCTGGGCATCCTTTAGGCTGGTCGAGTTGAAAACATAAAATTAATTATCATACCTTTCTAATTGCCTATGGTCAGGCCTGAAAAATCACACACAACTGCCTTTCCGTATGGCTGTACCACTCTGCATTCCCACCAGCAATGCCTGAAATTTCTTGTTGCTCCACATCGACACCAGCATTGGTGGTGTCAGTGTTTTGGATTTTGCCCCTTCTACTGTGTCATATTGTCTTTTTAATGTCTATTTTTTGCCTCAAAAGAATTTTAATTTATACAACTCTAGAAATAGAGACATGAAAAGAGAATTAATTTCCTGCTGAAATTCTGTTCCATGTTCAAAATTAATAGTTGATACCTCACCCTGGCCTTCTATAAAGGGGAAGAAGTGGCTTATCTCCTGTACCGTAATCTTACCCTTCCACACACTTACTCCCATTCCACAGTTTTCTGTTGCCCTGGAAAGCAGTATGACAGATGGATTCAGGAACCCTAGGATAACTTTTATGGGCAAAAGCCAGCAAAATTACATGCGTCACTGGAATTTTACCCAGGAATACTCAAGCTTCCATGTCCATGTGTTGCTGCCAAAGGAGAGCGTGAAGAGTCCTGCAGGGTGACTGGGACCATTCTGTCTGAGGCACAGAGAAAGGAAGGTGGTGATCTTTGCTTCCTGACTACTTATTTCCTCATTTCTCCACCCAATTGCCTCCCCACCTAGATTCTTCTTTCCCTTCAATCCACCTGCCCAGGGGTTCAGTAGAAATGTCATTAAAGTGATAAGGATATCAGATATGAGATGTTATGTTAAGGTCCTGCATTTACCTCCACTGCTCCTAAAACCCCATTGAAATAGCATCAACCCATAGGACACAGAGAATTAGGAAGGAGACAATTAGGGTAGTTTTGGAAGCAGGAAAACAGATGGGTGAGTGATAACTGACTTATCAGATCCAAGAAAGCTAAATACAAAATTGATAATGGAGAAAGCCAAGAAATAACCCATAGAATTCCTAAAAGTGTAGAAGTTGGCAGTGTTGGGTACTTCTGGAAATTGGTAGGGGGAGGGAAGGAGTTAAGACTAAAAAATGAGAACTGGTTGAAAGTCTATTTAAGAAGCAGTTACACCCAGATCTCCAACTGTACCTTCAGGATTTTTCCTCTGCGGACGGTAAAGTGGAGGGTCTTTGAACCTGGGACTCAGGCAATTTCAGTGACTGTTGAACCGCCAGTCTTCTTTCTCAGGAAGTCGAAGCTAGACTGTCTCCCTCCGGGAAGAGTTTGGGAGAATCTTCTCCGAGGGAATCAAGTCAGCACAAGAGAAAACGCTTGGGGTGGCCCAAGCGTGACCTATGTCAACCCCCAGCATTCACAAACCCACCCAGCTATGCGCACACAGCTGTCTTCAAGATGCCTTTCTACTGCCCCACTCCTCCACACGAGCAGGTAGCCCCAAACCACCACAGGATTGAGGAGAGCGTCGACATGAAAACAGAGATCTAAGCAAGCAGCCAGGAAGAAAGCAACTTGGAGGCCACAGAGACTGTGCAGGGAGGAGAAGACTTCTCAGAGAGCTGGGAAATACATTATTCAAAGGGAAAAGTGTAATTGAAAAATAAAGTATCATGGAAATAGGTGGCTGGAATATAAAATTGAAGAAGTGTCCCAGAAAGAAGCACATGAAACTGTGAGAAAGCAAGAAAGAAAAGTAGAGGACCAGGCCGGGAAATCCAACATCTAGCTATCATGATTTCTTATAAAAAAAAAAAAAAAAAGAAGAAGAAGAAGAAGAAAAGGAGGGAGGGAGGGGGGAAGGAAGGAATAAGAAACAAAATAAACAAAGTAAAACGGGAGGGAGAAAATCATCAAAGAAACAAAGAGAAATTTCTAGTTCAACAAAGGCACATGAGTTTCTAAATTGAAAGGGCCTGTTATGTATGAAAACAGATGCAAACCAAGGTATTTATCATCAATCTACAGAACAATGTAGGGGAAGAGAAGAGAAAACAGATCACAGAAAGGATTAGGAATTGGAATGGTTTGAGGCTTTTCAGCTGGAAGCCAGGAAACTCTGGAACAATGCTCCCAACAATCTCAGGGAAAAGTATTTCCAACCTAGAATTAGGTACCTAACCAGACTATTGATTAATATCAAAATAAAATCTTTCAAACAGAGAAGTTTTCAAAAAATTTTTGTCCTGAGCATAAAGCTTTTGGAGAGATGGCCTCCACCAAAATGAGGGAGAAAAGCAATGAGGGAAAGAAGCAGGTAGGTACTCTAGGAAATAAGGATACAACACGTGCAAGAGGTAAAGGACATCCTCAGGGTGAGGGAGCAGGCCAGAGGCCTCATGAGCAATTTCCTAAAAAAAAAAGGAAATTGACAAAACATCTAAATGTTTTAAAAGTATTAAGGGGAGATTTATATGACTAGGGGAGTATTTAAGATGAAATTACTGTTAAAAATATACACAGCAAAGCAAATGAAAAAGCAGGCAGTTATAAATTCCAGGAAAGGAACGAGGCTATACAAGAAAGAGTAGTCATGATATACTGTGTTGTTCAGCAGTGATAACATTTGCCTGGTTATAAAAATGAAAACTCGAGAAGTTATTCTAACCAAAATTTTGATACAACTTCACGTGGGAGAGACGAAGAGTGACGTGGAGGTGGGTGGAGGGTTGAGTTTCAGTGCTGGGGTGTGGTCGTATATGGCAAATTGTACACACATTATACGTGCTTACTGGCTTTTTTTTTTAACATGTTAGAGATGGTAGTTGTTCTCAGTCCATCTTGTTACCTTGAGAAGGTATATCTAAATGTGAAATAAATAATTTGACTAGTGTTTCACTTCAAAATGTTCCAGTTATAAGTATAGTTAACTCTGACTCAGACATAAGCTAATGGTCCTGTTGCTTTAAACTTTCTCAAAACAATCATGTCTCTGGTTATCTTTACTGAGCTCATTTTGTTTGTTACTACTGGAGAAACTTATTTATTTTATTTTTTTTATTTATTTTTAACATCTTTATTGGAGTATAATTGCTCTACAATGGTGT
>NW_020838000.1:9049738-9250090 GCF_003676395.1 Aethalodelphis obliquidens
CTCTCCCGTTGCGGAGCACAGGCTCCGGACGCGCAGGCTCAGCGGCCGTGGCTCACGGACCCAGCCGCTCCGCGGCATATGGGATCTTCCCGGACCGGGGCACAGACCCGTGTCCCCTGCATCGGCAGGCGGACTCTCAACCACTGCGCCACCAGGGAAGCCCCTAGTTTCTGCTTTATAACACAGTGAATAAGCTATACATATACCTATATCCCCGTATCTCCTCCCTCTTGCGTCTCCCTCCCTCCCACCCTCCCTATCCCACCCCTCTAGGTGGTCACACAGCACCGAGCTGATCTCCCTGTGCTATGCGGCTGCTTCCCACTAGCTATCTGTTTTACGTTTGGTAGTGTATGTATGTCCATACCACTCTCTCACTTCGTCCCAGCTTACCCTTCCCCTCCCCGTGTCCTCAAGTCCATTCTCTAGTAGGTCTGTGTCTTTATTCCCATCTTGCCCCTAGGTTTTTCATGACTTTTTTTTTTTTTAGATCCCATATATATGTGTTAGCATACCGTATTGGTTTGGAGAGACTATTTAAACCAACTCCCTTAGACCACTCCAGAACAGTTTAGGCCCTTTAAAGCAGGGCCCCCCAAACCCTGGGTAAGGGTCCGCCGCCTGTTAGGAGCAGGAGGTGAGCGGCAGGGGAGCGAGCAAAGCCTCATCTGCTACCCCCCATCGCCCCCATAACCCCCCCATCGCCCCCCATCGCCCCCTCATTGCTCCCCATCGCCCCACATCGCTCCCCATCGCCCCCCATTGCTCGCAGTACCGCCCGAACCATCCCTCCCCCACCCCCGCCCCCCATCCATGGAAAAATTGTCTTCCACAAAACCGGTCCCTGGTGCCAGAAAGGTTGGGGACCGCTGATTTAAAGGTAGAGGCAGCAAAGTCAGCTCTGCTTCAGGTGGTGGGAGTGCTATTTATTTAGCAAGAGTCAAGCAAAATGGGGAAGCACATGACCTCACTTCCGTGCCGTTCTTACAGAATCCCTACAGATAGAGCAAATGCTTTTTATAAATGAGAGAAATAAGGTTTAGTGAAGCTAAGCAGCTTGCGTAAATTCACACCCACAGTAAATGACTAGCCAGCCTTCTGATCTAGATCTAATCTAGATCATCTGATTTCAGATTCCATAGGTTTTCCTAAACACCGCTCACCTTTGTCTTAACCTTCCCTGAATAAGCACTTCGGAGTGTGGCTTTAGTACTTTGTTTTTAAAGCATGTACATCCTTGTGTGCATCCTTGTGTGCATCCTTGTGTGCAACCTGTCCTTCTGAAACTATTCCAAGAAACTGCAGAGGAAGGAACACTTCCAAGCTCCTTGTATGAGGCCACCCTCACCCTGATACCAAAACCAGACAAAGATTCCACAAAAAGAGAAAATTACAGGCCAATATCACTGATGAACATGGACGCAAAAATCCTCAACAAAATACTAGCAAACCAAATCCAACAGTACATTAAAAGGACCAGACACCATGATCAAGAGGGGTTTTTCCCAAGGGGTACAAGGATTTTTCAATATCTTCAAATTAATCATGTGATACGTCACATTAACAAACTGAAGAATAAAAACCATATGATCTTCTCAATAAAGCATATACATCCTTGATTTCAAATGTAGGTAGATAGCAAAACTCAGTCTTTTTTAGTCTTTCACTTTTGTTTCCTTGTGTCACTGCCCTGCTCTGATAGAATAAACACTGGAGAAGGAACAGTGTTGTGGATTAGTTTTTCAAGTTCAAGAAAAATTTGCTGCAAAGATCATAACTAAATTCTTCTCCTATCAGATTCCTACTATTTTATTTTTAAAATAGCTCGTATTATTCTCTTTCGAGTACGCTAAATTGGACACAGTTATTCAAAAGGGACGTAATACTGGCACATGTAATTGCAAATGAAAAGTACAAGTTTTCATTAAGAAATTCGAGGTGGAAATACAAGTTTTCATTAAGAAATTAGAGATGGCATTATCAGAAGGCAGGGGGCAAGAGGAAGGTGAAACCTTACCTCTACCCAGTTAGGTTTTCCTCTGAGATTCTTTCACAAAATGATTGAGAGATAAACAGGCAAGTTGATTAACATGTATACCTCATGCACATACGGGAGATACCCAGGGGAAAATGAGCGACCCTCAAAGAGATGGCTTTAGATTTCAGGATTAAACACCACCTCAATAGAGAAAGGGGAGGGGTGTTGTAGGCCTCTTAGGGGAGACTAAATGATTTTTAGGAAAGATGAATGGACCCTGAGAAGAATAGATGCAAGGTATCTTTGTGACAAAGTTTGGCTGGAGGGATTTATGACAGTTGAGTTCCTTTTGGAGCACTTAGGGAGTTAAAGATAAGCGGAGTTCAGAGAAAACGTCTCCAGCTCAAAATAGTCAATATACCAAAGGGGCATATTTGGAGGTGACGCGTCCTGAGCCCCTGTAGCCAAACTTCAGGGTGCCACGTTCTGCTACCTTTCACAGCTCAGACTCATTCGCCATCATGTCCCTAGTGCTACTGCCTGGCACAGGATTTTGTAGATGCTCAGCAAACATACATGATATTCAGTGACTGGAGGGATGATGGATTGATGGATGGGTGGATGGATGGATAGATGGATGGATAGGAGAAAGAACGTTAGCTCCTTCGTTTGTTATGCAAGTAGAATATTAATATGTTATTTAGCTTCCCTTATTTTGTAAAATGTATTTTATTTGTATTTGTAAAATGTATTTTACAGCTTCCTATAGTTTCAAAAGTTTTTTCAAGTTGTAATAACATAGGATTGTCGCTCTGGTCCCTCCAAATAAATGCCTACCTATGTCAGGCTGCTTTACACACTGGGTTAATCTGATCTTCCAAGCTACTTAAAACTACTACACAAGAGCACTAACGTTAAATGACTTTCCTGTTTGCAGTGATTATTTGCATCCATTATGTCACTTGCTTTTCAAAACAATGGCCTTTCAAAACAAAGCCCTGACCCTGCCGCTAGACTTCTGAATGTCAAATCTTGGTCTACCACCAAATCACTGTGTGATCTGGGCAAATGATTTAATCCCTCCAAGGATTAGTTTTCACATCTGTAAAACAGGGATAATAATAATTGTACCCTGTGATAAGATCGTCATAGAAGTTAAATGAGATATGCCGGTAACGTTCTTGGTATGGGGCCTGGCCTGGTCTCGGAAAGACTTCAACAATTCGTTATCATCTTAGAGGTAGTAGTAGTAGTAACAACTGCTTGTTGTTACGTGTCTGCTCTCTGTACTTTCATTTTCTCCAGGGTGAGGACTGTGTTTTGTTCATCTCCACCTCGCCTCCTAACGTAGGGCCTGTCATGGATTAGGTACTCAACAAATGATTATTGGAATGAATGAGGTAGGCAGGTAACTTTTTTTTTAATCGTAAAGTTGTTTTCCAAATGACTGAACTTCAGCTCTGAGAGGTTACTCCCAACCGGTTTTGAGCGGCTGCTATAAATCAGTCACTTAGATTATGTCATTGAGTCTCCAGGCAACTTTATGAAACGTTTTCAAGTGGCGTCCCAGGATGAAAGCCCACATATTTTTCTTTCTTTTTTTTTTTTTTTTGCGGTACGCGGGCCTCTCGCTGTTGTGGCCTCTCCCGTTGCGGAGCCCAGGCTCCGGACGCGCAGACTCAGCGGCCGTGGCTCACGGGCCCAGCCACTCTGCGGCATGTGGGATCTTCCCAGACCAGGGCACAAACCCGTGTCCCCTGCATCGGCAGGCAGACTCTCAACCACTGCGCCACCAGGGAAGCCCCAAAGCCCACATCTTTGAATCCCGAGCCCAGAACCATTTCCACTAAACTCTCCTGCCTGTCTTACAAAATATACAAGAATTCTTCCTGGGTCAGTTACTAATATATAACCATTATAGCATTTGGGAAAATAACTTTATGAGTTAGGAAATGAATTGATTATCTAAGTTTTATTTATTTGTTAGATCGCAAAGAAAATTGGACATGAAAATGTTATACTATTCTCAGTACCCTAGGTTTTTGAATTCTAGAGTAAAAAAGACAACAGGCAACTGAATGTGAATATGATAAAATGAACAAATAAGAAAAGAGGAGTCTGAACAGTTAAAGAAAGTGTAGGATAAGTGAGTACTTCACAAATGAAAGCAGATGTATGAAATTACAAGCTGTCAGATAAGCAAAGGAAATGAAAATGATAAAGTGGTTCCTTACATAGATTATAATTATTCATTTTGCCCAGTCCTGTCCCCTTTCTCCATAATGTTCATGGGAAGGGGGATGTTCCCAGCAGAAGAAGGAAAGAAAAACCTAAGAGTCAAGGGTATTTCTGATCACAAAAAAATTATTTTGTGACTTACATTGTTTCTAGTGAGTCACAGTTGTTTTCCTACGGAATATTTTTCAGCTAACCGTTCTGATTAATGAAAAGGATTCAGTCACAGCCACAGGAAGTTGCAACTGTAAAGTTTGTTCACAATCATGCTGCCGAGGCCGTCAGCCTAGCTTACAAAACAAGAGTCGCTAATGGGCGCAACTGTGACAGCAGTGGCAGATGGATTGCCAAGAAATGAAGTAGTTTACATAGACCTGCCTGAAAAGATGTGTTTAATAATTGCAGCCATAATTAGGTTGATTTGGGGAAAAAAAATTAAATGACGGTCTAAGGAGCACAGTTAGGCTAATCTATGAAGATTTTGACACTTTTCCTCCAAGAAATGCTGCATAAATATCTTTCCTAAATTTCTTGTTACCTTTAGGAAAACAAACAATTGGAAGAAATTATATTCTCTTTAATTTTGAACTATGTAATATTTATATATACAAAAATAAATGTAACATATGTAAGTTGTGAAGCATAGTAATCAGGGTACATAATATTTTATGAGAATTTTAAGCTGGTTCTTTCCCATTCATAAGATTTTTGTTACTAATTTCCAAGCAGCAAAACTAGAGACATTTAAATACAGCCATATAAATGGCAATAAATGTGCATGCTTCTAAGAGTTTATTTGTGTTACAAGCGCACACACAAATCTATATCTGAGGCTCTTCCTTCCAACACCGCCCTGACGATGAGTGCTGGTATATTAGTACAGTGTGCTGCTTCAAAGGCCATTTGGTAACGATCCCGTCTCCCCATTTCCTTTTGTCCAAATCAGTCGAGTTATTGGTTTGCTTTCTTTGAATCTAAGTTGTTAATTTTGTTTCTCTTAGTAATGCAGGTATCTGAAACAGCATTGCTTCTCAATTGCTTTTTTTCCCCTTTTATTTAGTGATCTCTAGTAACTACCAGACCTGTCTTGGCCTTCTGATGCATTACCCACTCATCGGGGATGTTCACTCGCTGATTCTTAAGGCTCTGTTCCTTCGCGATCCCAAGGTAAGCTTTCCATGTGGGATGTGCACAGTTTTAAGTGGGGTGAAAAACTGGTTTCTCTACATGACTCCAAGAATTCCTAATGTAGAATTTGCCTAATAGCAGATGAATTGCCTACAGGCCACAACTCCACATACCTGATGGTTTAGCAGCTCAGCGGGCAAATTCAAAGGACACTGCCCTGAGAAACAGGAGCGCACGTCTCTTGTAACTCAGGAGGTTGTTCTGCCCACCTGCTTCCTCGTAACTCAAGGAAATAGTTGAGCACCTGCTTCTCCTTATAACCACACTTCATGCCGGGGGCCAACTGACCCAGGTACAGCCTCGTGAGCCATGTGAAGACCAAGACATTAGAGCTCTAAAAAGGACCAGTTTTCTAAGAGTTTATGATGCAGTGAGACACTAAATTATTTCATGTTATGAACATGTATTTCTTATTTTGCGGGTGAAGAGTAACCTAATAAAATAAAGATTTAAAGAGTCTTTAATGCTGATTTCTCTATTTGAACTTAAAGCAAGTCACCAAAATTTTCTTTACACTCCAGAGAAAAAGTGTGCTCTTTTACAACTAATGTTACATTTCTTGAAAATAAGAACATTTAATGATCTAAAAAAATCTGTGAATCCTTGATGCTTTTGAGCCAAACAAAAATATTGGATGAAGTATAAGAGAGAAAGCTTCAAACACGAGGACTAGGATGCCAGGCGCTGGGTGGTAATCCCAGCCTTTGGCTCTTTGGCAGAGCTCCCAGCAATCGTGTTGGCAGTTGTCGAACTGTCTTTGAGTCAGTCTGTCTGTGGATTCCACTGCCAGAGCTCTGTCTGATCAACGTGGACCTCCAAGTTCAACGTACATTTTGTTTCTGAAGGATTTCTGTCCTTTCATCAGTTGTTGACTTCAACATTTGAGCATGTATTTATTCTTTGCTTGATTTAAAATTATTGTTTTCCTGTGCCTATATCCATTTTCTTCAGAAATACACAGTTTTATGTCATTTCTCCTATACAAAATTTCATTAAGTGTCAGAAATACAATCCATCATTTCTCTAATACATAAGGCAGCATTTTTTTTTTCTGGTAAGGCGTAGGAGTCAGACTATGAAAAAAACCTACAGTCTCATATTTACTCTCTTATGTATATGTAGGCTGTATACGTATATATTTTTAATATGAAATAGTCAAGATTATGGCATATCTATAAAAGGAATAAAGGATGAAGTTTCTGGTCAATGAAGTATCTGAGTTTTGGTCTACAAACTTAAGGTAAATTCTATCTGCTCAGCATTGAGAATTACTAGGGTCATACAGAGCGGGAAAAAATTGCTAAAATAACTGTTTGAATTATCTACCTGTGTGATTTGTTGGGTTTAATTGAAAGGAGAAACGAATATGTTATCTAAACCTATCCATCTTGGTAAGTTTTTTCCTAGCTAAATATGGTTGATCTTCCTATAAACCATTCACTCTTATGGTTGCAGAATTCTGTATACTAAATTCCTCAATGTTGTTAGTGGAATCCGTAATTTTAATAGAGTACTTTTGACATTAAAAAGATAGTATATGTAATATAGAGAATAATGAAGCCAATTCTACAAGCATTAAGAAAAATTTTCTCCAAGGTTTAAGAGAAAAAATGTAATAGCATAAGTATCTAAAAAATAGTATTCCCCACTTTTACATTCAGAGTCTTACCAAGTAAAAACAATCAAGATAATTGTCCAAAAGTTAGGACTTTAAACTGGTATTTCTGAGACATGAGAAACTGGGCAGAAGGAGGGAGTCATGTGTAAAAAGCTCCTGAGAACAAGTTCGTGGCATGATGATATCTGTAGGGGAAG
This sequence comes from Aethalodelphis obliquidens, assembly GCF_003676395.1. Taxonomy (NCBI): domain Eukaryota; kingdom Metazoa; phylum Chordata; class Mammalia; order Artiodactyla; family Delphinidae; genus Aethalodelphis; species Aethalodelphis obliquidens. Next base: position 9,056,955 of record NW_020838000.1, read on the forward strand.
ATAAAGCAAGCTGCAGAGTACTAAGGGGGTTTCAGACGGCCAACCCAGCAAGGTGGTAGTTTTAGTTAAGTGTATGTAATGGCTGATCCATTGACACTATTAGTAAATGTCAAATGATAACTAACATCACTTGGCATATCTGCTAATTGGAGATCTATCGCAGTGTGGTGTCCTGGGTCTTGCCAGGAGCCTGAGCTAGGAATTGGGACACTGGGCCAAGTCTTGGCTCTCCTACCAAATGTCCTTGTGATCTGGGGATTCACGCTTGCTAAGTCTTGGTCTCCTCTTTTGTTGCCTCTAACAACCTACCCAAGCAGAGCAGCCTTTGACCATAAAGAACTGACATCTAATGATATAATAAGATCCAATCCAGTGCTACAAAGGCACAAAAGAAAAAAAAAAGAAGTAAGTTTATATATATCGTAAAAATCCACCAGTGGATAGAGCTTTCAGTGTAGTTCATGTCAGCTATAAAGTCAGCGAGGAGGCCATGTAAAGAGAGGGAAAGACGATGCTAGTACCCCACCCATAGCCTCTGAGGATCCAGACCTCAGAGTGCTTTAAATGTTTTCTATTTATTAGCAACAATGAAACACTTAAATCAGAGTAAGTATATAAACACACAAGTCTCTATGAAGTGACCTAGTAGGAAGAGATTTGAGGCATGAAAGTTTACTGTCCTGTATCCCAGCTTCACATGGCAGTTGTGCTGAGTGCTGCTGACAGACTCAATAAAATAAAAATGAACAAGGAGTTCTGGGCCTCCCTAAATTCACTGTCAGCCTTCAGAGAAACGCTTCGTCCTACCACTATCCCGAAATCGCAGTGGAGACTGCTCAGTTGAGAATAGACTCTGCAGTAGAGCTTGAGACACTGAGCTGTTACTTATTTTCTATCAGATGTCAGCTTTACTGTGAAAAGATTTCTCATTTGAACAGACTGAAATAATGGGCTGGTAAACTGTAATCACAGGATCATACTCGTTCACGTCTCCAAGTACTTTGATATGCTTCCTTTGGTCCTCACTACAAGCTCCGAGGCAGCAGAGCGGGTTATCTTTCCTCCTTCTTTTTCAGTGCAGAGGCCATGTGGCTTTCCCAAGGCCGAAACGCTTGTAAGCTTCCAAACTAGCTGGAATGGTTCCATGACCCTTGTTTCTACTCATCCCCTCCTGAGGTTCCCAGCCTCTGTTCTTCCTTCCCCAGGAAGCCATTCCCAGACTCAGATAAGACACGTCTTCCCTTTGAGTCCTCATAGCCCCTTGTAGTTTAGTGATTTGCTCGTATCTTCTGTCAATTATCCCTCCTCATCATCCTGCTCGTTTGTTAGCATTTAGCTCTGTGTCGTGCAGTGGTTGGTATTAAGAAGACAATGGTAGCGTTGAATGCTGACTTAAGCACTGCGCCTCTTCTAATACTGACTCTAATCCAGGTGGATCTCACTCACCTTACATATTTCTGGAACCCATACCCACATTCCACAGAAACCATAGCCAATGGTATATTTGTCAGCGCCATTTTTATCAAGATGGTGAAGTGACCCTACAACTTGAACTGAAAGGGCATCTAGTTCCTTAATTTAATATCGATCAGAATTATTTGAAAACCTGTTATCACCTTCAAATATTATGGAACAAAGAAGATACAACAAAGGATCTAAATAATATACTTGGGGGCTTCCCAGGTGGTGCAGTGGTTGAGAGTCCACCTGCCGGTGCAGGGGACACGGCTTCGTGCCCCGGTCCGGGAAGATCCCACATGCCGCGGAGCGGCTGGGCCCGTGAGCCATGGCCGCTGAGCCTGCGCGTCCGGAGCCTGTGCTGCGCAACGGGAGAGGCCACAACAGTGAGAGGCCCGCGTGTCGCAAAAAAATAATAAATAAATAATATACTTCACTTAGACTGTGCAAACTTCAGAACTGCCAAGAACCAAGAGAGTCTAATTCCGCTCCTCCTTCTGTAATATGAACAAACTGAGGATCCAGGTATTTGAGAGACTTTTTCAAGGTCACACAGCTTGTCAGTGGCGGAGCTAGCCGTTGAACCAAGGTCTTCCAGCCACCCTTCCACACAAGAGCTGTAGCTTCGTTAGTTTTAAAAATAGTGGAATCCTAGTTACTGATATTTCTCATACGAATTCTTTTATTTGTAGTATATATTTATTTGCATCTGTAATAAATGAAAGTGCCACGTATATAAGTGGCCCAAGAACTACTTGAAATGTTTGTAAGTGTATGCTGTCTGAAGAGACTGGATATCAAATATCTGTAGCATTCTATACTCTGTTCACCTTACGATATGGTTTCTATACTTAGCTCTTCAGACCACAATCCTGATTCTCGTTTTCCTTTTATTATATTAGAATCACTGAGCAGATTTCCAAAAACAATCCACTAAACGAAGTAGAGGAGTGGAAGGATGACAGTCTGAAAAATATGAAGTGATTAAAAAACATTGTTCTAACTAGTTGTTCAAATTCCAAAAAAAAATTTAAAACCCAATTAGAAACAAAAGTCATAGAAAATGTGAACATATTGTGTTCCTTAAATAACCAGATGTTCTCTCCTTCCTGAAGGCAGTAAGGGCTAGGAATAAAAGGTTTAAAACTATTGTTTTAAGTTAACTGTGAATTTTGCAAATCTGTTTTTTACCCTTCAGCAAATAGAATTCTAATACAGAAACATAAGCAAAGTAATTTTCATTTTTCGGTCCTCTCTTATTTGTGTTGCATGTTGAAGTGTTAACCTTATCACAAAGACTTATTACAAATGAAATACAGTACATGAATTAACATTGTAGATTATTCAGTAAGAGTTTGACAGCTACCGTTTATTTGAAGACTAGAATAGTCCCCCAATATTATATTTCTGGTAAGTTTGTAAGCATCCCTGTTATTGTTTATGGGAGAAAATTGCTAGAAATAAGACAATTTAATTTTATAGTCATTCTTGTATACAGAAGCACAAAATATATATACTATAAAATAAATATATATATATATATATAATATAGTGTACAGTGTTCTTGTGCTTGGCCAATTCTGATTTGGCTTTTGTTCGGAGTTATGTTAAATATTGCTTTTTTAAATTATAACGTCTGAATATTCAGATTTTATGCAGGTAATGGACTTTTATTCTTTAATTCCAAAAACCCTCACTGTACATGCAACTTTTTAATGTCAGATGGCTTTAGTAAAATGTCACATATCAGAATTGAAAAGTGGTGAGTGGATTCAAGCTGGGTGATGATGATAGAAAATGCTTCATTCCAGAAATGCCATTATAATGTCATCTTCTCTGAGCAGTGAAGGACCTAAAATCACACACACTGACTCTTTGAGGAGCATGCACGTGTCCATTTATTTACTTTTCCTGATGTTCCCATCCGAGGTTCTGTTCAGATTTCCTAGGATGTTTCTTGTCTGATTTTGTTACAGAAAGAATGTGTTACTTCTGTCTTCACCATCCTTTTTTTTTCCCCTCCCCTAAAAGCTGGAGCATTTCTATGAGAACTGCCTTTCTTGGAGAATCATTTTTCTGTGTGTGTTTTCTCTCTCAGGGACAAAAAAAAAAAAATGTGTTTTTTTTCCTTCATATCTGAGCTGCATGACTATATATTGTTCTTTTTTATCACTAGATTATAACCAATTGGATGTTTATTGTAGTTAGTATTTAGGTATTGGTGACTCCTCAGTTAGGTTTTCACATTCAGTCAGAAATATAGACTTTTTGACATAGACTCACATTAAAAAAAAACTCAAGTTTTACTTCAGAGTACATGGTGGCTTTCAAAAATCTGTAAGAATAATCAAAAGATCTTTATTGAACCAGTATTTGAAATTTGTTATTTATTATGTTCAAACATTTCATAAAGTAGAATTGTGGGTTTCTCAAAACTTATTAGGGTTTCCTAGTGCCTTAAATAATTTTGGATTAGTTTTATAAAAGTATTTTGAATTCATTAATTTATTCAGCAAATCTTTATTGTGTATCACAATGCACTGGGCACTGTTTAGGTTCTGGTGATATAAAGGTGAACCAAAAAAAAAAAAAAAATGGCCCTTATCATTATAAACAAGTAAACAAACAAGAAAATACTCAGTTTGTCATGTGTTATAAAAGGTACAAATGGGGTATCATCCTTAAAATAATAAGAGGAGGAAGAACCTGAGCTGGGGAGTACCATTTCCGGTGAGAACTATTGGAGGAGAAGGAACTAGCCAGGCAAAGAGCAGGGAGAGGAGCCGCCAGGCAGGGGAATAGCAAACACCAAGACTCCAAGGTAGGAAAGAGCTTGGACTCTTCATGGAACTGGAAGACCAGCAGCCTGGGGGGCCCTACCTGAGACAGACACATGAGCCAGGGGAGGCTTGCTAAGGTCACCTTTTGAAACTCCAGAAAGATTGCTGGATTTGTGATGATTCTTCCTGATGATTAAGACATCCTCTTATTATAAACTACTCTTGCTCTCAGCCAGAAGTTCCAAAAACTCTTCTTAAATGAGTTCCCCACTTGATAAAGCACATTCACTTATTCAGACCTCTAGGCTGTCACATGGGTCCGGCCAGTAGGTTCTCGTTTGATTTAAGAGGACTGGGGCCAGGACTCTGAACACTTTTGGTCATACATATATTACTTTTATCTTTTAAAAAACAATCTTGGCTGCCTTCTATATATCACCAATCTAGTCAGTTTTGCTCTCATTCACGTCAGCATTATGCTCACTGTGTAGTGTCAAGGGAACTAGACCCGTCTTTCTTGTCTACCAAATGAGAGCTCTGCAAGGTCAGGGACTAGATCTTCAACAGCATAAATCCTGTGTCAGCCCCTTGAGGGAAGCTCAGAATTCAGGTTTCACTTCCGTCACAGCCTGCTGTGTTTATTGGGCAAGTCACCCTTTTCTTGAACAAAGAGGCTAGATCACATAATGTCAAAGACCGCTTCTGGCGCTGTTTTAGCAAGATGCAGTTCAACTCAGCAGATCCGTTTTTTTTTTTTTTTTTTTTTTTTTTTTTTTAATGACTTACTGTGTGTAGAGGATGAGAGGGACGAGAGTTGGTCACAGTCCTTTATAGATGTGAACAAAACTGGTACAGAAGGTAAAATGAGTGAGACTATTGCAGAAAGGACAGCTGATTTGGGCTTGGATAGTCAGAAAGGCTTCCAACTGGGCTTTTTTTTCTTTTTTTAACATCTTTATTGGAGTATAATTGCTTTACAATGCTGTGTTAGTTTCTGCTGTATAACAAAGTGAATAAGCTATACATATATCCCCATATCTCCTCCCTCTTGTGTCTCCCTCCCTCCCACCCTCCCTCTCCCACCCCTCTAGGTGGTCACAAAGCACGAAGCTGATCTCCCTGTGCTATGTGGCTGCTTCCCACTAGCTATCTAGTTTACATTTGGTAGTGTATATATGTCCATGCCACTCTCTGACTTCATCCCAGCTTACCAATTGGGCTTTGAAGAATTTTGTTGGGACATGTTATTCCATCTTAAGAAAACAGTGTAAGCAGAGCTCCTGAGAATTGCTGAAGCAAGTGGCCGGGTTGGGCCTGGCAGGTCTCTAGCCACAGTCATTCACGGACCCCTCAGGGACTGCCCTCAACATCTTATATATTAGCAGACACTAATTTTTTTTTTTAACTAAAGCATAGTTGATTTACAATATCATGTTAGTTTCAGATGTACAGTACAGTGATTGAGTTATACATATATATGTATATTCCTTTCAGATTCTTTTCCCTTATAGGTTATTACAAAATATTAAGTATAGTTCTCTGTGCTATACTCAGTATTGGTTATCTACTTTATATATAGTGTGTATATGTTAATGCCAACTTCCTTATTTATCTCTCCGTCTCCCCTTTCCCCTTTGGTAACCATAAGTTTGTTTTCTCTGTCTGTGAGTCTCTTTCTGTTTTGTAAATAAGTTCATTAGTATCATTTTTTTTTAGATTCCACATATAAGCATTATCATAGGGTATTTGTCTTTCTGTGTCTGACTTACTTCACTTAGTATGATAATCTCTAGGTCCATCCATGTTGCTGCAAATGGCATTATTTCATTCTTTTTATGGCTGAACAAATATTCCATTGTATATATGTACCACATCTTCTTTATCCATTCATGTTGGGTGGACATTTAGGTTGTTTCCATGTCTTGGCTGTTGTAAATAGTGCTACAGTGAACATTGGGGTGCATGTATCTTTTTAAATTATGGTTTTTTCCAGATATATGCCCAGGAGTGGGATTGCTAGATCATATGGTAATTCTATTTTTAGTTTTCTGAGGAACCTCCATACTGTTCTCCATAGTGGCTGCACCAATTTACATTCCCACCAACAGTGTAGAGTTCCTTTTTCTCCACACCCTCTCCAGAATTTATTATTTTTAGACTTTTTGATAATGGCCATTCTGACTGATGTGAAGTGATACCTCATTGTAGTTTTTATTTATTTATTTAGTTAGTTAGTTTTGTCTGTGTTGGGTCTTCGTTGCTGCGTGCAGGCTTTCTCTAGTTGTGGTGAGTGGGGGCTACTCTTCGTTGCATTGCGCGGGCTTCTCATTGCAGTGGCTTCTCTTGTTGAGGAGCATGGGCTCTAGGCACGCGGGCTTCAGTAGTTGTGGAATGCGGGCTCAGTTGTGGCTTGTGGGCTCTAGAGTTTAGGCTCAGTAGTTGTGGCGCACGGGCTTAGTTGCCCCACGGCATGTGGAATCTTCCTGGACCAGGGCTCAAACCCATGTTGCCTGCATTGGCAGGCAGATTCGTAACCACTGCGCCACCAGGGAAGTCCCTCATTGTAGTTTTGATTTGCATTTCTCTAATAATTAACAATGTTGAGCATCTTTTCATGTGCCTTTTGACCATCGAGATGTCTTCTTTAGAGAAGTGTCTATTTAGATCTTCTGCCCATTTGTTGATTGGGTTCTTTGGTTTTTTGATACTGAGCTCTCTCTGTGAGCTGTTTGTGTATTTTGGAGATTAATCCCTTATGGGTTGCTTTGTTTGCAAATATTTTCTCCCATTCTGTCGGTTGTCATTTCATTTTGTTTATGTTTCCCTTTGCTGTGCAAAAGCTTCTAAGTTTAATTAGGTCCCATTTGTTTACTTCTGTTCTTATTTCCATTACTCTAGGAGATGGATCCAAAAACATATTGCTGTGATTTATGTCAAAGAGTGTTCTGCCTATCTTTTCCTCTAGGAGTTTAGGTCTTTAATCCATTTTGAGTTTACTTTTGTGCATGGTGTTAGAGAATGCTCTAACTTCATTCTTTTACATGTACCTGTCTAGTTTTCCCAGCACCACTTATTGAAGAGACTGTCTTTTCTCCACTGTGTATTCTTGCCTCCTTTGTCATAGATTAATTGACCATAAGTGTATGGGTTTATTTCTGGGCTTTCTATCCTGTTCCACTGATCTATATTTCTGTTTTTGTGCCAGTTCTGTACTGTTTTGATTACTGCAGCTTTGTAGTATAGTCTGAAGTTAAGGAGTCTGATTCCTCCAGCTCCGTTTTTCTTTCTCAGGATTGCTTTGACTAGTTGAGGTCTTTTTGTTTCCATAAAAATTTTAAGATTTTTTTTTTGTTCTAGTTCTGTGAAAAATGCCATTGGTAGTTTGATAGGGATTGGCTTGAATCTGTAGATTGCCTTGGGTAGTATAGTCATTTGACAGTATTCATTCTTCCAAGTCCAAGAACGTGGTATATCTTTCCATCTGCTTGTGTCATGTTCAATTTCTTTCATCAGCATCTTATAGTTTTCAGAGTACAGGTCTTTTGCCTCCTTAAGGTGGTTTATTCCTTAGTATTTTATTCTTTTTGATGCGATAGTAAACGGGATTATTTCCTTAATTTCTCTTTTTGGTCTTTCCTTGTTAGTGTATAGCAGTGCAACAGATTTCTGTGTATTAATTCTGTATCCTGCAACTTTACTGAATTCATTGATGAGCTCTAGTGGTTTTCTGGTTTTCTGGAGCTGTGAAACATTGCTCTGCATGTTTTAGAGGAAAGAGCTTCTTTACTGAAAGAGAACCAATTATCGTGGTGATTTATTTTTCCTCAAATAACTAAAGAAGAGACTAGAATCCACAGTTAATGCTGTTCTCATTAACAATACACAAAACAAAATCTACAAACCAGTTCTCTGCTTTTTATTTGATATTTTGCAAGTAAGGGAGAAATCTAGGCTTTTAGGGAGAAAAATTTTAAATAGATTACTTAAGCTTTCAAGCTTTTCACACATGCATAGTGTGTCTAGAAAGGCACTGAGGCCCCAAATGTAAAAGTATTAAAGTGTTACAGCACATCACAGTGAAATGTTTGTGCTGTGTCCCTGAGGTCGAGGCATGAAGTGGCTGCCCTGCTTCACCATTGACTTGATGTTACACCATCAGAGAAATCATTGAACCATTTGCAGCCTTAGAGTCAGTGTCACTAATTGTTTTTTTTTAAAGGGATAGGTGACTGGTAAGGCTGTAATTAGCCTATAATCTCTAAAGATAATTTCCAGTTCGAAGTGTAGAAAACCTAGCTAATCACTTACTTTCCTTCTTGTATGTGAAGTAGGTTGGTTGTTCAGAAAGAAAAGGCGCTACTTTGAGTTGTTTCTATGTCATCCTAATGTTACAGTTTAAAGAAATTAAAAGCTAGAAATCACAAATTATGACAAAAAGATTATAAACTTAAAACTGACAAAATAGAAAAAAAAGAGCATAATTCTTTTTTTGTGTGTGTGCGGTACGCAGGCCTCTCACTGCTGTGGCCTCTCCTGTTGCAGAGCGCAGGCTCTGGACGCGCAGGCTCAGCGGCCGTGGCTCACGGGCCCAGCCGCTCCGCGGCATGTGGGATCTTCCCGGACTGGGGCACAAACCCGTGTCCCCTGCATTGGCAGGCGGGCTCTCAACCACTGCGCCACCAGGGATGCCCCATAATTATTTTTAATCTAAGTAGTTATGGCCACAATAAATATTTTATTTGCCCCTTAAGTATATTAGCTCAGAAAACATCTTATTGCTAATTTAAAATATTAAATGCCTTTTTTAATGTCACCTCCTTATGCCCAGTTAAGTCACACATTACCTGTCAGGTCTCCTGAGGGAAGAGGGCACTTCCCCTACAAAGGCATTGAGTGACCCCTGCCTTTCCTTTCCATCTACCACCTTGTGCCTTATCGTCATCTCCATGTGCCCAGTTAAGTGGATGTATGGGTTATATCATCTTAAATGATTCCATATTTACAATATTAAAATGATGTCAGGGGCCATGAACATCTGTTGTGGGTTTGCTGGATATCTTGTGCTAAAAGGAGTTGCCAAACATAAGTTCTTTCTGAAAAAAATAAACATACTTCACACTTGCTTACCTCTAATGTGATGACAGGTAACTGTCAGTATTAAGGTACCATGCACATATTTTTGAACAGATTAGCAGCTTTTCTCTTCAAGGTAATGATGACATTTTAAAAATGAGTGAAAATAAGAGCTTTTTCAAAGACACTCATGCTATGGAAAGGACATTTTAAAACTGGTTATTTGGAAATGTTTCATCTGTTTGTGATGTTCTGGCCAACAACAATTTAAGTGCATCACTTATTTACAACTCTCAAAGTACACTAAAAGATTATGGAAACAGAATTTTCTAACTAGATTTCTAACGAATCTTCTGAATGAAAAGATAAAGAGTCAGGTTTGAATCCATTTTTTTAAATTTAGAAAAGTAGCATCTTCCAATTAAATTTTCAGAAGAGTTGGATGATGGTTAATTTTATGTGTCAACTTGACTGGGCTAAGGGTTGCCCATAGTGGTGAAACATTCTTTCTAAGTGTGTCTGTGCGGCTGTTTCCAAAAGTGATGAGTGCTGGAATCAGTAGTCTAGGTAAAGAAGATTCTCCCCAAACAATGTGAACAGGCACCATCCAGTCCCTTGAGGGCCCTAATAGAACAAAAAGGTTGAGAAAGGGCTCCTTGATCTGGGGCATCCATCTTCTCCTCCCCTCAGACATCCGAGCTCCTGGTTCCTGGGCCTTCAGCTTCTGACCCATCCCCACCGCCCTCTCACTCACCTCCCCCATTTCCTCTTTCTCTATTTCCCTATCCCCCTCCCAGTTCTCAGACCTTGGAACTTGGACTGAATTATACCACCGGCATTCCTGGTTCTCCAGCTTGCTGATGGCGTATTTCAGCATATCTCACCTCCGTAATCACATGAGCCAGTAATAAATCTCCCCTTATATATCAGTGTATATCCTAGTGGTTCTCTGGAGTACCCTAACACAAGCTGATTAACATTAAGGAAGAGAGAGATTTTATTAGCCAAATTTTAACAAAAATCTTGGCATAATTGATGGATTCCAAAATGAATACCATGCTTTAGCAAGGGTAGCCAACGATGTCTTTCCTCCACTCAGAACTATCTCTCCTTGTGAGGTAGCTTTTTCTGGCATGTCATTCACAAAAACCGACTATCACAAAGCATTTAAGCAAGATTTCCAAAAAGTAAAGAAACTTAGTCAATCACTCTCCTACGGTTGAACATATTTTAGGAAGAGCATAAAATACCATAATATGTAAACTATTATAAAAATCAATTTAAATATAGCTTGTTTTATCTCTCTCATTTAAAAATTCTATTATGCATATATTTTCTAATGTACATAATGGATTAGTACAAGTGATTACATGCATATGATTCGTAAATAAATAGTCAATGTTAAATGTCAAGCCCCCCGATTTTAACTAGCAAAGGAATAATCAAAGTTGAAAGAACCCTGCTCTAGGATCCAGTTGATCCTAATGCTTAGCCATCATGAGAGTCTTAAGGCTGGCTCTCAGCACACACATAATTCTGGAACTCCCCCAGACACCCATTAGCAGGGGCAGCTTAGGAGAACACAGGCCTTACCCTTATCCTTATGAATGAGGGAGTTCTCCTTCATCCCTCTAGTTCAACTGATGCTCTAGTATCCTCTCACCATTGAATTTCACTGTCCAGTGGACGTGTTCCATCCCGGTCCTCTTGCCATGTTCTTGTAACTTGGATTCATTGTGCACCTTTTCTAAATGATACTGCTGATGAAAAAGTAATTCCTTTAAAACATTCAGTTATAAGAATATTATGCATCTTGTAATTTGTTTAGAGGTGATTGAGTCTCTCGATCATGTAATTATACCCTCATTTCCTCCTGAGGCCTGATGACGGTGAGGTGAAATACCCAAAGTCACTCTGAATTCTGTGGCATAGCCGAGACCAGTCCCCATGGCTCCTGCTCCCAGGCTGGAGACGTCTGTCATCCTCCTTGTCCACCTTGCCTGCCTTGCAGACTCCTAGGATAGAACTTTCTCACTATTCCCACACACACCATTTCCCCTCCTTCCTGAGTGGCCACAGGAAAATTAAGACAAGCTCTTCGGTCTTGTGCAGTAAACACAAAACAGTTACAACTCGATTACCATTTCAAGGACAGTTATTTACTTGATTCCTCATTTGTTCATGGTCTGAATACTGAGTTGGAAAATTGGTCTATTGTTAATTAGTTTGCCAGATCTGGCCTCTAGGTTCAGGAAGTGTTAAACCCAGTGAAACTGATGGGAGAAACATATAAAAATAATAATTACTGTTCTGTAATGAAACTGACCTTTGTTTTTTCCCTCAACCATGTGTCTACAATGGCTGCCACCCAAGTGGAGGACAATAAAATACAAAATGAGATTAAAGCAGTCAGGAGAGCCAGTTGATGGGCTAAGAGTGATAATGTGAAATGCAGAGGGAAAAGGGGGGGTATACAAATATGAATGTTAATAAATAAGAATTAAGTAGCTAAAAGAAGTCACCTTGGACAACTTTTCTTCTTGAGATTAAAGTGTGTGCCTGCCACAGTGATCATTCTGTTTCATTGTTACACTGTGTTAGTTAAGGCTGGCCAACTGCTGTAACAAATGAACCCCTGTGTTTCCATACCTTAACACAGTAGGTGTTTAACTTTCACACAAGTGACAATCCATTGGAAGTCAAGGGTGGGGGTATCTCAGGGTCACACAGTTTTTTGGGCTTCTGCCAGCTCGGCTGTTTTCAACTTTGACCTTCCAGGGTTGTCCAGTACATCGACATCCCTGACAGGATGAGAAAACTAGTTGGTTACTGAACCAAACTTAGGTCTGCTCGCCTGTTCAGTAAACCCAATCTACTGACACCAGGTTGTGGTGAAGGAAAATACAGCATTTATTGCAGGGCACCAAGCAAGGAGAACAGGCAGCTCATGCTCAAAAGACCCAAACTCCCTAGTGGCTTTCAGGGAAGGGGTTTTAAAGACAGTGTGAGAGAGGTGGCTACAGGGTATGTGATCAGCTTGTGCACAGTTCTCAGATTGGGTGGCATCAAAGTGAAGTTTCAAGCATCATCAGCCTTCTGGTTTCAACCAGTCTAGGGTCTACATGCTTGCAGTCAGTTTTCCTCTGGTGGGCTCTGCTTCCTGTACAAACAGCTTAGGAATGTGTGTCACGCCTGTATCTGTATTTTTCAGGGAACTGCAGGTTCGGCAACTCTGCTATGTGGCCGACTTAGAGTCTGAATTGTTACCAGTTTCCTGGCCCAACAGCCATTCTTTGTTTCTACATCTTCACATTTCCTGATCATTAACCCTTTGAGTCAGCCTTTTGAGACTCAAGGGAGACCTGGGAGACTAAGGCAAAGGCCTTTTACTTCAAAGGACAGGGGCACAGGGGCTTGTATATGATTCCAATCTCCCCTTTTCTTTGATACTCCTCAATCTGGAAGGGAACAGGTTCAGGAAAAGAAGGGGAGTAAAGTTTTGGATAGAGAGGTTAATCATAAACTCAGCAGAGGAACTCAGTTTTAGGGGGACTTTGTTTCAAGAGTTTTTCTCCATACATTGCCATTCTTAGCTGTTTTGGTAGCCCTTTAAGCGTATCTTCTGTAGTGTTTACTGAAAATGTGTTGAAGAGAGATGAATTGATGAAGTGGAGAGCTGTAAGATGTTATACAGAATCGTCAGCCCTAGATCTAACCATCGTCATGTTATAGGTTGGGGTTGTTAGTTATGTGATTCCTTCTGGCCTTTTCTTGAAGTTCCTATTGTGGTACAAGTGCCTGATTCATCACTTCCCTCTTTCTCACTATAACAATAGCAATAAAAATAGAGAATATTTCAAATTATTCCATTTAAAGTAAACGTTGTATGATGCATACCTGCTTTGAACTGCCTTTGAGGAACACTGCCAAAGTAGCAAAATTTGAAGAAGGCAGAAAAATGACAGGAATGGGTAGAGTTGTTTCTCATAAACTCAGAAAAGAGGTAAACCCTTTACCCTCATCTTTCCAGCCAGTGTCTGGAGAAATCCCACCATATTTTCTCCTAAAGGTTCTAATTGAATGTATCTATTATGTATTCCGCTTACAAAAGAACCTGCTGCCAAGAATGTCGATTGTTAACTTGAGATCAACTACTTAATTTACTTAATTGATAACATCTTATTTAGGCTCTCTTACTTGAACTTCCTTGCATTTGAGTTCTAGAGACTAAGCGACTACACATGAAACAGTATTTGAAATAGCACTGAAAATAAACTAAAATTTCAGAATATATTTAGGACTTACTCATTCAAAAGAAATTGACCTCTGATTGAACAAGGGAGAAGAGATTTCATTATCACAGAAATAACACAGTTTGGTGCCCTAAAGGATTTCACTGGCTGGTTTAATGTGTGTGTGTGTGTGTGTGTATATATTATTATTAAAATTAGAGTCATTTCCTACCAACCATTCCTTTTGCTATAGGAGAGCAAACAATAGAATATAGATAGTATGAATGTTCTGTTTCCTTCCTCTCCTCTTTTCTCATTTTCTTCATTCATTCTTTCTTCCTTCCTTTTTTAAAAAAATAAGACATACTTATGAGCTTCTTGAAAACAGAAAATGTAGAGAATAACTTTGAGGAGTATTTAAGACAGGGTCAACAAAGGCTTGGTGAATGGATCGAGAGCTTTGTATGGTGAGCAGTTAGTTGTATTTCCAAGGTATCCACCTATTGATTGAGTCGGTGGAAAAATATATAGATGAGCAGGTTTGCAAGAATGTTTAGGTATAAGAAGGTTGGATAATGAGTTGGTTTTGAGTAGGTTGTGGGATATCCAGGAAGAGATGTCCAGAAGACAACTGGGAATGTGTGTCTAGAGCTGAAAGGAGAGATCTGGAATAGAGATACAGGTTTAGAAATCTTGGAAGATGGATATTAATTGTAGTTGAGGGAATGCAAGTGATCTCAGGAATGGTATGTTGGGGAGATCAGAAGAGAGCTGGGAAGGGAATGACAGGACATAACAGGGAAAGAGGAAGGAACATGTGGAGAAGACTCAGAATGTGGAAAGCCATGAGGGGATAGACTTATATTTTAATTTTTTTTAATTTTATTTTTTTAATTGGTGTAACATTGATTTATAACATATAAGTCTCATGTATACAACATTATATTTCTACTTCTGTATACACTACAATGTGCTCACCACCAAAAATTTAGTTTGTGTCACCTTCCAGTTGACCCCTTTACCCATTTCACCCTCCCCCTGCCCCTTCCCCTCTGATAACCACTACTTTGTTCTCTGTATCTACGTGTTTGTTTTGGTTCATTTATTTATTTTGTTTGTTTATTAGTTATATTCCACATATAAGTGAGGTCATACAGTACTTCTCTTTCTCCCTCTGTCTTATTTCACTTTGCCTAATGCCCTCAGGGTCCATCCATGTTGTCCCAAGATTTCTTCTTTTTTTTGTTCATGGCTGAGCAGTATTCCATTGTATATAGATATACCACATGAGAAAATAGAATTATAATTGTCCAAGTGTGGATAATCCCAAGTACCTGGAAATGGTTAGTGACAGATGTTGTAGAGAGATCAACTGAAATTAAAAATAAGCAAATAACCCTGTTGGAAGTTGCTGAGATATTTAGGGTGATGTTGAGCATCTTTTCATGTGCCTCTTGGCCATCTGTATGTCTTTTTTGGTGAAATGTCTATATATAGGTCTTTCACCCATTTTTTAATTGGGTTGCTTGTTTTTTTGATATTGAGCTCCATGAGCTGTTTGTATATTTTGGAGAGTAATCCCTTGTCCATTGTTTGATTTGCCAATATTTTCTCCCATTCTGAGGGTTTTCTTTTCATCTTGTTTATGGTTTCCTTTGCTGTGCAAAAGCTTTTAATTAGGTCCCATTTGTTTATTTTAGTTTTTATTTTCATTACTTTGGAGGTGGGTCAAAAGAGATCTTCCTGTGGTTTATGACAGAGTGTTTTTCCTATGTTTTCTTCTAAGAGTTTCATAGTGTCTGGACTTAAATTTAGGTCTTTAATCCATCTGGAGTTTATTTTTGTGTATGGTGTTAGGTAGTGTTCTAATTTCATTCTTTTCCATGTAGCTGTCCAGTTTTCCCAGCACCACTTACTGAAGAGGCTGTCTTTTCTCCATTGTATGTTCTTGCCTCCTTTGTCGTAAATTAGGTGACTGTATGTGAATGGGTTTATCTCTGGGCTTTCTGTCCGGTACCATTGATCTCTATATCCGTTTTTGTGCCAGTACCATACTGTCTTGATTACTGTAGCTTTGTAATATACTTTGAAGTTGGGGAGCCTGATTCCTCTAGCTCCATTTTTCTTTCTCAAGATTGCTTTGACTATTTGGGGTCTTTTGTGTTTCCATACAAATTGTAAAAATTTTTTGTTCTAATTCTGTGAAGAATGCTGTTGTAGTGTGATAGGGATTGCAGTGAATCTGTAGATTGCTTTGAGTTGTATAGTCATTTTCACTATATTGATTCTTCCAATCCAAGAACATGGTATATTTCTCCATTTGTTTATGTCATCTTTGATTTCTATCATCAGTGTTTTATAGTTTTCTGAGTACAGGTCCTTCACCTGCTTAGGTAGGTTTATTCCTAGGTATTTTATTTTTGTTGTGATGGTAAAGGGGATTGTTTCCTTAATTTCTCTTTCAGATTTTTCATTGTTAGTGTATAGGAATGCCGGAGATTTCTGTGCATTAATTTTGTATCCTGCAACCTTACCAAATTCATTGATTAGTTCTAGTAGTTTTCTGGTGGCATCTTTAGGATTTTCTATGTATAGTATCATGTCATCTGCAAACAGTGACAGTTTTACATCTTCTTTTCCAATTTGTATTCCTTTTATTTCTTTTTCTTTTCTGATTGCTGTGGCTAGGAATTCCAAAACTATGTTGAATAAGAGTGGCGAGAGTGGACATTCTTGTCTTGTTCCTGGTCTTAGTGGAAATGCTTTTGGCTTTTCACCATTGAGAATGATGTTTGCTGTGGGTTTGTCATATATGGCCATTATTATATTGAGGTAGGTTCCCTCCCTGCCCATTTTCTGGAGAGTTTTTAATCATAAATGGGTGTTGAATTTTGTCAAAAGCTTTTTCTGCATCTGTTGAGATGATCATATGGTTTTTATTCCTTAATTTGTTAATATGGTGTATAACATTGATTGATTTGCATATATTGAAGAATCTTTGCATCCTGGGATAAATCCCACTTGATCATGGTGTGTGATCCTTTTAATATGTTGCTGGGTTCTGTTTGCTAGTATTCTGTTCAGGATTTTTGTATCTATGTTCATGAGTGGTATTGGTCTATAATTTTCTTTTTTTGTGATATCTTTTTCTGGTTTTGGTATCAGAGTGATAGTGGCTTCATAAAATGAATTTGGGAGTGTTCCTTCCCTCTGCAATTTTTTGGAAGAGTTTGAGAAGTATCATTGTTAGCTTTTCTCTAAATGTTTGATAGAATTCACCTGTGAAGCCATCTGGTCCTGGACTTTTGTTTGTTGGAAGATTTTTAATTACAGTTTCAATTTTATTACTTGTGATAGGTCTGTTTATAGTTTCTAATTCTTCCTGGTTCAATCTTGGGAAATTGTATCTTTCCAAGAATTTGTCCATTTCTTCGTGGTTGTCCATCTTATTGGCATATATTTGTCTGTAGTAGTCTCTTATAATCCTTTGCATTTTTGCGGTGTCAGTTGTGATTTCTCCTTTTTCATTTCTAATTTTATTGATTTGCATCCTCTCCCTTTTTTTCTTGATGAGGCTGGCTAAGCATTTATCAATTTTATCTTCTCAAAGAACCAGTTAGTTTTATTGATCTTTGCTATTGTATTTTTCATTTCTATTTCATTTATTTCTGCTCTGATCTTTATGATTTCTTTACTTCTACTGACTTTGGGTTTTCTTTGTTCTCCTTTTTCTAGTTGCTTTAGGTATAGGGTTAGATTTTTTATTTGAGATTTTTCTTCTTTCTTGGGGTGAGGTTGAATTGCTATAAACTTCCCTCTTAGAACTGCTTTTGCTGCATCCCATAGGTTTTCGGTTGTTGTGTTTTTGTCGTCATTTGTTTCTATGTATTTTTTTATTTCTTCTTTGATCTCTTCAGTGATCTCTTGGTTATTTAGTAGCACACTGTTTAGCCTCCATGTATTTCTGCTTTTTACAGTCTTTTTCTTGTAATTTATTTGCAATCTCATAGCGTTGTGTTCAGAAAAGATGCTTAATACGATTTCAATTTTCTTAAATTTTCCGAGGCTTGATTTGTGACCCAAGATGTGATCTGTCCTGGAGAATGTTCTGTGTGCACTTGAGAAGAAAGTGTACTCTGCCACTTTCAGGTGGAATGTTCTATAAATATCAATTAAATCTATCTGGTCTGTTGTGTCATTTAAAGCTTGTGTTTCCTTATTTATTTTCTGTTTGGATGATCTGTCCATTGGTGTAAGTGGGGTGTTAAAGTCCCTTACTATTACTGTGTTACTGTCAATTTTCCCTTTCATGGTTGTTAGCATTTTCCTTATGTATTGAGCTGCTCCTGTGTTGGGTGTATAAACATTTATAATTGTTATACTTCTTCTTGGATTGATCCCTTGATCATTATGTAGTGTCCTTCCTTATCTCTTGTAACAGTCTTTATTTTAATGTCTATTTTATATGATACAAGTATTGCTACTTCAGCTTTCTTTTGATTTCCATTTGCATGGAATATCTTTTTCCATCCCTTCACTTTCAGTCTGTATGGGTCCCTAGGTTTGAAGTGGGTCTCTTGTAGACAATAATATATATATGGGTCTTGTTTTTGTATCCATTCAGCCAGACTGTGTCTTTTGGTTGGGGCATTTAATCCACTTACATTCAAGGTTATTATCGATATGTATGTTCCTGTTACCATTTTCTGAATTGTTTTGGGTTTGTTTTTGTGGGTTTTTTTCTTCTCTTGTGTTTCCCGCCTAGAGAAGTTTCTTTCGCATTTGTTGTAGAGCTGGTTTGGTGGTGCTGAATTCTCTTAGCTTTTGCTTGTCTGAAAATATTTTGATTTCTCCATTGAATCTGAATGAGATCCTTTCTGGGTAGATTAATCTTGGTTGTAGGTTTTTCTCTTTCATCACTTTAAGTATATCCTGCCACTCCTTTATGGGGATTCCTTTGTATGTTATTTTTCGTTTTTCCCTTGCTGCTTTTAATGTTTTTTCTTTGAATTTAATTTTTGTTAGTTTGATTAATATGTGTCTTGGTGTGTTTCTCCTTGGGTTTATCATGTAAGGGACTCTCTGTGCTTCCTGGACTTGGGTGACTCTTTCCTTTCCCATGTTAGTGAAGTTTTTGAATGTAATCTTTTCAAATATTTTCTCAGACCCTTTGTTTTTCTCTTCTTCTTCTGGGACCCCTATAAGTCGAATGTTAGTGTGTTTAGTGTTGTCCCAGAGGTCTCTGAGATTGTCTTCAATTATTTTCCTTCTTTTTTATTTATTCTGTTCCTCAGCAGTTATTTCCACCATTTTGTCTTCCAGCTCACTTATTCGTTCTTCTGCCTCAGTTATTCTGTTATTGATTCCTTCTAGTGTATTTTTCTTTTCAGTTGTTGTGTTGTTCATTTCTGTTTGTTTGTTCCTTAGTTCTTCTAGATCTTTGTTAAACATTTCTTGTATTTTCTCAATCCGTGCCTCCATTCTATTTCCGAGATTCTGGATCATCTTTACTATCTTTACTCTGAATTCTTTTTCAGGTAGATTGCCTATTTCCTCTTCATTTATTTGGTCTTGTAGGTTTTTACCTTGCTCCTTCATCTGTGACATATTTTTTTGCCATCTCATTATTATTATTATTATTTTGATGGGTGGAATTGTGTTCCTGTCTTACTGGTTGTTTGGCCTGAGGCTTCCAACACTGGAGTTTGTAGGCTGTTGTTTAGAGCTGGGTCTTGGTGCCGAGATGAGGAACTCCAGGAGACGTCACTCTGATGAATGTTCCCTGGGGTCTGAGGTTCTCTGTTAGTCCAGTGGTTCGGACTCAGAGCTCCCACTGCAGGAGCTTCTGTCCAGCCCCTGGCTCATGAACCACAATCCCGCAGCCATCTGGGGCAGAAACAAAAAAAGAAAAGGAGAACAATAACAGTAAAAAATAAAATTAGACTAGGAAACTAACAGATATGTTAGAAAGAATATAAAAATTAAAATATAGATGAAACAACAACCAGAAGGTAAAACAGAACCACACTAGTAAAAAAGAGGAGAAGGGAAAACAAAAAAAGAGGTAGAAAAGGCCTTGGCTGTGGAGGGCGGGCCCTAAGCAGGGGTGGGGTTTGGGCTGTGGGTGGGACCTATGCTTTGGACCCACCAGGCTGGAAAAGGCCCTGGGTGGTGTGGGGGTGGGGCTTAGGCTCATCGAAACAGAAGGGGCCCAGGCATGCCTCCTGCCTCTGGTCTCAGAGGGCTGGGGACCCCACCTGGGAACCCAGCAGGCTTCCTGGGCCCCAGTGGCCTGTCCAGCTTCCACTTCTCCTCCACTCCTGGAGAGCCCTTCCCGCCTGCCACTCCTGCTCTCCCCAGGCCTCCCTCCTACCCCCGGTACCAGTGTGACCCAGTGTGGGGGAGGTGGCCTAGCAGGGCGGGGGGCCTGGCCTGGGAGCCCGGCAGGCTTCCCTGGCCCAGGTGGGTGGGGCAAACACCCTCACTCCTCCCCCTGCTCCTCCAGTCCTGGAGGGCCCCACCTGCCTGCCTTTCTTGTTCTGCCCTGGCCTCCCTCCTACACCCCCAGGACCAGTGTGGCCCAGAGGGTGCCTCTGAGGGTGTAGGACCCGGCCGGAGAGCTGGGCAGACTTCCCTGTCTGACTGGGCAGGGGAAACGCTGGGTGCGCTCCCACCTGATCGGAGCTCCCGAGGGTCCCTCCAGGCGTGGGAACCCCTCCCCCCTCTCAGCCACTCCTCAGGGGCGTCAGTCTCATCCAGCCTCCACTTCTCCTGCCCCCTCAGTCCCCCCACATTCTACCAGTTCGCTTGGGGGTTCCTCCTGTCTCCTTGGGTGTCGAGGTCCCCCACCAGCCTCCAGCAGGCAGCCAGTTGTGAGGAGGTGTGAACTCCACGTCTTCCCACACCGCCATCTTGACTCCACCCCTCCCTGAATAATTTACTGTATTGTTATTTGTTGATTTTCTACAAATTATTGGGAATATCCTAGCGGTTCAGTGGTTAGGACTCCGTGCTTCCACTGTAGGGGAGCCCCGGGTTTGATCCCTGGTTGGGGAACTAAGATCCCGCAGGCCACACTGAGTGGCCATAAATAACTAAATGCTAACCTTTTAAAAAATAAAAATAAAATTATCTACTGCTTTTTAATGTAGGTGTATAGACAGATAAAGTTTGAAGGTTCTAGACATCATTGATCATTAAATAGTGCTGTCTAGAAAAAGAAGTCACATTTTCAAGGCTGTTGAGAGCTCCAAGAATGACAAGAATTTTCCTCACTGCTGCACTGCTGCTCTCTGGAACCTTCCCCCACAACTCAAACATAGTTGACAATCCCTCTTCCTTCAGATTGCTGTTCATCGTCACTTCCTCTGGGAAGTTCCTCCCTGATCTCTCTGATGAAATAAAATCACCCCATTCTGCACTTCCACCGCGCCCTATACTTCCCTTATCTAAGCACTCGGCACGGGCACGGTCTTACATTGATGTGTGTAATTATTTCATTGTCTCATCCTCCCGCTCTTTAAGGGTAGAGTCATAACTGTTGTGTCACCATTGTACTGCTGGTATCTAGCACGGAGCCTGACACATAGGAGGTATTTGGATAGAAGGATTCGTGGATGGGTGGCTGGCTGGCTGGCTGGATAAAGACAGAAGAATGTTTCTTTCCATAGTGTCTTCACCCCAGCTCTGTGTTGTCTTCCTTCTACATGGATTGCTGTTTCTGCCTCTCTCCTACTGGCTGCGTCACAACCTCCCTTGCCATCCAGCTTAGATAGCACCTCTTGGTTTTAAAATGACATCCAGATTCTCAATTTCCTAGTAAAACTCCTATGAAGACCCAGACAAACAAAAGACAATATCACACCAGAAAAACAAAACGAAATAGTCAGACAACCTACTGCCTGCAAGGAATTCAACTCAATTAGGAAAAGTTAATTATATTGCCTGTGTTCTTCTTTATAAAGCAGGATGCCATCCACAGCCACTCAGCCAACTGCTCCTTTGTGAAATAACCCACCAAACAGGGGTGTGGTCAGGTAGTCATGGCCAACTCGTGTTCACTCTGCTGTCTGCTGACTGGACTTCTTTCCATTTTTGTGAGCTGAATTGTGATCGTGATGTTGGACTCAGTGAGTTAGGCTTCTCTTCTTCCAGAGAAACTTTGGGAGCAGCATGAGATCGCACTCACTGCCAGCTAGACTTTTTGGAGCTTCTTTCTAAACTGGGTGTAATGGCAGCACCTTTGGCCTCACACTGAGGACAGGACTTGTGTGGGCTACTCTCTGAGCCTTCCATTAGTCATGCGGACGAGCAGGTCAGATGGATCTTCACCCTAGTTCTCTGCAGCTCTTTCTTTAAAGGCCAGACTCTGGCGAGCTCTTCGTTTTATGTAGTTCATAGATCATACCATGTACCAGACACTTTGCAAGAGGCAGAGAGGATACGAAGGGAGATCTGGACGTGACTCAGCCCTCAGGGAACTTACACTCTACGTGCAAGACAGACATGTGTACAAGTAACCATCATGCAAGGCAAGGTGGAGTAAGTGCAAAATCAACTTAAAATTAGCACACTGTTAGAATGGAGGCGGTGGAGTGATGTGGAAATTCACAAAAGGCTTCACACAGGAGGCGTATTTGACTAAGAATGAGAAGGATTCCAGAAAGCAGAGAACAGTGTGTAGACAACTCTAACCTGAGAGAACCGTTTACCTAAAGTCTGGAGATGTGGGGAATGCCCATAGACTGTGGTGAGTGAAACATGGGGTACATGGTGGGTGATATGAGAAGTGTTTTAGGGCCCGGATCATGGAGGTCCTTGAATGTCACACTAAGAAATTGGAACTTTATTTGGTTGGCAATTGAGACTTGATTCAGAACTTAGTTCTGAAAGGAGGTAAAAAAAAAAATCAGGCCTATGTTTTTAGGTGATTCTGGTGGCATTATATATACAAATCAGAGGGACATGAGATTAGAGACTTGATATAGTCAACAGAAAAATTAAGACAGGTCTGAACCACAGTGAGGGTCCTGGTCATGCAGCAGTGGGATCGCACCACGGGAGTCATTGGGGAGGCGGGACGGTGGAACTTGCCCAGCCCCAGATGTGTCATGTCCTGGGTTTAGGGTTCTAAGAAGTGGTCTGAAATGTTAATACCAGACATAGAGGCTTAGCAGGTTTTTTTTGGTTTTTTAATAAATTTATTTTATTTATTTATTTTTGGCTGCGTTGGGTCTTCGTTGCTGCATGCGGGCTTTCTCTAATTGCGGCGAGCGGGGGCTACTCTTCGTTGCGGTGCGTGGGCTTCTCATTGCGGTGGCTTCTCTTGTTGCGGAGCACGGGCTCTAGGCGTGCGGGCTTCAGTAGTTGTGGCTCGCGGGCTCTAGAGCGCAGGCTCAGTAGTTGTGGCGCATGGACTTAGTTGTTCCACAGCATGTGGGATCTTCCTGGACCAGGGATTGAACCCGTGTCCCCTGCATTGGCAGGGAGATTCTTCACCACTGCGCCACGAGGGAAGCCCTATGTTTGCTGTCTAATTTCTCTCTTGGACATTTTAAAGTTCAGTGTAAATACTTCATGGTTATCCTAAAAAGTATCAGAAAAGATAGAGTGTAAGTGAATGACCTTAGTAAAAGTGTATTTACATAATAGAATTTTTAATTGCAAGATGTTTTATCATTGAAGTTACTCCCAATATTGCATGAGAAGTGTGACTGTGCAAGGCTTTCTTTTACCAGACCTCAGCGCAGGAGCTCAGCTTTTGTTGCCTTGGCAATTACAATAGCAGGTCACGAAAGGGAAGAAGATGGGGTAAAATTTCTCAAAACAGGGTTCTCAGTCCTACGGGGTCACATAGACTTATTCTTGAGGATTCAAAACTCCTAAAACCATTTTGTAAATAGCTTCTATTTTGATGATAATTTGTTTAAAATTATTTTAACATTTCTAAAAATAAAAATTTACGATGGTAATTTTTATATCTGAGATTTTAGTTTCTTAAGTCTCTTTCCCAAAATGGAATATTTAAGATTCTTTTTTTTTTTTTGAGATTCTCTCTTTCCTTTTTTGCTTTGTATCATTGACGGTTGGGAACCTTCAGTCTTAGGAAAAGATAAATGGGTTTCCAGTTGTCTCTAAACCATTGAAGTAAGGCTCCTCCTCCCCCACTCTGCTCATATGCAAGGAAGGGAAAAGGTGAAGAGTTCAGTGCTGCTGAACAGAGCTCACCAACTACCTAAAAGGAATATTTTGAGGCCCAGCATTAGTAACAAAGAAAATGTGTAAACATGAACTGCTTTCCATATATATATATATGTACATATATATATATATATATATATATATGGGTGCATGTTAATCTGGCATCTTCCTGCATGCTAAATTCAAAATGTAAATACAATAGAAAAAGGAAAAAAAAATATTTCTCTTTTGGTGTCTATTTATTGTATGAAGCTACAGCCGAGCATAACGCACAGGTGGTTTAAAATGCTTCTCTGCCATCTGAGATCTTGGCTTGCCAGGGTATAGATGCGGATGTCACTTTAGGGAATTGGGCTTATTCAGTATGTAAAATGAGGCTGGCATGGGTTCAGAGGTTTTGTCTGTGTCTTTAACAATTAACAATTTTTGCTTCCTTTTTTTTTTAAGGTCTTTTAAATCCTCTCTTTTTTTTCCCCTTTTTGTTTTAATCTGTAGATTCATAGATTGAAATTACCGAAATTTTTCTGTCAAATGCGCTGTCTTAATACCTAATATCTGTAATATATATTTCCTATCAAAAGACATAGGAACTATTAGTATATAAACCAGAGGTCATTTTAATCTGGTACTGAAGTGAAATTCTCATTTACAACCTTGTTAAAAAGATCTGTTTTCTTTTTTTTTTTTTTTGATGAAGGTCTATGTGGTATCCACGTTTTAGATTTTGTAATGTTGTAAAAAAAAAACCAAACTAGATTTTGTTTTTCCAAATCTGATGTTTTGTGAACTTATTTTATGCAAAGCATTTGGCATTTAATTCATGGCATGGGTTCTTAAAACAAAAAAAAAGGGAAAGTGGTTTATATAAGGAAGGTATGGCTCAGTATTACTATTACACATAAATACATAACGGTAAAATCAGTACTGTCTCAATAGCACATAATATAAAAAGAAAATCAAGTCCTAGGTAAATGATGAAGGAAATAAAATACAAATCTAGGTTTGACAGCAATATCTAGATAATGCCACTTATTTATATATATATATTTTTTAAGGGAATTTTGTGAGCATTTAGGATTATAGTGGCTGCCTTTTTGATCCACTGTGTTACTCTATCTAATTTTAATGAAGAGGGCAGTATGTAGCAATAAGAAACAGAAATGTTGAGACCTTTGTGGACCCTCTAGCAATCAGTGAATATCAGATCACAAATCTCTCCAGCTTTAATTACAGGCAAAAGAAAAGACAAAATTAGCATTTTAATATAGAAATATCTTAGGCTTTAGGAGAATTATGATAAATATAATGTTGCCTAGTGAACCAAAGAGGGGATATTACAACAAACTGTCTTCTTAGGAATATTTGTTTAAATGAAGGCAACAATACTTCATCCTTATCTTTTTCGGATAATTATCACTGTTTCAGGCTGTTCTTTGTTCCAGATTTGAAATACCTTTAGTTGGGGGAAAAAAAGAAAAAAGAAAAAGTAATTGACAGTGTTTGTTTTCTGTAAAACTACAAGAAGGAAAAAATGCTGTTTGCTTGGCACTAACAAGATAATTATTTTAGGGAGAGCTTTTGCTCTGCAGCTCTGGTTCACTGGTGCCATGGCAGCCCTGCACTTGGATGCATTTAGGTTACGTCGTTTCAGCTACAGCGTATTAAACTAACTCCTCTTCCAGGGCTGAGTTTTGCCCACCTGTCTCCCCTAAAACACCTGCAACATATGTTTGCATAACCCTGTAATGCTTTGCCTTTGGGGTCCTGAGAAATTCCCCCAGAGCTTTTTGCTTATAAACAGCTGAGCAATTCGTTTTTCTAATGGCAGTTGCTTTTCCCCCAGCATTGAGGCAATAACATATTCACTAAAATAAGAGTCTCATTTTTCATCAAAGGGAAACGTTCGACGTATTTTTTACAGTGCTGTTTCTCCTTCTGAGCCTTATTCTTCCCCTAATCTGCCATGCTAAAAATTAAGAGTTGGTAGCAAGGCATTAGGGGAAAGCACACTAAGTAATGCTTCATTTGTCAAGTATTTTCTTCATGCCGAACAGACATTGTATTTATATTGTAAATATATATTAACCTTTTTTAGTAAACAAGTGCTAAACTTTATCAGTTTAATGTAAAAATTGTAACCAATAAACTATAATAATTTGGACTTATTGTAGGAAATCACTTTAATTACTGTAACCTCATTAGCTGGCAAACAACTGTGCATTAATAGTATGTGTTTTTACAATTTTTTAAAAATTGTATGTATGTACGTACTCCTGTTCTGAGAAATAAGACAGCTTTTCTCCCCACATATGAGGTCCAATGTGCATGATATATTTTCCTAAATATGTGTTTTTACTTTTTAAAAAGTGGAATGTTTGGTAAAATCTGCCCTAAGTTTATGTATGGTTATCAGAAGGACGAAACACTGCTTTCTCTACCTGTTTGTTATCATGGATTTCAAGTCGTCAAGCTGTCAGATCTGCTGTCAAAGTTCTGTTTATCAGTGCTCAGTGGTATCAGAAGGTAATTGTAGCTTCCATTTTATTGAGTTTTTACGAAGTGCCCAGCACTGTGCCGCACTTAATGTTCATTGTCCCGTTTAATCCTTTCCGTTATGTTGCAGATGAGAAACCCTGAGCCGGAGTGTAAATTGACTCCTTCCCAGCCAGGCGTGGGAGGGGCGGGCTCTGGACTTGAACCTCCCTGACTCCGGATCCCTGGCATCCCCTGCCTGGCAGCCTGTGCCTCTAAAGCAGATGTTAGGTCTACCTTAGTCCCTTTGTTTCTAACGTAACACTTTTACTCTTCTTTACCTCCTGCTGGTACATTCATAGATTAGAACAGGGATCACTGGAATTGCTTATCTTTTGCTCCCTTCAGTTCTACATGTGTTTACAAATAGCCAGCCCTTTGAAAGGCAGGCAATGTGTTGTTCCAAGCAGGATGAATGCCTCAGGCTCTTTTCCTTCTGGAGTTCCCATTAACAATGCAAAAGGAGATCATCATCCTCAGGTGAGGGAAGGGAGTTAGGGGATCAGTCTAGAAAGTACTATTTATGATGACCTTTGTTGGATGAGTTTGATTTCACCAGGCTCAGAACAAGGAAAATTGTCACATTTCATCTTGTGGTTAATTTCACTTCTTGTGGTTAGTTGTACTTAGTGTGGGTTAGCATTTAAATATTTTTGTACACTACCTTAGGAAAGTGAGTTTGAACTTAAAGTCCTGAAATATTACTGTGCGGGTAAGGGTGGTAGGGAGGGACTTCTATTACAGAGTAGAGAGGAGGGGAGTTGTCCACCATCAAAAGCCACACTCAGTAAGGGACAGAGTGTTTTACCTGAAATTACATTAAGGTACAGCTTACTATCGTATAATATAGAACTCAGAAGTGAAGAATGTTAACTATAATGGAGAGGTTAGGTTTCAATCAGTTTTGTCCCTAACATTGATTGCTGTCATTTAAGCACTACTTGTAAATTGATTTGATCACGCCAAATTAACCAAAGCATTTTGAAAATTCAGAAGTACCACACGAGTTTGGTTTGTTTTGTTTTTTTTTCCATATAGTTCCCTCTAGGATACTTGTTTCTACTGTTATCTATCCTGCTTCTGTAAGTCATTTTGTCCACAAGGCTCTAAGCTGCCTCCCCAGATTTCAGCCTATCTGTGCCACAGGTGGGAGTTTCAGCATTCTTCTTCTATTACCATAAAGTAACATGCTGAAGAGAAAGCCTTAAGAAGAGCTCCAACAGCTTGTTAACAGAGAAGGATGGAGTGGTACTTGGGAAGTTAATTAGCTGCAATCTTGTGGAAGATTTATTTCAAGTCCATCCAGATTGGTCTAGGAAAGGCATGGTAGACCCAGGGTGGATTGAATTTGTGATTTCTGCATTTTCATGTATAGTTATGTAGACTTCTCAGTTCATGAAACATAATTGGTATTCCTCTGTACACAGACCAATATAAGTTAGGGTATAATTACCATTTTTTTCTTCTGAAGAAAAATTCCTCCAAATAAACAGAAGTGGGTTTTTTTGTTGTTTTCGTTATTGCTTTTTTTTTTTAGTGTACATTGGCTTGGAAAAGCTTATAATATTTGGAATCCTGACTGTGTGAAAGTGGGTTTAAAATAATTACTAATTGTTCCAATCTTTTGCAAAGACATACTTTTAAAGTTGTCCACCACAGCGAGATCAGCTCAGTGCTTTGTGATTGCCTGGAGGGGTGGGATAGGGAGGATGGGAGGGAGGGAGACGCAAGAGGGATGAGATATGGGAACATATGTATATATATAACTGATTCATTTTGTTGTAAAGCAGAAACTAACACACCATTGTAAAGCAATTATACTCCAATAAAGATGTTAAAAAATAAAAAAAAATAAAGTTGTCCACATCACATGTCCTACACAATGAGAACTTAAAACTGTCATTGGGTCTGGTCTTTCTTACATACAGAGTTTTATATGTGTAGAATTCTAGTGGCTCTTACATTTTAGAAGAAATTCCAGATCTATAAAAAAATAGAAATCAAAACTGTTATATTTCTGTTAAATTTTATTTGGAAAAAAATCCTTTGAAATAAGAAAGGCAAATGTTACTTTTAAAATGTTTCAATTGCATGAGGTTAGAATTCTGCTCATTTAATCTCATCCCGCTAAGGAAACCATTGCTGTCATTTTGGTACATAGTTGTGTGAGAAGATATTGCTCCAAAATTTCTTGACTTTTTAAAACCTTATTCAGAAGAGACTAAACTAAATTAAAAGAGAAGAATTATAGGTGAATTAAAGAACTGTCAGTACTGAATCTTAATGTATAAAAAAAGGCATGTGCCCTTTTTAAATAAGTGTCTATACCTGTTGATTTCTATAGCCACATGTTGGCTTACAGAGGTATCAGACATTCAGTAGCTACAGCCACAGGTGGCCATTGAGCACCTGAAGTGTGGCTGGTCCAAACTGAGATGTGCTCTCAGTGTAAAGTATACACAAGATTTCAAACACTTTGTACGAAAGAAAGCATGTAAAATATCTCTATATTTTATATTGATTACATGTTAAAATGACAACATTTTGGATATACCAAATGAAACAAAATATTATTCCATTTACTTTCACTCTTTTTTTTTTTAACGTGGTTGCTATAACATTTTAAATTACATATGAAGCCTGCATTTGTGACCCACATTATATTTCTGTTGGACAGTGCTGGTCTAGACCATCCATGTGTACACATACTTTTGTTTTAGTAACAATATCACCTTCTCAGATAGAAAACCCTATTGAATGACTTTAAACTATAACTTCTGATGTTATTTTCTTACATTTCAAATACTATTTTTCAACATCATCTTTTGATTCTTTCTTTTCCATCCCAGTACAGTGGCACTTTAAACTGCCTCTCCTTTTGATACTAGTAAGTCTCCTAGGAATTTAAATAGGCCTCAGTGAAAGCAATACTTGAGCCTCATTCATATGTTCAAGTTAGATCATTATTCCTAATAATGGCTTTAAGTGCTTAGATAGATCAGCACTTCGTGTCTTGAATTGCTTGTCATTTCTTTATAAAGATGTTTCAAGAAATTGCTCCATGCATTCCCTGCTTTCATTGTTTTCTAGCAAAGAGGAACATAATCCTTTATTAATTTGTTGAAAGTCAGAGAAGAAAAGCCTTTTATAGTAACGAAAACAAAATGTTTTCAGGTACTGAGAATAAAGAACAAAATTGGTTATGAGTGATAGTCCTACGCGAGTTAATTTTTAAAATAAATCATGAATGCACTGTCAGTCTGCCAGTGGCTTTGACCTCTATTTCATTTTCCCGTTATGCTTGGGTCCAGGTTGTCATCAGCTACCAAGAGGAAACCTATGTAATTCCTAGAGAGCTAGAAGTTGCACTGTTAGACTTAATAGTATGGTAGTCATGGAAGCATCAGTTATCTTCATCAAGGCAATTCAGATTTGATTATTGTAGAACTGTGTTGAATACCAAACCAGTGGAGTAGTAGCTGGAGCTAAATCAAGGGATTGTCATTTTTGTCAGATGATTACGGCTGACTTGGAAGAGATATGAAAGGGTTGAGCTCTGTAAATATTCTCTTTTCAGCAGAAAATGAAAAGGTCCATCATGGCCTTAAGATGCAGCTTGTTAGCTTGATGAATTTCAAACTATCTAACCTTAGCAATTATGTACCCCCGCCTACATGCAAGTATATTCGTGCCTTGGGATTATGTCTCCAAGGACTGATATCAAAGCATATTGGTAATTTTCTATTAAGATAAAATGCAGCCTTTTTATGTCTAGTTAGATCTCTCAAAGGACAGGGCATGCTCTGGTTCAAAGTCCTAATTATTAACTTGAGTTATATGTTCAGGTAAACATTGGAACACATTTATTTATAAGTTTTTAGAAACTATTTAAGGAAAAATATATATAATTTAACCTTTCAGAGATGATGGTATTCATTTAAGTTATGCTATTAACGTGTTAACATTTTTATAAACTGAAAGTGTATTTGGTTAATTTGTATTTGCCTGAGGCACTTGATACTTTTAAATAATAGACATATTAAATAATAGCAACCTATGTAAATAGACACACCCAACCTAATGATTCAAGGACATTTCTGCAAGTTTACAAATAATACTACATGCCAGAAAGTACAATGTGTTGCTGCTTTTATGAAAATGTGCATTGGTCAGTTTGCTTTTGTATTTCTACTACCTGGGCACTTATTAAACTCGTATATGAGAATAGATGACATAGAAAGTGCAAACTTCCAAAGAATTGCTGAATTCTGAAATAACTCATTCATTTTAGGAGAAGAAAGACTCGGTGTGCCATCTAGTGGGCATACACAGCACTTTGGTTATCAAAAACTAACGAGTTTTGCTCTTCTTCAAATGCAGCTTTCTTGACACTTTGTGTCTCCTAGGCCTTAGGCATAGATTATGCTGGGGTTAATCTCATATAATATTTCAGTTTTGTTGTAATTTTGTCTGATTGTATTTTGGAAAGGCATATTGAAAATGATCAAAATTATCAAAAAGAAATCTAATGAAAGGAATAAATCTGTGTGAACTATGAAACAGGTAAAAAGAAAATGTATTAAAACAATTTCAGTGTTTAATCAGACTAAGATCAGTTAAGGCAAAACTTCAGCAATAAAAACAAACAAACAAACAAAAAAACGGGGAGCTCCCTGGCCGTCCAGTGGTTAGGTCTCGGCACTTTGACTGCTGTGGCCCAGGTTCAATTCCTGGTCAGGGAATTAAGATCCCACAAGCCATGAGGCGCAGCAAAATTAAAAAAACAAAAAAACCCAAGCACATTAATTATTAAACTTCATTATTATACGTATTTTTTTCTGAAAGAATATAAAAACAATTGTTTCATTCTTTTATGTGTTAATGTATAATTTAAATAGCTTTATACATTTTAATTTACTGCTTTTTTTTTTTTCTATAGAGAAATCCAAGACCAGTGACTTATCAGTTCCATCCAAATTTAGATTATTATAAAGCCCGAGGAGCAGACCTCATGAATAAAAGCCGGTAAGTCCTCTTTCTCTGATGAAAGTCACTAAAATATTCTTGGAGATCGTCAGGAATGTTACACATTTGCTGAAAATAATTTCCCAGATTTGAGTATACCAATGGTTAATGCATGTAATGAATCTTTGTAAAATAAATTATCTGAGTTTTTTTCTAAGGCATGAGCAAAGGATGTATGTTGATGTCAGTGGTAAGGTGAAAAATTAAATAAATTTAAGAGTACTTGTTACAGATTGAAGTTTGGCAACTTTGTTCTTCTAACACTAAGAAACCTGAATAAATTGTGCCTGCTTGCGCAGTCTCTTTCTAGACCCTAGCTGTTGATTGAAAAGAAGCAGTTCTATAATATATGTTTAAATTATTTCAGTAATAAAATTAAAACTGGGTTTCCCAACTGTCTTTAGAACTACACAATAAGCTTATAAATGCATCTTGTGTGTGCATTTGTGATTACATACATAGAAATTTTAAGGGTCACTGTAGGAATAAAAAAACATTAAAATCCTACTTTTAAAAGAAATTAACACTGGCATAAAGGGTTGATGAACAGTTTTGCTCTTTCATAATACTATACTCAGATGTCTCAAGAGTTAACTCATCAAACCAGAACCATCTCAAATTAGAACATAATTTCAAAATTTACTCTGGTAGACTAAAATGTTAGTCATGATAAATGCTGCAAGTTGTCCGAATTTTCTTCCTTAAGCATTTTGCCTCTATGCTAGCTTTTCTTCAGTAGAATTCCAACAACCTAAATATACATGGCTGGAGTACACATACATGATGTGTTCTGCTCTTACTTGGAGAGTTTTAAAAAAAGACGTAATTCCTGACACATCGAAACTCATGTCTGAGGGGTGAGAGGATTTTATAAGAAAGCAGCTAAATTTAAACTTGCATTTTGAACCCTTAGTGTCACGTTATTTTTAAATTACCCATCCTTGATTGAAGTCTGTCTCATGTTTTGAAGGGCTATGTAATTATGAGACCAGTTCTGTAGCCCACGAGGCTTCTGTGAGACTCTTTTCTGTTTGTTCATTTCATCTGATTCTTGGTTCACAAATAAAAGGTTTTTCCCTATAGTCACTTTGTTCATTTAATTTAACAAATTCTTCTTGAGTGCCAGACTCTCAGTATTCTAGGCATTGGAGATAGTGAACAAACCGGACAAAAATCCTAGCCCTCAGGAATCTTACAGTCTAATCACTTGTATTTCCTCCCTGTCAAGTATTTAGTTTTGATATGTTTTTTAAAAAGTATATTTTAGGGACTTTCTTCATACAAGATCTTTCCAGCTGGAGCTCCTTCTTCTCTCCCCTAATCTCCACCCTGCACCCCCTGCCCACCACCTCCCCCAGGTTAGTTTTCACAGGACGGCCTGTAAACTCTCAGTTTCCAGCAGATTAGATCACACTTCCACTTGAACCTCCAAAGGCTTCCTAATACCTCCCATAATCCTGTCTTCTTCCCTTGCCCCTCCCCTAGTGACCTCATCTCCTCCACCCTCCCCTTCTCTTCCCTCTTGCTTGAGCTTGCCTGGGGCCATAGTGCTTCCCTGTTCTCCTCCCACCTCCCCTCTTCCTTTTCAGCTTCATGATTTATGGCTCAGCACAAATATCTCACACAAGGCAAGCCTATCTCTCTCTCACAGTTTTTTTTTTTTTATTGACATATAGTTGATTTACAATGTTGTGTTAATTTCTGCTGTACAGCAAAGTGATTCAGTTATACATGTGTCTACATTTCTCTTCCATTATGGTTTATCACAGGATATTGAATATAGTTCCCTGTGCCATACGGTAAGACCTTGTTGTTTATCCATTCTCTGTATAATAGTTTGCATCTGCTAATCCCAAACTCCCACTCCATCCCTCCCCTCCCCACCCCCGCTTGGCAACCACAAGTCTGTTCTCTATGTCTGTCAGTCTGTTTCTGTTTTGTAGGTAGGTTCATTTGTGTCATATTTTAGATTCCATATATAAGTGATATCATATGGTATTTATCTTTCTATTTCTGACTTACATCTTCTTTTTCCATTCATCTGTCGATGGACATTTAGGTTGTTTCCATGTCCATGTCTTGGATATTGTAAATCGTGCTGCGATGAACATAGGGGTGCATGTATCTTTTCGAATCATAGTTTTGTCTGGATATATGCCCAGGAGTGGGATTGCAGAATTATATGGTAGCTCTATTTTTAGTTTTTTGAGGAACCTCAGTACTGTTCTCCATAGTGGCTGCACCAATTCACATTCCCACCAACACTGCAAGAGGGTTCCCTTTCATCCACACCTTCTCCAGCATTTGTTGTTTGTAGACTTTTTGATGATGGCCATTCTGACTGGTGTGAGGTGATACCTCATTGTAATTGTGATTTGCATTTCTCTAGTGATGAGTGATGCTGAGCAGCTTTTCATGTGCCTGTTAGCGATCCATGTGTTCACACAAGCCTCTCTTGACCTCCCTTTTGTCTTCACCTCCCTTGGTCACTCTCCACCCCACTGCCCCCATCTTATTTTCATAGCATTCTTTACTCACAGAAGTCATAGACGTATGTATCATCTATCTCCCCAACCTCCCCACTAAAGTCAAGGCCCCTGCAGGCAGGTCCCTTGTCTTACTCACTACTTGAGGGCACCTGGATAATCCTGGCTGGTGTGGGGAGGTTACTCAGTATTTGTTGTATGTATACATGATTCTATTTTTACATTTTTCAACATCTACTTTTTTTTTTTTTCAAAAAGGAAATAGACTGTACCCTTTCCTTTTTCCCCTTCATGTTTTATCTTTCTTCCATTTAGCTTTCTGTCCCAGCATTTTTCTTCTCAAAAATGTTGGTTCTGTTTTATGTATTTCCTTGTAAGCACATTGAGATTCTTATACAAAGTAACACTGTAAGGATGCAAGGCAGATTTCTCATCATCACTGTTGCAATTTCAAAGCTTGAAATTGAAACTGAACCAAATAAAGTGTAGTGTGTGAAGACATCACAGACCAGCAAATGAGGAGAGAAAGAGTTCAGAGATGGTACTGGGAAACTTGACAGATCTTTTGAAAAGGTATCAACTTATAAACTTAACACACACCAGAATAAACTCTGAGTTAATCAAAGTTCATTCAAACAAGCAAACATAGAAATAAAACACAAATGTCTGTCTGACCTCTAGTTACTAGACTTTTTAGCCTTAAAAGTAATGGAAGAAATCACAAAGGGAAGGACTGGTGGATTTTACTACACAACTGTTTTTAAGTAGATGTCAAAAATAAAATAAACTGAATCAAAAAGGAAACAGAAAATTGGGAAAATATTTGTAGTATAAATGACTGACAAACTATAATATCATTAATGTATAGAAACTTACACAGTTCAGTAAGAAACACAAGATCTGTTTCAGGGGCCATCACACCTCCTGACATACTCCTCTCTGCCCAGAGGTTCTCAGCCCAGGTTCATGGCTTTACGTTCCATTTATGACTAAAGGGTCCTTCACTTATATCTTCAGTCTGACCTCTTCCCTTGAACTCCAGACTCACATGTTCCAAACTAAACTCTTGATTCCACCTCCACACACCTGTTGTTCCCGCAGTGTTTCTGCATCACAATGAATGTCATGACCCAGTTGATCAAGCCTTAGAATTGCCTTTAACTCTTCTTTTTCTCTGACATCACACGTCAGGTGCATCAGCAACTCCTATTCAAACTGTATCCTGAACTAAGCCACTCACCTCTCTCTGCAGTGGTGGGACCAAGTCACGGGGCCTTGCCCCTCTCACCCCCACGGTCTCCTAACCCATCTCCCTATGCAAGTCCAATCATATCACTCTTCTGCTCAGAGCCCTTCCGTGGCTTCCCAAAACATTTGGGGTCAAATCCCAAGCCTTTTCAGTGGTCTGCAAGGCAGGCCCTACATGATCCTGTCTCTCCAACCCCACCACCCTGCTCTCTTGTTCACTGGACTCCAGCCACACCGGGCTGCTTACCATTCCTCCAGCTCTCGAACAAGTTCCCACTTCAGGAGCTCTGAGCTTGCTTTTCCCCGTGTCTGGGTTCTTCCCCAAGAATCCACATGGCACACTTACTGCTCAGTCTGTGTTCAAATATCGTCCCTTCAGAGAACCTCTCTTTGACTGCTCTGTCTAAAATAATGGACCACTCTACTCTGTCCCTTTAATTTGCTTTGTTATTGTTTTTGTGGGTTTTTTTAATAGCTGAAATGGTATTTTTCATTTTTAATTCAGCTTTTCAGTTTGTTTTTATAGTTTGTTTCTTGCATTGAAATGTAAACTCTGCATGTTTGTCTTGTTAACTGTCTTATCCTCAGCACCTAAAATAGTGCCTAGAATATAATAGGCACTCAATGAAAGAAGGATTGCAAACAGCAAATAAACCTTTAAAAAGCTGTTCAAATGCATAATTAATCAAAGAAATGCATAATTAATTAAAACACCTATAAAGCACTGTTTTTCACCCTTCAAATTAGTAAATTAAAAATAAACAAGGCGGAGGTGAGTAGATCATCACGATCTACTGTACGGCCTAGGCCCGTAGTTAATAATACTATGTTGTGTACTTAAAATTTGCTAAGCGAGTAGACCTTAAGTGTTCTTATCACAAAAAATAAAATAAATAAAAATAGTAGTGATAAAGAAGGTGGGAGGAAACTTTTGGGGGTGATAGTTAGGTTTATGGCATAGATTGTGGTGATAGTTTCACAGATGTATACTTATCTCCAAACTTATCAAGTTGTACACTTTAAATGGGTACAGCCGTTATATGTCCGTTATACCTCAATAAAGTGGTTTTGAATGAATGAATGGGCAAGCTAGCACCAGTGAAGGTGCACGGATATCCTTAGTCACCAATACAGGGAGTATAAGTTGAGACAAGCCTGGTAATCTTGCCAAATAGTACTCCTAATTCTGTATGTAGCCCTTATAACTACCACATTATTCCCCAGAGGTTTGTTTATCCTGCCACTACTTTATCCACGATCAGAAACTATTGTAGCTGCAAAATCCTTGGGAAAGTCCCCCTTTAGCTATTTAATGCCTAAGATGCCTTTACCAAGCTGGACCCTTCAGCCATAATTAGCCTTGCAACTACTTTCTTAGCTGTATAGAGGCTATTAAAGAGTTAATGCATTGGGACTGTCATTGAGCAGCAAGACAGGTAGTGGGGATGGTCTAGAGGGAATTTATATCCTCATGGGGGAACCCCGAGCAGGGATCAGTTAGCAGAGGACAGGCAAGAGGCAGGCAGACACCTGGAAAGCAGGGAGCTAATACTTGCTACGTCTAGGGCAATGGACTTCTATTTGTGTTGCTTATCCAAATGAGGGATGAGGATGCAAAGATGACATGTGATTTTGAGATAAGAATATCTCTAGAAATCAAGAAGCCTGATTTCTCTTCTCTGCTTTACCATGGATTGCTATAATTAAGTCTTTAAATGCAAGTGCCTAGGTATTTTAGTGGTAGATTTTCCATTACGTGTGTGGGTAATATTCACTGTGCTCTGATTTTACTTACTTGCAAATTTCTCTTTAAAAATGGGAATTGACATTTTGTTATTCAGTCAATTTTTGAGCTCAGAACAATAATTTAACACTCAAATCCTGCTCCAGTTTTGTCCTAAAATAACCATAAATTGCTGCTATACATATTTTTTTAAAAAAAAAAGCACATGTAAATTGTGACTGGTCTTCAGAAAGACCCATCTAATTTACTCAGGAATCTATGACCACTGAAATGCCCAACTGAGAAGTCATGGAACAGAATTTAATAGTTTTTAAATACTGCAACCTCTTATAATAAGAGTAAAATCTCATACCTTCTTTATTCCAGAACATTCATGGATTTTCTGTTTTGAAAATGACCCAACACAATTTCTCAGAATGTGTAGTTTTTATGTGCTCTGCAGAGGTGATGAAATAATCACGCCTGAGCTGTCAGCAGTGACTCAAGGCCACATGTCACTTTATCTAGTGGCACCTTTTTTTTTTTTGCGGTATGTGGGCCTCTCACTGTTGTGGCCTCTCCCGTTGCGGAGCACAGGCTCCGGACGCGCAGGCTCAACGGCCATGGCTCACGGGCCCAGCTGCTCCGCGGCATGTGGCATCTTCCCGGACCGGGGCACGAAGAACCCGTGTCCCCTGCCTCGGCAGGCGGACTCTCAACCACTGCGCCACCAGGGAAGCCCCTAGTGGTGCCTTTTTACAGACTCCACAACTATAGGTCTTTTAACTTGCTTAAGCAATTTCACATCACCAAAGTTAGATATTTCGCTTGATTAAATGAGACCTTGGTAGAGATGGAAGAAACCAAGCTCAGTTCCTGATCTGCCCACTCACCAGATCAGCAATAGCATTCTATGTGCTAATATTCCCAGCTTTCCTCTGCCTTGTGTCAGAGCTTAAACAACTTAACTGATACCAATAATGAAAGATTCCAGAATTAGAATTCTGGCAGGTACAGGCCTCTGGCAGGCCTCTACAAATGGCCCCTTGTCAGGATCCCTGCATGGGATCCAGCAGGAAGCCAGGGAAAGATGATTCTAATAAGAGTGTTCGCTGGGCTTTGAAGATGTTTTCCACATTCCTCAGCTGGGCTCCAGTGACGAAGTAGTGATGGCGTCCAGTCCATTTTCACCCCAAGAATGCCTGATGGCCAATAATTTTCCATCTCTCCTTGGGATCAGGATCTGCCTCAGCTTAGGAGCGTTCTTCTCAGGACCTGGCCTAACAAGAATGTCCTAGAAAGTGCGTGATCCCAGGAGGCTCAGGAATTCTTCTACCAGTTGTCATCTTATGCTAGAATTTGAGCTTTGTGAGAACAGGGACCACATCTGCCTCTGTCATTGCTGTTTCCTCAGTACCTGGCACAGAGAACACATTCAAATACTGGTGAAATGATTGAATGCTTTCTAGCCTCATTTATAGAGGAACCATATGGATGTCAGGGACCGAATCCTAGAATCTTCATATTGCCAGGGCCTAGCACAGTACCTGGCACTGTTTCTAGTATTCAGTGAGTATTTAGTTTAATGACTGAATAAATAAATACTGTTTTGAATCCCTAAAAGGCATTATAAAATTCTTCTGGCCAATTTCCATTTTATATGGTCCACAAGATTTTTAAATTAGGCTTTATTGTATTTACTCAGAAGTATTTTATTGCTAAAATATGGTAAAGAAATAATATGCTAATGATATTTCCCAAGTCATAAAGCCAAGAAGTCCATTGTTATAGTCCCTTAGTAGTTAATTGGCTAATCAGAATTTTAAAGGACACTGATTTCTATATAAATGTAATTTTGTGATATTTTTGTGCTCAAATAAGAGTTTATGCTATAAACAATTCTATGTCTGAAATGCTCTTTCTCTTGTATCAAAGAGAGTTGTTAATTCCTAACCAATTAAGGTAAATTGGTAAAACTATCTCCTGTTTAGGGCAGAGTAAATAACTCTTTCTCCTGTTTTAAAAAATTTAAGTGTAATTTGTACACAAAACACAGATCTTAAGTGTTCAGTCTGATGAGTTTTGACAGCTGTGTATACCCCTGTAAGCACCATCTAAAACAATATATCTGGAGTGAACATTTCTTTCACCCGAGAATTCCCTGGTGTCCCTTTCCAGTCAATTCCAACCCTTCATCCCAAGGCAACCACTGTCTGATTTCTATTACCTTATATTAGTTTTGCCTTTTCTTGAGCTTCCCATAAATAGAGCCACACAGTATGCACTCATTTTTGTCTAGCTTTCTTCATTCAGAATAACGTTTTTGCAATTCATGCGTGTTCTTGCATGTATCAGTAGTTTCTTCCTTTAGATTGTTGAGTTGTATTCCACTATACAATGTATCACAAGTTGTTTATCTGTTCTCTTGTTGATAGATACTGGGTTATTTCCAGATTTGGGGTGTTATGAACAAGACTGCTAAGAGCATTCTTGTACAGGTGTTTTGATGTTTTTGTTTGTTGTTTTTGGTTTTGGTGTTTATCTTTCCCTTGGGTAAACACTTAGAAATTAAATTGTCCTAATGGATAGATCTATGTTTAACTTTATAAGAAACTACAAACTGTTTTACAAAGTAATTATACCTTTTTCCACTCTCATCAGGAATATATGGGGGTTCTAACTGCTCTTCATCTTTGCCAACATTCGCTACTGTCAGTCTTTCTGATTTTATCTATTCTAGTTGGTGTGAAAATGCTATCTCATTGTGTTTTAATTTGCATTTTCCTGGTCATCTTTTCATAGAATATTGATGATTTGTATATCTTCTTTTGTGAACTGTCCAGGTTGTTTGCCTGTGTTTAATGGGTTGTTTGTCTTTTTATTCTTGATTTGTAAGAATACTTTATATATTCTGGATAGAAGTCTTTGTCAGATAAATGTACTGCAAATATTATCCTCCCCCAGTGTATGGCTTGCCTGTTCATTTTCTTAGTGATATCTTTTGATGAGCAGAAAATTATTATTTCAGTGAAGTTTCTTTTACCAGTTTTTTTCTTCTGTGGCTAGTGCATTTTATTTTCCTATTGAAGAAATCTCCTATCTAAGACTCACCTTAGTTTCCATTGTTGAGGGTCCTTAAGACCACGCTCGGCTTCGAAGTTTCACTAGAAGGACTCACAAAACTCAGAAAAGCTGATAGAC
Organism: Aethalodelphis obliquidens; assembly: GCF_003676395.1. NCBI lineage: Eukaryota > Metazoa > Chordata > Mammalia > Artiodactyla > Delphinidae > Aethalodelphis > Aethalodelphis obliquidens. The sequence continues at coordinate 9,096,913 of NW_020838000.1, forward strand.
TCATGTTTATAGTATACTGTGGCAAAAGATGATAGATTAAAATCAGGAAGGGAAAAAGGTTGGTGTTGTAGACTGAAAAAATGCACAACCTAGAAGGTGAGGGTTATGTTTTATTCGGCGAACTTTCTGAGGTCTTCAAGCCAGGGAGACAGGACTCTCAGATCACTCTGAGGGACTGCTCTGAAGAGGCAAGGGGGGAGCCAGGATATACAGTAGTTTTGCAACAAATACCAGGTGGTCGGAACATCAAAAGTTTACTGTTAATTAAAGAAAACCAGACATCTCACATTAAAGAATGGAGCGCTTTTCTGTGTATGGGAAGATGCAAGAGTCTGGGCTCACTGAAATCATTGCTTTGATATGCACTTCAGCTACCTGGGGCCAGCATCCTGTGCTTTCTCATCCAGGGTCTCCTCAGGGTGCACCATCAGGCTGGCTGCAGCAGTTGACTGCTAGATGGTGGGCATTCGGTTTCCATCCTGAGTTTCCTCAGGGCTCACCATTGGGGAGGCTACAATGTGATGGCTTGATGGCTGGAGCATCCTCTATTTACTGATATGGCAGGCAACATTTTTCACTCAGAGTCTTAAGAGAAACCAGGTACAACTTTCCAGGTGTCCACTCCCAGTGGACTGCTTAAATCTCCTGGGAACCATGTAGGGCAACACATGTGAAGTGTTGCCAACCAGGGAAGCTCACCCAGGACTTGGTGACCCCAAGGTTTGTTATTAGAGGTCAGTCATGTAGTCATGAAGCAGCCATGTGACTAACATTAGCTACTCCATCTCCAGTTCCCTCCAGAGGTCAGACTGATATAGTGTGGCAGGGGCCCAGGTTGAACAAAAACAGACTTTTACCATAAATCTGATTGTTAGCATAAACTTTGGTGTGGCTCAAGGCCCCAGGTCTACAAAGACACTTTTATCAGGTTGGATATTCCAAGGGCTAGAGGAGGTTATCTCCCAGTTGTCCCTCGAGGTCCAGTCCTAAACAACATTGGAATGTGCAGGATTGGGACAGTCCAGGCCCGCTGAGTTAGCCCTTTACTGTACAGTCTCAAAGGTATTCTGTATTCTTCTAAAAGCTCTGTGGTTCTAACATTTGTATTAAATCTGTGGTCCACGCCAAGTTAATGTCTGTGTGTGGAGTGAGGTAAAAATTAAAGTCCATCTTTTTCCATAAAGGTATCCAGCAGTTCAGTACCACTTGTTTAAAAGTCTTTCCTTTCCCCATTGAATTAAATTGGATCCTTGGTTGAAAATCAATTGACTATATAGATATAAGCCAATTTCTGGACCTTCTATCCTTTCTCTAGTACCACACTAACTGAATTATGTAGCTTTATAGCAAGCCTTGATTTTAAATAGCCTGAATCCTCCAACTTTATTCTTTTTTTTATTATTTTGGCTATTCTGAGTTCTTTGCATTTCCTTATCAATTTTAGAATCTACAGGTCAACTTCTATAAAAATTATTGGGATTTTGGTTGGAATTACACTGAATCTATAGATCAATTTGGAAAGAGCTGATACCTTAATATTATTGAATTATCTAATCCATGAACATGGACTGTCTCTTCATTCAATTAGTCTTCTTCACATTCTCTCAGTAGTGTTTTATAGTTTTTAGTGCAGAAGTCTTGTATATTTTTTTTTCAATTGAGAGAAAATAAATTCCTCTTTTTTTCTGCATCTAACCTGTTCCCTTCCATGGCTGTACTTGTTTTAATGTGACTGTTTCCTTGGACTTTTATGTGCACTCACACATTTCTTTATCTTTATTGGCTCCCATACCTCCTTCCTTAAAACCCTTAACAGTTGATTCTTGATACATGTTAAGTACAGCTGCTTGTGATTTTTTTTTTAATTGTGAAGATATATAGTGATTCTCAAAGCGAAGGTAGAGAGGTGAAGAGGGCAAAACTCCCCACCAGGTGGGCATCTCAGAACTTTATCCTCTTCCATTCTGATGTATTTCCGTAGGCCAGAGACTCCCGTGAGCCACGGTTAACGGGAGAGATTTGTATCCCTCTCAGATACTGGGTCAGAAAATAAATTAGTTGAAAACCACCACTCTAGAAATAGAAACCTCAAAATTTATTCCTAGAGATATGTCTTGGGAGTTTATCTCATGATTTTATACAACCACGATTAATGTGTAATTGCTAATTAGTTGTTATATTAAACAAATATTACAAATTCTGTTCGGACCCAATTAGGTGAGCCCTACAGTCTAGCTTATATCCACCCTCTCATGAGGGCTAGCTTTTCTATCCCTAACAAGCACTCCTTTTGCTTCACATAACAGTCACAAAGATTTACATGCCACATGCAAAATAACCATGGTCTTCCTAGATGAAAGGAAACATGTTTCACTTGAAAAGCAGATTCCTAAGGAATAAATAATAGCAAACTAACTTTTATCACATAGTTTTTATAAAGGCCTATAAAATCTTGAGTTTCTTGAGATATGGAGAGAGTTCATTTTCTAAGATAATAAAACCTCACAATATGGCAAACAAATTAGAATTACATATAGATGTCTTGCATTGAAGCAAATTCGATACACTCAACCTTAAAGGTAAAGAATTAAGAAAGTTGGAAACCAATTCATTTTATAGAATTGAGACCTTCAGCTTAGAGAATTTGTGAGTAGAAATACATCATGAACGTTAGCTCAAATGTTAGAATCATTTGGAAAAGTATTATTTTGCAACCATGGCAAATGTTTTAAATTTCCAAATAAAAGATAGATGTATATAATAAGCATTCTGAAAGAGGTAAATATGAATCATAATCCATTCAGGGTACATCAATAATGACAGACTAGAAAATTACAGAGGTGCCAAGAGAATATTTTTTCTATCCAAAAGCCAAAGTCTCATATTTATATTTACTTTTTCCAGCTACTGCTTGCACTTAAGAAGATAATTTTAAAGTAAGTTATATGTTTTTATGATGGAAAAAAGTATAGGTAGGATGAGGTGAGAATATGATAGAAAGAAAAGGAGATTTTGATGGAAGGAGAAGGAAAAGAATAGAGAAAAAAGGCCTCAGAGGGAAGATGAACATAGAGGAGGAAGGAGAGGTGAAAAGAACAGAATAGAAACTGAGGGTGGAAATAAGGAGGCAGGGCAGACAGGTAGGCCCCTGAGTTTGAGATGGGTTTGGTCAGCATCCCTCAAGGGCCCACACTATCATTCAGGCCTCTTTTTGGTCCTGTAATCTTAGCAGGATGGTGAATATGATGGTAGAAGCCATTTGGCTCAGCTGATCACAAGCTGTCAGAGTCAGAAGGGGCTTTCACTGAACCCTGCCTCTCACCCATGCCAGGGCCAGGGAGCCTGTGTGTCTGAAAATGATTTTCTAATCTCTACTTACACAGTTCCAGAAACGGAGCTCTTACTATTTTAAATTGAGCCTGTGAAATCACTAGAAAGGATTTCCTGTGTCGTAACCTTTTAACTGTCTTCTGTTACTGTCTGTAACTTTTGTAAACTTATTTTTTAAAGCCACGCGAAGAAGCGCTGCTTTCCCTCATGGCAGCTCTCACAGTGCTGGAGGACTTGCTCCCCTGCTTTTTTAGCCATTTCTCTTCCATCGTAATTTTCATACCTCCCTACTGTTCCACTCCATTTTATAGACACAAAATTCAGTTCTGCCAGAAATTAATGCATCACCAAAACAGTCTGCCATGATTGTACAGTTAGTTACCTCCTGCAGTGTAGACAGTCAGCTAGTATTTCTAGCTACATATCGTATTTACTATTAAAGGAAAACGTGTTTCCTATAAGAGGTTAATATATACTTACTATATATAGATACCATATTTACTTTTGAGGGATAATTTCACAGGGTACAGAATTCTAGGTTGGTGGTTTTTTCTCTCAACACTTTACATATTCACTGCACTCTCTTCTTGCATACGTGGTTTCTGAGGATAATTAGAATGTCGTTCTTATTTTTGCTCCTCTATAGGTAAGCTGTTTTTTTTCCTCGGGCTTATTTCAGGATTTTTTTTTTCCTGTGATTTTCCATAGTTTAAAAATGATATGACTAAGCATAGGGTTTTTTTTGGCATTTTTCTTGCCTAGTGTTCTCTGAACTTCCTGGATCTTTGGTTTGTTGACTGACATTAATTTGGGGGAAATTCTCAGTCATTGTTTCAAATATTTCTTCTGTTCTTTTCTCTCTTTCTTCTTCTGGTGTTCCCATTATTTGAATGTTACATCTTTTAGGGTTGTCCCACAATTCTTGGATATTCTGCTCTGCTTTTTCTGTCTTTTTTTGCTTGGGGAGTTTCTATTGAAATATCCTCAACCTCAGAGATTCTTTCCTTAGCCATGTCCGTCAATAAGCCCATCAAAGACATACTTCATTTATGTTACAGTATTTTTGATCTCTGTCATTTCTTTTTTTTTTTTTCTTAGAATTTCCTCCCCTCTGCTTATATTTCCTATCTGTTCTTGCATGCTGTATACTTTATTCCTTAGAGTCTTTAGCATTTTAATCATAGTGATTTAAAATTTCCAGTCTGATAATTCCAACATCCCTGCTGTATCTGAGTCTGGTTCTGAAGCTTGGTCACTCTCTCTCTTCAAAGTATGCTTTTTGCTTTTTTAGTACATCTTTTAATTTTTTTTTTTTTTTTTTATAGTTGGACATGTTGTACTGGGTAAAAGGAACACCAGAAATAGGCCTTTACTAATGTGGTGATAAAGTGTGGAGGAAAGGAAGCGTTCTATGGTCCTATGATTAGGTCTCAATCTTTTAGTGAGCCTGGGCTTCCAGACTGTGAACTTGACACATGCCTCTCAGCTGCAGCCCCCACCAACATCAGGTGGAACAGGACAGCTAGAGGGGGCTGGGGTTGGGTACTTGCCTTCCCCCAGGTCAGTGAGGCTCGGCAAAAATCCCTGTAGGTTGGACTCTGGTTAAATATTTCTCCTGAGGGCAGACCATTTAAGAAGAACAAGATGCTCTGGTGTATTTCAAATGGTTCCTTTTCCTCTACCCCTGCCAGAAGCACAATTTTTCTCCCATATTTACCATGAGAACCTGGTAGAGCTCCAGGAGGGAAAACTCGCTGAAGTTTGGGCTGCCCCTCCACCCTCCTGACTGGGTCCCCTGGGAGATTTTAACTCTCAAGTTTGTCCACCCTGAGCTTCTAGCAATTCAGCCACAGTTCCAATTTCCCTACCCCAGCACTGGTTCTTGTGGGTTTCTGCTCTGGTAGGTCATGATCCTCTGTATTCACCCGTCACTCTCTCCAATCTGGGTGACAGCAGTTTGCCCTTTGACCTCACTTCTCTTATGGATCTAAGAAAAAAAATGTTGATTTTTTTTTCAGTTTGTTCAGCTTTTTACTTGTTGTTAGGACAGTGTAAAGACTTCCAAGCATTTTACACACTTGCCTGGAAACCCAGAAGTTCACTCATCTAGAATTAATGTACCCCAAGAATCTTATTTTTCTCCTGCAACATCATTATGGGCTCAGATTAGCCTTGTAGACCAGACCAAAACACTCATTTTTGGGAGCTTGACTTTTTGTTTTTTAATATGAACTCATGTTAATCCATGCCTCCCTATTCTATCTGTAATGAGCAGTTGTCAAAAGTTTTAACCTAAGTGTATAAACTTTTATTTATCTTCATTAAATTTTATGTGTTTCATTTATTTCTCATGCTACCCTGTTGAGAGTATTTTAAATTTTGATTATTTTATCTGATGTATTGGGTGCCTCTGCAGCTTTTGGTCTAAAATTCGTAAGTCCATGTTCTCTTTCTTCAAGTCTTAAAACTATAGGATCTTCTATCTCAAAGGGACACAAAATATCATATAACTCATCCCCCATGGTTTAAAGATAAGGAAACTAAGGTCCAGACAACAGGCTAAATAACTCTTCCAAGTTACAGAATTCAGTGACAGAAGATTATGACCTTAAGAAAAAGACTGGTGAGGAGGTCTGTGAACCAAGTCTGAGACACATGTCACCAGAGGGGTGCTAGAACATTCAGCAGTACACGTGAGGTAACAGTTGTTCAGCTATAAACTAAGTGTGTATTATCCTCCATTATATCCACTGCACCTTGATAAAATCCAACAGAGGTCAACACTTCAGATAAGAAATAAAGTTGTCTTAGAATGACTTATTTTTAGTGAACCAGACTGGCTACTTGTAATAAACACAACCATTTCCAAGTAATTAGTAAAAATATTTGTATAAACCAGTCTATTTTACAGTTTGGTTTCCACACTCCTTTTGAAAAATCAGAATATTTCCCCACTTCCATTCTTCTGATATTTCTATTTTTATTTAATAAAACAAAATGAGTAATATACTTAAGACAAACCCAACTGTCTAAAATTTTAAATGTATCTAAATAACAATTGGATCAACAGACTATTTGAAAACGTGGGGGAAAATCTTTGATGCAATTGCTTTATTTTTTTTTAATATTTATTCATTTTATTTATTTACTTGGTTGTGCTGCGTCTTAGTTGCGGCAGGTGGGCTCCTTAGTTGCAGCTCACAGGCTCCTTATTTGTGGCTCAGCGGCTCCTTAGTTGTGGCATGCGACCTCTTAGTTGCGGCATGCATGTGGGATCGTGCAGGGGCCCCCTGCACTGGGAGCGAGGAGTCTTAACCACTATCATCGGGGAAGTCCCGATGCTATTGCTTTAATCAGATGCAAATGTGCAGCTTTACATGCTTTTATTGGGAAAAAGAGAAAATGAATAAGTGAATGAATGAATGAACCAAGCATTCAACCTTTGGGAATATAGATAAAATAATTAAAAATGAGTTGAAAACTCATTATTTGACAAAAATATAAACAAGCATCTAACAACATTTTATTGCAAGAGGAGTGAAATAAACAAATATTAGATACTTAATATCAAACTTGAAAGAAATCTGTAGGTAAGAAGGAAATAAATCAGGGTGGTGAAAAGATTTGGTTACCAGGAAAGGAAAGAAGGTTGTGGAGAGTTTTTACAGAGGCGATACTTTTTTTTTTTTAAAAGCTTTAGAAAGGTTTTCGAAGTTGAATGAGAGCAGCTCATGATCCTGGGAATTAAGAAGGCATTGGAGACCCTAGAAGCTCCTTCAGTAAACAGAGTGTGAGTTAGAAAGCCAGGCTGCAAGAGATCAAGTTGGTAGGAAGAGGGTAGAAGAGGCAGCAAGAGTCACCCACTTTCAGAATTTCAGAAACTGTACAAAAAGGGCCCAACAATGAAGCCAGGTTGGGTTCTGGTACAGGTATTTCGAAGGATTCATGGATCTTCAGGAAGATGCCTCTGTTGCTGCTAATTTAACCCACTGAAGAGGCTGTGCTAAAAGAAAGTTCTTGGCACAGTTTCCAAACAATCCCTCCTAGGTGGTACTGTTTTTAATAATAGTATGTAGTGTAGACGACAGTAACAAAAGACTTTGATTACACAGAGCCAGTTGCTCATTAGATTTGGTGTTCAGTGTCTTGTTAACTCCAAAGCCCTCTTAGCATTTCTTTTAACACTATTTACACATTGTCGCCATCTTTTTTTGTTTTGTTTTGTTTTGTGTGTTTTTTTGTGGTACGCGGACCTCTCACTGTTGTGGCCTCTCCCGTTGCGGAGCACAGGCTCCGGACGCGCAGGCTCAGCGGCCATGGCTTACGGGCCCAGCCGCTCCTCGGCATGTGGGATCTTCCCGGATCGGGGCACGAACCCGCGTCCCCTGCATCGGCAGGCGGACTCCCAACCACTGCGCCACCAGGGAAGCCCCATTGCCGCCATCTTTAATCCAATCCAGTCCGGTCCTCACTGTCCATCAGATCTCTTGACAACTGCATTAATTTTCATTAATTTAGCACACGTGACTTGACAGCCAATAATAATTGTTGCAGAATGTTTAGTATGTCTTGCGAAGACCACTGCTGCTAATATTTAAGATCTCTCTTAGCTAACTTTGTCATAAAAGTTGTCATGCCTGAAACACAAACAGCGGGCAGCATGCTTAGCATGCTTGCTCTAGAAGTACATGGGTTATAATCGTTTCTACCTGAAAATAGTCACCTTCAATAGTTGTTTTCAAAATTCTTCTTATTCTTCTGGAAGCGTGGGTAGTGGATGAGGGGGAAATTGGTTGAAAACAGAAAACGTTCAAAAAAGGAAAACAGCGCTCATCCTCTTTTAAGAGCTATTCAGATGAAAAATGGTTCGGCATGAGCTTGATCTGTGTGTTTTTCATGGTTTGTAGGAGTAATGAAGATGCCATAACCATAGTCTCTTGATAATGATCTAGCAGTTTCTTAGTACTTTTATCAACATATGAATTTTAGAACTGGCAATATGGGAATTTGACTAGTACATTTTTGTTTATAAAAAAAAGGGTAACAACATTATAACTTCTTCATATCCGTGAATTATGGATCTTGACTTGCATACAAGCGAAACTAAAATGCAGTGGAACTTCAGTATCCTAATAACTCTTCTTTCCACTATGACTCGCGAGAAAGGGGGATGCACTCAGGCTGCTGAGTGCACTGCAGTGCCAGAGGTGAGCGCCTTCTGAATCCAGAATTTATGAGTTCTTTACATGTCATTCATTCTTTTTCTCAATAAACATGTATTGAGCGCCTTCTCTGTTGCCAAGCTGTAGTGTCTATACATTGAGAGGTCTCTACTTCCTTAGGAAGCGTATAATAATTGGAAATAGGGCTTCCCTGGTGGCGCAGTGGTTGAGAGTCCGCCTGCCAATGCAGCGGACACGGGTTCGTGCCCCGGTCCGGGAAGATCCCACATGCCGCGGAGCGGCTGGGCCCGTGAGCCATGGCTGCTGAGCTTGCGCGTCCGGAGCCTGTGCTCCGCAACGGGAGAGGCCACAGTGCTGAGAGGCCCGCGTACCGCAAAAAAAAAAATAAATAAATAAAACATTGGAAATAAGTGGTGCATCATCACTATATATCCTCATCTCCATTAGGAAACATTATTTTCAATAATTTTTCAAAGAACATTAAATAACTTTGTTCTTTAAAGATGAAATGATGCAAAACGAACCATTTGAAAAAGGATTTTTTTTCACATTTCATGCATTATAAATGAATAGCTCGTTTCTTTTATAAAGCAAATTCCAGGTTTTAAATTTGATTTGTCCAATCTCTGAAGCAATATGTTTCCCATACCTAGCCCATAATATTAGCTAGGACCATTAAAGACTTTATGGAAGGAAGAAGCATACTGTTCTTTGCTTTTTATTACAGAACTCTGGATCAGTTCTGTTTTAGCGCCCTATCTAGTAACGGCAAGGATACAGCTGTCATATAAAAAGTAGGAGAATTACCATGTAAGTGCTGCCAGGTAGATCTGAGAGGACAAAATGATGGCAAAATTCAAGGTAACTAAAATCATAACAAGTGGGTCCCTCAAACTTGATTTTCAGTTTCCTACTTTTATGAAAAAGAAGCTAAATGCGAGAAAACAAGCTTCTATTAATGATTGGGCAGTAAAAATGCAAACTTTGATATTGACATGGTCAGCCTCCTACAACTAAAATAATTTATAATCATAACTGGTCTTTCACGTAATAGCCCTGAGATACTTCAAGATGATGAATCATTTGGGAAGTAATCATTCATTTTAGCCAATGTTGACTTGGTGTCCTCTATCTGCCAGACAGAGCACAGGTGCTGGCAAACCCTGGTGTCCGAGAGAGGACCTGTCTGAGAGGGAGCGGGGAGTGGAGGGGAGTTGACTGCTGCTGAGACGTGGCGCGAAGTAAGGATGGACCTTTGCTCTGCGGAGTCATTGGTGACCTCCAGGGGTGGTTTCAGAGCGATGGCAAGGACGCCACAGCCAGACCTTAGTGGGCCAGGACTGGAGAAGCACAAGTAGCACATTAAGACACTTCTGAAAAGACGTGTTGTGAGGAGGGAAAGAAGTAGGATGGTAACCAGGAAGGAATGAGGGTTCAAAGGAGAAGTTGGGAGACACGCTTGCGTGCACACACACACACACACACACCACGGTTGTGTGCTCATGGGAAAGATACGGTAGAAAGGGGGAAATGGTGATGCAGGAGAGCAAGATCCAGGAGCAACAGTCTCCAAAGGTCAGAGCAGATGGGATCTCCCCGCACGTGGGAAGGCGGGCCGTGGCCAGGAGCAAGGGACGCTTCCTCCATGGGAATAGGTATAAAAGCTTAGACCACAGGTAGACGCAGCTGCCTTTTAACACATATTTCTAGAACACCAGTTATGTTTTAGGCGACTGGCAACATGGCAGAGAGACCGAAGTCCTGTCTCCATGAAACTTTTATTCCAGTGGGGGTTGGGGGAGGTGGACAGATCATAGCCAAATAAGTAAAATATGTAGTATGTCAGATGATGCAGAGCGCCATCAGGAAAAGTAAAGCAGGGACGTGGGGAAGGAGGATACGGAACGCGGGGGCGGTACTGTGGGGTGAGGGTGGACTCAATTCTCGTGGACCAGAGCCCTTGATGTACTTCTGTGAACTGACTTCATGGCTCTCAGACACATTTATTTTTCAAAGTCAGATTAAATATGGCCTTGTTCCCACAGGCCAGAGTTTGTGGGAAATCTATTCTCAGCCTGGCTTCCCAGGTGCCCCCTTCTGTGGGTTACCCCAGACTCGCCCAGCCCTGTACCTCTCCTTCAGAGTCCTCACCACAGGTTTTAGTCATACATCTGTTTATGTGATTATGTGATGAATGTATTTTCTAGAATCTCCAGGAGGGAAACTATGTCTGTTTTGGACAGTTGCAGTGTTGGCTATAATGGGCCCTGTTTGTTGAATGAATGAATGAATGGAAAGTAAAAAGACTATTTTCCATAAGCCACATCTTTAAGAATCTTGTTGTTTTCTTATTCTGTGGTCACTTTGAAATTATCACGCCTCACTTCATGTAGCTGATCTAGACCTTTTCCAAAGCAGGTAAGGTATGTTTTTATATCAACAGAGCATGTGAAATAGAGTTGTCCTCTAATTTAAACAATGTCTCTCCACCTAATTTGTTTTTTTACAGGACTAGTGCCAAAGGTGCTCCCCTGAATATAAATAAGGTCTCTACTAGCCTGATGAATTTTGGAAGAAAGTTGATTTCTCCGGCAGCGGCCCCGGGCGGTGCGGATGGCCCAGTACCGGGAAGCAGTGGCGGTACCTCCTCCCCGGCTGTGGTTCCCACCAGGACCCTAGCAGAGGCCCCCAAGCATCCTCTGCAGCAGCAGCAGAGGCTGATGAAATCGGAAAGCATGCCAGTGCAGCTGAACAAAGGTAAGGGAAAATACTGGTTAATCTAGAGGAAACACTCCCAAGGTAGCCTGGGATTTCCTCACCTGTCTATGAGGAATCACCGTCCTAGAAAGAGAAATTAGTGCAAGACTTAATTTTTTAAAATCTGTTATAGTAGGTCCTTTTTAAATGGCAATATCAGATACTATATTGTTCTTAAGAACGTTTTATGAGGTAATTTGTTAAAGTACTTGTTTTAACATCTGTACCTTAGTATACTTGCATTTGCGTCCTGGTGATACCCACAGAGTATGGCGTGAACTGTCACAGCACGGAACTTGACGTCAGTTGACCGAGATCTCTGCTAGCTTTGTATAGTGATGCTTCTGGCTAGAAGAGCATCTGAGGTGGGAAGGTCTGGTACCCTGGGCTCTGCTAGTCACAGCATTTGTCCGTGCAGTTGGTTTGGAGGAAGCGGGTCACCAGGCTTGCAGTCCCTGTTCCACCTGCTTTACCTCCAAGGAATACAAACTAGAGCCCAAACCGGGGAAGAGGCCAAACAGAATATCTCAGGCAGCAGAGCTAGTGTCTGAGTCCCTGCACTGAGAGAACCAGAGAACGTGAGAGCCGGATCACTCAGTTGACGAGTGTGCACTGCTGCTGGGAGTGCCGTCAGCGGCTCTCCTGCTGCTGGGACTCAGGTACGCTCCTTTCCATTTCAGGGCCTTTCCAGCGCTTCACCTGCCTCCAGTGTTTTGTTCATAAGGGAGCCCTTCAGGTTCTTACTCATAACCTTTTTCTCTTATTTTCTACTTATTTCCAAAGACATATGAATTAAGTACCCCTACTCATAGCCGATTAGAAACAGCCACATTTATTTTTAGTGATGGGACTCTGCTGTCTATACTACGGAAGCAAGAAATAGTAACACGATGGCAGAAAATCTACAAAAATCAATCCTAAGGCCTCACAAAGCATAGTGTCTGTGGCCAGTTAGTGTCAGAGCAAATACCCTCCTGACCCCTGCCTCATCTGTGTCTTAAAGGTGTCCCTGGATCATAGCTAAGTTCAGTAACAGGTGTTGACAATAACAATAGTAATATTGAATCTGTAAGAAGACCTTAAACCATGTTCCATATACTCTGTTTAAGAAGATTGCATCCAAAATTAGTTTAAAAATTAAATTATTGGCATTTAAACTGGTCAGAACTTAAGTTAAATGGACTCTTCTCCAATGATAGAAAATAATGAGTTTTTCAATAATAAGTGTGTGTTCTTCTATTAGTTTCATCATATTATCTATCATTGCCTATATGAAGAATTAGACTTTATATATTTAGTATTTAAATTTCTATTAGAATATTCCATTTACCTTACATATGAATGTCTCTTTTAAAATTACATTCTTCTCTTTTTAATGTAGAGCTATCACACATGATTTAAAGAATAGGAGACTTCAGATCATTAACATATTGTAAATGTATTTTAATGCCAGGAGACATGCCCACTTCCAGGATGGAAATGAATGTTATTTTATATATTTCTTAATTGTACTGTTTTACTGTTCTAAACAAATATGATTTCAATATTGCTTTGATAACAAGCTGTAGTCAGTAGTAGTTCTAACTGATGGCAGCAAATGAGTCAGAGAATCTCTTAATGCCGTTAAATTTTCTGAGGAACCAAGCCAAATGACTATAGAAATATAAAGTTGTGTCTCTAAGGAAATGTCAAGTATTAATATCACAGTAAGTGAGAAAGGAAGTGCATGAGGATGGAACAATTGATGAAAACGAAGTCTCCAGTTACAAGGAAACAACAGAGCACTTAAGCAAAGTATTTGGAACATGAGCATCACTGGGGCATTTTGTAACTGATCCCTGCGCTGAACAAAAGTGGTCTTGTTTGGCAACTCTCCTTTTTATTTCTGGTTTGTTCTTGTCGTGTCAACCTACAAAAAGCTTGTCTACCTTCATATTAAAGGTATATCGTCCTGCTAATGCCTCTCCCTGCATGAAGTTTTGAATAAAATGGAGTAAAAGGAAGGAGAAAGGTTTATACCGGTAGAAGCGAGGGTAGGTTGATCCCCTTCCTTCATTCACTCTCCGGTGAACCAGGGGCAGAATCCTGAAGCTTTCAGACCCTTTTCCTCACCCGGAAATAAGAGGTTTGGGCTGATCCCTGGGGAGCCTCCCAGCTCCAAAAATCTGCGGTTCCTTTGGTAAAAGATACCAGCATGCATGGACATATATACACTACCAAACGTAAAATAGATAGCTAGTGGGAAGCAGCCGCATGGCACAGGGCGATCAGCTCTGTGCTTTGTGACCACCTAGAGGGGTGGGATAGGGAGGGTGGGAGGGAGGGAGACGCAAGAGGGAAGAGATATGGGAACATATGTGTATGTATAACTGATTCACTTTGTTATAAAGCAGAAACTAACACACCATTGTAAAGCAATTATACTCCAGTAAAGATGTAAAAAAAAAAGATACCAACATCGGTTGCTTATGCTGGTGTTTCCCACAAGTGTCCTGCTGTGCTACGACACTGACAAATCTGCAGGTGTGTCACCGGGCCCGGGAATGAGTGAGCACAGTGTTTACCCTTTCGGAAGGCATGTGTTGGAATAGGGCTTCTGACCATCTCAGAACAGAGTCATCTACTTGGTGCCCTTTTTAGTGTACTCTGCTGGAAAATTTTAAAGTTGTTTTGAAAAGTGGTTGTTTACGCAGCTGGATATCCTTATGGCTTTCATAGGTTAGTTAACTCCCGATTACCTGTGCTTGTATAGGGGAAGAGTTCTACGGAGAAGCCAACATTCATGTAGGTGTCACTTGAAATGCCTTCTGCTGTTGGCATCTCTGTTGGGGCCGGGGTCCTGAAGGAGGGAGGGAGCACAGGTGATCCTCCATCATTTTCCTTGTGACATCCAATATTAAAATTAGTCTCAGTCTCTAAATATACATTAATAGGTGATCCAGAAGCAGCAGAGTGAAATGGGTAGCAAGCATAGAATTGAAAATTTTCAGATGTACAGAAAACGAGGCACACCATTCACCAGTGAATAGAGAGTTAACTATATTATGAAAATTCAGGACCTGAGAAGTTCCACGAAAAGTTGTTTATCACTTGTTTGGCATATGTACCTATTTATAGATTTTATTTCAGCTATAGGAGAATATAAATGCATGTACCGTTAATTGATAGGAATGGTCTAATTACAACCCAATAATTTCCAGGTGAGCTGGCTGTGCTGTAAATCATAATGGTAGCAAGTGGTCAAGGCACTGAGGGTTGTTATATAATTCAAAAATTGATTTTTTTTTTTTTTTACTATTGTGTAAAAGCTACAGGGAAAGCAAATCTGTTAATCATACATTATCGTACATAGAAAATATGGTGCCTTTTAAGAAGGCTTGTTTTTCAGCTCATTAATCTCAAAATAGCATGGCGCTTCAGATGCTGATCTATCCAGGGGATGATTCTGTCGACAGCAACTGTGCTTCATGTTGAACTTTGTCATCCAGGAAGGAAATCAAAGAACCAAAAAAATCTTCCTTCTCAGTGGCCGTGTACCTCGAATGCTTCTCAGTACTTCCTTTTCCTTTCTTTCCTGCATTTTTTAAATGTACTCCCTTCCCCCCGCTTTTCCTCTGTTTTTTGAATTTGAACACTTCTTTATTTTAAGCATTTACTGCAGGTCCAATTTGTAAATGAAATCTCGCCTATAATAAGTATATCAAGTTTAAAGGGTATGCAGTTCACAGATTTATTTTTACATGTTGACATTTATAAGTGCATGTGGTAACTTATGAAATCTTTTCAATACTTAATATGAAATTAGAACTTGTTTAGGTCTTTATCTTATCACTGAAGAAATTGGTTTCAAGTTTAGTTAAAAATAAATTTTGTCTGTTGCAGGAGGAAATCAATTTCAGAAGAATGTTGACTTCTTAATAAAGGCATATAACTTACTTTTGGATAAAGAATTTTTTTAAAAAAATAAGAAAATATAAAATCATGCTGTTATTTATAGCATAATGAAATCTGCTCGGCCAAGTCTTCTGATGGCTAAAGTTTCCTATACTTTAGACTAATAGAAACTTGTTTTTTTTCCTTAAGAAAAACAGGCACAAAAGCTTTTTAGGAAACACTTTTTAAAAATCAGTTTCTTTAAAAAATATTTTATATTTTTCTAAGATTGTGTTGTATTTTCTGTTTCACTGTACTTTTAGTAATTAGGTTGATAAGTAAAAGTATTCCAGCATTAAATATGAAAGAAAAGTTGATTTTCTTTTCCTCTTTATGATATCTAATTATTTTTTCTTATGAAATCCAGGCGATGTAGTTACAGGAAGCGATGCTCAGGTTTCTGTTCCTGCCCAGACCCTAACTGACCTCCCAGGTACAGTTACCATGGCAATGCAGTATCTCTTTGCCTGCAGTACTATCATTGCCTCTTCCCAAACTCCATTTTCCTTTTTGCCCACCTTCCATTCATGCTGTTTATCAGTTCACTCCATTGTTCAGCCACTGAGTGGCACTGTTGTTTAGAACAAAAGTCCCCTCTCATGTCATATCGTGCTGATGCTGATGCCAAATCCCGTTAAGCTGTGGGGTTTTTATCAAGTTTGCACCAGCTTCTTTCCTTGCCGAAATATGGTCACTCTAGATTTTGTGATTATTTCACCACCACATTTTATTTGGCAGCTCACGCTGAGGTGTTCTTTCAGTTGTGCACAGGTGCTCTGTGACAAGATTTGACAAATTAGTTCTGAGGTTAAGACATTTTAGATGCTGTGTGTATACATATTATTGTATGTATTAGCCATAGGTACTTATTATATTTTAGCTAAAAGAATTACAACTTGATTCTGAAATACATTTTTAAGTACAGGCTTCATACTATGAATCGTATTAACAGAATTAAAGTTCACTGTGAGAAATCTCTATGTAGAGTCATTGGTAATGATTTAAAATAAAAAGATAATAGTTAAATATCATAACCGTGTGTTCAAAATCTAGAAGAAGTTTATTTAAGAAATACAGGGGGCTTCCCTGGTGGCGCAGTGGTTGAGAGTCCGCCTGACAATGCAGGGGACACGGGTTCGTGCCCCGGTCCGGGAAGATCCCACATGCTGCGGAGCGGCTGGGCCCGTGAGCCATGGCCGCTGAGCCTGAGCGTCTGGAGCCTGTGCTCCACAATGGGAGAGGCCACAACAGCGAGAGGCCCACGTACCGCAAAAAAAAAAAAAAAAAAAAAAAAAAAGAAACAGAATAATAGTAATCCATATTCAGCAGCTCCTGTGGAATTTAGAAACGTAAATATTTAAAGTTGCTGCATTCATCTTTTATTATGTGATCTTTTAGATAAAAAAATATGCTACAGAGAGGAATTCTGTATTAAATGGAAGACTAGACTAACTTTAAGAATCCTCCATTCAAATTCAGACGAAAAAGATAGCCGTATTAATTGAAATTCCTATCATGTCTTCCTTAATTTAAAATACCCACACAGTACAGTCATGCTACTAGTATTAAAATACTGTTCTAATAATGATATGTCTCCATAATATCTGTGCTTTTTAATAAATTAACAGAAAACAATATATTGTGATTAGGAGATCAGTGGTATGTTGACTTAACATCTTAAAAAACATACTATGTCACAGAGGGGTGTGATCTTACTTCTATATGTAGTTCTGTGTTTCACAGGTACGGTTTCTGGCTGTGTTCTGGTTAAGTGAACCAGCTGACCTTTAGGGCTTTTCAAGCTCAGGGATTCTGTGAAAAGCTGCTATTACTCTTCTTGGTGTCTGTGGAGTGATCTGTATAATAAAGGGGTGCAGTAGCATGGCCAGTAGAAGAGGCAGATCACCTCCAGATGACTTCTCTTTAGCTTTGTCAGTTATTGCGCTTAGATGAATATTGATGTGATCTTCTGATACGGTGAGGATTCGTAGGACTTAAATTTGTTTCCTAAAATTAAAATCTGAGCCCCCCCAGGCAACTTCGTTTTTGGCCTCGCCACATGGCTCACGGGATCTTAGTTCCTCAACCAGGAATCAACTCGGGCCCTTGGTACTGAAAGCACGGAGTCCTAACCACTGGACTGCCAGGGAATTACCCCCAGACAACTTTTTTTTTTTTTTTTTTTTTTCCCGGTACGCGGGCCTCTCACCGCTGTGGCCTCTCCCGTTGCGGAGCACAGGCTCCGGACGCGCCGGCTCAGCGGCCATGGCTCACGGGCCCAGCCGCTCTGCGGCATGTGGGATCTTCCCGGACCGGGGTACGAACCCGTGTCCCCTGCATCGGCAGGCGGACTCTCAACCACTGTGCCACCAGGGAAGCCCCCACCAAGACAACTTTTTAACCAGAGTTTTGTTATCCCAAAGTGAGTGCACCGCAGAGTATTCCTCTGGGTATTGAAGCCCGATCATTTTATACCTGTGGGAAGAGAAAGCTGAAGGCTGGCTTGTCTGTTCTGACTTCTGCTTTTATGCTATTGCTCAGTCCATGTTTTCCTGCAGACCAGAGCCACGTGAACAGTGTCGCTTTTTAAATAGACTCTTAAAGAAGGAGGTTGTATCATTTTGTTCAAATGACTTGTGTTGTAGAAGTAGAATCATCTCATTCACTTATTCAGCAAGTGTTCATTGAGTGCCTACTGTGTGCCGAGCTCTGTTTTCATCAGTCCCTTGGGCTTCCCTCCAGCTTCACCAGGCTGCTAGGGCATCCCCGGTGCTCTAGATGGCCCAGCAAGCCCACATGGTCAGGAACCAGCTCCTTTTCTGATACCCTGTTCTAAATTACCCTTCCTGCCCTGCTCCAACAGAGACTGTATCAGTCTGACAGGGAAGAGTCCAGTGGCTTAACGAGACGAGAGGCCAGATAAAGAGCTTCCAGTCTGTGATGAGACAGTAGGATGATACCTACCCGGATGTGGAGAAGTCACAGTGTGTTTCCCTCAACACACTTCCTGCAGAATGTCAGAAAGCAAGGGGAAGTAGAAGTAAACCAAAATAGTCAGTGGGGGCAACAAAAAACTTTCTAACAATCTCTGCTTGATAGGGTCAGTAATATTGGAAATTGGCGAATCTCGTCAGACGCG
The DNA here is from genome assembly GCF_003676395.1 of Aethalodelphis obliquidens. NCBI lineage: Eukaryota > Metazoa > Chordata > Mammalia > Artiodactyla > Delphinidae > Aethalodelphis > Aethalodelphis obliquidens. The sequence goes on from NW_020838000.1 coordinate 9,115,255, forward strand.
CTAAACCCACAAGAGTAGGTATACTTTTCATTCCAGAGAAATGAAAAACTAACATTTAGACTTCCCAAGTATCTTTTTTCAAAGCAGTGGAGCAAATTTCAAGAAATTAAGTAAATGTCAATATTTTCAATGATTCTTTGATTGTAGATAAGTCTTTTCTTCCCGTGAGGTTTCATATCTGTATCTTTACCTTTTAACACACAATAATTTTACAGCTTTTAATTTTTTGAAGAAAATTCTGAATATAAAGTGAGATCTCACAATTTAGTCAATAAATAATATTTGGACAGTTGTTGGAAAGTTCCATTTTATATTTCTCAGTGTAGGTTGCAATCATAAAAAAATGTGCCACAGGACAGTTCACTTTTGGCAACTCAAAGGGTTTCTTCAAAATTATTTTTGGAAATGGCACATCTACCCCCAGGAACTTTTTTCGAGAGATACTTAGGAATTATTAATTCATAAATTAAAAAACTTTAAAATATGGGGAGATAGACACATGCATATACACAGACATTACTTCCAAAGAGAATTTAGAATTTCCAACAATAGAAGTATATAAGTATTATCATATAATGGACCCTTAGGAAAGAAATCTAGATTTCTTAAGTTATTGCCATAGGCAGTGTTAAAATCTGTATCCGTGTATATGTATTTATGTTACTAACGTGAATGTATAGATATCATTATATAACATTTATCAGGTTGTTTTTTTTTTTCTTTTCCATTATGGTTTATTACAGGATATTGAATATATTTAGTTCCCTGTGCTATACAGTAGGACCTTGTGTTTATCCATTACATGTATAATGGTTTGCCTCTGCTAATCCCGCACGCCCAGTCCATCCCTCCCCTCCCCTCCCCACACCTTGGCAACCACAAGTCTGTTCTCTATGTCTGTGAGTCTGTTTCTGTTTCTTATATAACTTCATTTGTGTCGTATTTTAGATTCCACATATAAGTGATAATCATATGGTATTTGTCTTTCTCTTTCTGACTTACTTTGCTTAGTATAGTAATCTCTCTACGTCCATCCATGTTGCTGCAAATGGCACTATTTCGTTCTTTTTTATGGCTGAGAGATATTCCATTATATATATGTACCACATCTTCTTTATCCATTTATCTGTTGATGGACGTTTAGGTGGTTTCCATGTCTTGGCTATTGTACATTGTGCCGTTATGAACATAGGGGTGCATGTATCAGATTGCTTTTTTAAATAAAAAAGGTTGAGAAAGATCAAAAATCTCCCTGCCCAGATAACCACTGTTGACATTCTTAAGGTAAAACTGAAGTACATATAATATTAGACAATCCCCAATTAATTAAAGGCATTACATGGGAAATAAAACAACCCCCTTTTCTCCTCCCACTTCTTTCTGCCAGCCCATTTCACTAAGGGTATCCACCGTTAAGTTTCTTATAATGCCTTGTAGGGAAAAAAAAAAAAAAGATTTTAAACTGAGAAACAACACGCGAGTCACATTAATGTGTTAACAGCTCGTGCCTGGAGATGACTTCACTCTGGACCTTCAAGATGAAAACACTAACAGATAAGTCCCAGTGCAGGTGACAAGCAGCAAATGGGTAGAACAAAGAAGAGGGAGGTCAAATCAACTCGAGCAGGACATGGTGACGAGAGGACAGAGAGCTGCTGCTGCCCACAAGGGTGAGGGAGGAGACTGCAGAGCCAAAAGGTTATCCTGGTAGATGACCCGGTACCGGTCCCTCTGGGTGTTGTTGAGACACGATAGTCCTGAAGCAGAACAGGTAGTTCCATTATGTTCTGAACAATTGCAGAGAAATAACAGAACATGGAAAACAAATTTGGGGACGCATCAATTAGCTAGAAAACGCCTCTTTTTGGAACACTTACTGGAAAAAAACATTGAATAAATGAGTTGTTTTTGGATTGAGAACAAGGTCAGAATTTGCCCTTTCATATCCAAAGACCTCATTCCACTTTTCTTTAATTCGAAGTCACATTTACTGCAGCCCTTTGTAGGGGAGCAGGATGGTGGTGCATCTTTGCCCAGCCCGGGCTCTGGAGTCGGGCCTGGGTTAGGGTCCTGCTTCCGTCACTGCCTTGCTGGATGACCCAGCGAGGCCACTTCACCACTCGCCTGTAAAGACAGAGAAAGAGCAGCTGCTTCAAGGGCAGTTACCTGTCGCATAGTAAGGGCTCGAGGGCATGACGGGTGGGGAGGGGGCAGGTCCTGGTGGTGGCGTCATTATGTGTTTTCCTCAGGTACCTCTTTGGTTTCCAGAATCAAATAGATGAACGTACTTAACACCTCTGTCTTTTCTTTGCTTAATAATGACTTCTGACAATCTGAAACTCCATGTTTGCACGCCAGCCCTGGACGCAATAAAGCTTGACCTCTCTGGCCAGGCTAGAACCAGGTCTGTTTCAGGGGCTGCAGGTACGGCCTGCTTCCTTTCCCCTCTTGTGGCACCAAGACGTATGTTTCTAATGAATAGACCTGAGCCCTCTTGCTGTCTGTCACTCAGGTCTGTGAGGTACCAAAGTGTCACCAGGCGGGGCCCAGCTTCGTCCTGTCTTCTCCGGGTCGCTGAATGACGTCAAGGCGACCCCCTTCCTGTGGCCACAGCACTGGGCTTCCCAAAGGCTTTGCCCTTCCTGATTCTCTGAGCCAGGCCTCCCACGAGCGACCCCCAGACTTCCTAGCCTCCTGAACGTTTTGCCTTTGGCCGTCCTGTGTCCAAATCCCCCAGCTGGTCTCAGGTTTATGGGGGTTCTGCCCGACTATTTAGGAATACAGCCCAACCCCTGTTCTTGCTTCCCACTGAGTTTAATGAGAGAAAAGTCATGAAAATTCATGCGGCATCATAGGAACTTAATAAATATCCTTCCCCTTCCTCCTTTCCTCTCTCCCAGCCACTCTGTGGTCAGGGTCCCCACTGATGCCTGTGAAGCTCATTCAGTCCACTCAGGCGCTTGACAGATAACCTCCATTGACACGTAGCACAGGGGACCCAGAAGTTTTATTGAATCTTTCAGAGAAGGACAGAGAGTGAAGGAAAGATTTAATATGCCCAGACACGGCCATAGCTAGTCCAAGGAGTCCCTTTGTGCATGTTAGAAAAAGGTACGTTCCCGTCCTGCGCAGATGCAGCTCGCACCAGGGCGTGCATCTGAACCCGCAGGCGCTCCCGGGCGTGGCGTACGTGGTGGTCCTGGGCTCAGAGCCAGTTAGCCCAGGTCTGCGGGTGGTCACCGGGCAGTGCAGCCAGTGGAAGGACAGGCCAGCAGGAGAGCACTGGCAGGTCTGTGACCACAGGACTGCCTGTGAACCCACCTGCTCTAGATTTGGAAGTGCCCAGCGTGCTGGTTAATGGTCTGGGTCTGCGCAGCGCGTAGCAGATGCCGGGAGCCACGCTGAGCCCTTTACACACGCGACCCACCTAGGACACACAGCGCACGTGAAGTGGGTGCCTCCCTTGTGGATGAGAACTGGGCCTGTGGAGGGTCAGTGACGCTTTCAAGGCCACACAGCTAGATACCAGCTGAGCTCAGACTCCAGCGCAGGTGCTGACTCAGCAGGTACTGCTTCGAGGAATTGTGCTTTGCAAGTGTCTCTCAAATCCATCACCCCAGCTTTAGTCGAAGCCTTATAATCTCTTGCATGGGCCAGTGCAGGGCATGCCTCGTTCAGCCAAGCTCCTGTAAAACTCAGGCTACTTTCCTGCTTAACATCTGTAATAACTCCCATCGCTACTGACAAGAGAAAGGCCAAACCCCTTCACGCGAGAACAAGCTGCTCTTCTTGGTCTAGCTGGCCCTATTTTTAGAGCCCCACCTTCCCTCTTGCCTCCCTCCCCCAGAGCTGGATGACCAAGAGAGAAAGCAGCTCACATGTGGGGTACTGGCCACTTTTAGAAAGAATTTGATTCCCTCCTCCCCACCCCAGCCCACCCCCGAGAAAACCATTGATGTAATCATCAAATGAAACAGAAGCACTCTGTTGAACTTAATCCTATTTTGTTTACACTGGTATCGGTGTCATTTTCAATTCCATATGGATGGCAGGAAGCGCTGAAGGATTAATCAGGCTTTGTCTGAGCTGGATGTTCCCAGGCGTCTAACTGCCTCGTAAATACCATGTTTTCTGCCCCCAAATGACCTTCCCTGAGCCATGACCCCCACCACTGCCCACTCCTCAGATTTCAAGATGTCGCTCGCAACTCTGATGGCCTGCGACAGGATTGGATGGTCCCTCTTTTGTGCTTCCAGAGTCCCGCTGTTCATACTTCAGTGTTTTTGCTTTGACCACCTGGGGTTGTAGGTCAGTCAGTGCAGGTACAAGTCTGTGTTTCCCTTGTGCTGCAGTTTTAGGAGCTTCTGACGAGCTCCTGTGGTCATCCCCCCATCCTCAGCGCTGGGCAGAGTTTCCAGAGACATTTCCTCAGATCAGTCTGCATTGGGCTTGTTCCCCGATGTTTGGTTATGAAAGGAAGACTGGACATGCCTGAGGTGGCTTGAGAATAGGTCTGTATTTAGTATATTCAAGAGTGCCTCACCATATAATCGTAAATAGTTGTCTTGGGTCAGGACTTTGGAGAATTCGGGTAGGAAGCTTTTGGGGGAGTGCCCTCAGGGTCAATACGTGGGGAGTCAAAGAAGCAGTGTTGCCCTCAGTTGTCTGTTTTGAGACAAGGGGGCCAGCCTTTGTCCTCTGTCCACCCAAACCAGTCACTGGATTGGAGCTGTTCCCCGGGGAAGGGGCATGATCTTGGGCAAAGCAGCTCTCCTCAGCTGGGGCTGTTTCCAGAGAGGAAGCCGTGAGAGCCAGCGACAGCCCACGCTTCCCACGTCTGGGAGGACAAGTGCCTCTGTCCCGAAGTGGGGATCTCGGCAGGGCTCCGCAGGCTCCTCTAGAAATGAGCATCGGGTTTTGGTGCAACACAAGAAATGGTTAATGTTGTTCCTGTCAGTTAAAAACTTTCAAAGGTTTACAAGAGTATCAGGGCTACTGTGCAGTTTATGGGCTACAGGCGTGTTGAGAGTCCTGACTCCTCAGCTTGGGAGCTGTCCAGGTGAGGCCAGGGTGATGGAATGTCTCGGGCCTGGAAAGGGTGGGAAGTCTGACAGTCCTTTCTTCTGTCTCACGTGCTGGTGACTCTGTCTTCTTAAGGTCTAAATGTCTACGGTCCCAAAGGGCACAAAAATGTTAGCTAATTTCTGTAATTGAGGGGAAATGTATTTTGTACAGGTTTTTTATACGAGATACAGGCCAAGTAGTACTGTATGATACTACCACCAATTTGGAATTTGATCATTCAGAGGTAAATTCTGATAAGAACCGGCTTAGTGCTATCTCTGAAAAGGAAGTTTGCCCAGGAGAATAATAGCTACAAAAGAAACTTAGGGAGAACAAGACACTTTTAAGTTCTTTCTGGATTGGATAACTGGATACTAAATCTCACCCAGTAAATAACTGATGAGCTAATTTATTAAAGCAGGTATTCGAAAGATCTCTCCTAGATATGTCATTAGCTTAGTTTGTTATGATGGTTACTTTACGTAACAGCCTGCGTGTTGTGAAAAACATTTGGAAATTTAGACTGTTAAGTGGTTTATACCTGTCCTGTCCAGTGTGGTGTCCGCTAGCCACACAGGACCTTGGAGTGCTTGAAATATATGTTATTTTTTTTTCCATTTTGGAAGAAAGATGGGGGCAAAAGTTGTTATAGTCCACAGAATTCTAACTTTTTCCAGCAGTATAATAAAATTCAAATGATTCTACCTGGAATTTTAGATTAACTCAGAATCTGAACTATAATGTCAAGTGTTCAAGAGTCTAGAGATCATAAGTAGAGAAATACTTCTGAAATACTTAAGAAATAATAATGAGCATTTCCCACTATTGTAACAGTTCTGTGAATCGAAAGTCTGATTGAGGTCTCAGCAAGCTAAAACCAAGGTGTCAGGAGGCTCTAGGGGAGAATCATCTGTGCTGTTGGCAGAATTCACTTCCTTGTGACTGTAGAACCGAGGTCCCCATGTCTTCACTGGCCGTCATCTGAGGGCCATTGCCAGCTCTAGAGGATCCACACTGACTCACGTCCCTGCCTCCACGTTCAAAGCCAACACCACCAGGTCAGCTCCCTCTCCTGCTTCAGCTGCCTTCTTTTTCATTTTCTTTTTCTTTTTTTTTTTTTTTTTTCCGATACGTGGGCCTCTCAGTGTTGCCGCCTCTCCCGTTGTGGAGCACAGCTTCCAGACGCACAGGCTCAGTGGCCATGGCTCATGGGCCCAGCCGCTCCGCGGCATGTGGGATCTTCCCGGACCGGGGCACGAACCCGTGTCCCCTGCATCGGCAGGCAGACTCTCAACCACTGCGCCACCAGGGAAGCCCTGCCTTTTTTTCTTTAGTCACAGCTCTGACTCCTTCTTCTACTTTCCTGTTTCACTGTAAGGACTCGTGTTCACACTAACCTACCATGATCACCCAGGATACTCTTCCCATCTTAAGGTTCTTTAAATCACACCTACAAAGTCTCTTTCACCACATAAAGTAGCATATTCATAGGCTCTAGAGATTAAGGGCATAGGCATTATTCCACCTGCCATATAATATGGCTTTTGGGGGAAAGGCATGAATGATCAAAATTGACCCAAGAAAAAGTAGGAAACTTTAATAGAGGAATTAACATAGAAAAAAATCCAAAGAGCCGCTATAGTCGTACCTTTCAAAAGTCACCAGCACCAGAGTTATAGGTGAATGATCCAAACTTTGAAGGGACAGATAAATTCAGTTGTATAAACTCAGAAAAAGATGGAAGTTTTTTCATTTCATTTTGTGAAGAAAACCATGTTCTCATGAATCAAAATGCTTTGGCTTCTTAGATTTCTTTTTTTCTGTGTACTTTAAAAGTAAATTGAAACTCAAAACTGAGCAAACATTCCTCTTGTTTTAGCTTTATCTTCCGCCACCCCAAGGCAATAAAAGCTTCTTAAGGAGTAGAGTTTGAAGGAGCAAGGAGAAAATGTTCATAAAAGGAAAAAGAAAAACCTAGGTTTATAATCAACACTTAAGTTGTTTTTCACTTTATCATCTTGGGTAAGAAATGCCTTCCTAAGTAGGACCCTAAAAACAGAAGCCATAAAGGTAAATGTAGACATACACAGACATATGTACAAAGGGCTATGTTCTAGAATTTAGGAGGAACTCCCCTAAATCAGTTTTTTTAAATGAAATTAGCAGAGACAATTCACAGAGGATCTTCAGATGGCCCATATTATTATGTTACGAGATATTGTTTAAAAAGATATTCAGGGCTTCCCTGGTGGTGCAGCGGTTGAGAGTCCGCCTGCCGATGCAGGGGACACGGGTTTGTGCCCCAGTCCAGGAAGATCCCACATGCCGGGGAGCAGCTGGGCCCGTGAGCCATGGCCGCTGAGCCTGCGCGTCCAGAGCCTGTGCTCCGCAACGGGAGAGGCCCCAACAGTGAGAGACCCGCGTACCGCAAAAAAAATAAAAATAAAAAAATTAAAAGATATTCAGCCTCACTAGTTATCAAGAAACTTCAAGCTAACATAATGAAGTCTTCCTTCCATCAGATTAACCAAATAAGTAAGTAGATAAAGATATCATACATCATATTACATTTACACATATATAAATATATATTACACACATATATGTCTTTTAAAATCCTAGGAGGAAGCAATTTGGAATCATCTAAATTTAAAATGTACATACCATTAAACATAGCAGTTCCATGTATAGAAATTTATCTTACAGAAATAGCCAACCGTACCTAAAGATGTACCTCTCCAGAGCATTGTCATTTTGTTTGCAAAGGCAAAAAATTAGAAAAATCCCAATTATTCAGGAGCGCTACAAAATTTCTTTCTTCACATTCCTTAAAAAAAGATAAGGCAGATTTTTATATAAATGAAAGACAAATTTTCATGATCAAGTCCAAAAAACATGTTACAGAGGGATGTACTTTTGGAATAACAGAATAAGGACCTCTGAAAAATCTGTTTCTCCATGAAAGTAACAAGAAGAATGGCAAGAATGCCAAAATCAACTTGTTCAGAACTCTGAAAATTAATCAAAGGATTGAGTCAATTTGAGGAGCATCTATTCAAGAAAAAAATGGCTGAATCTCAGTAACAACCATGAGAAATGAAATATTTTCCTGCTATATCAATAAACAGAGGATGTCGCAGTCATCAAGGATCGCAGCCCTCCACCGTGAGCCGAGGAAACTCAGGGCTGAAAAGAATACCTGCCTTCTAGCAGCCATCAGACTGCAGCCACTCCCTGCGGTGAGCCCTGAGGAAACTCAGGATGTGTCAGGATGCTGGCTGCAGATAGCTGAGGTGCATATCAAAGGAATGATTTCAGTGAGCCAAGACTCTTGCATCTCCCCATGTATAGAAAAGCGATAAATGCTTTAACTTGAGATATCTGGTTTTCTTTACTTAACAATAATCTTTTGATGTTCAGAGTACCTGCCCTTTGTTACAGAACTCCTATATAACCTGGCTCCCCCCCCCACCCCGCCGCCCCCCTCCCCGCTCACCTCCTCAGAGCAGCTTCTCAGAGCTATCTGAAAACGCTGTCTGCCGGGGCTGCAGGCCTCATTTTGCCCCAAATAAAACTTAACTCGCAGCTCTCACGTTGTCCATATATATTTTTTTAAGTGAACAGCAGCATGCTTTGTAACATTTTCACTTTCCCTATTTCCACCCTCTCTCCCCAGCTCTGCCATAGCCTTTGATAGACAGCAGCCTCTCAACCGCTGGAGGAAAAAGAATGAATTTGGAGCACCCTAAAAGTCCCATCCCCAGTAAATGTCAGTAGTTGACCTGTGCAGCAGCACTCTCAAAAACCCTCTTTCTTAGGGCTTGTCTTTATTGGACTTTAATCAGGACTCACTAAGGGAGAAACCCTATCCACGGAGCATCCATTGAAAATAATCGGTGGCAGTTACTTAACATCGCAGCTACCCAAGGCAGAAATGGAGCAAACGAGAGGCTAAGCGAAAACTTAACAGGAAAATCAGAGGCTAGCAAAAAGCTTAAAAGGAAAATCTAAGGAATGAGATGTCCACCGGGGGTTTTGAAAAGCTCCAATATATTTCTGGGAATCGAGAAGGCCACACGCATGCAAGATTATACACATGCCCAGGGAAGATTTAAAAAGGGTTTAATCTGTCAACTCTGGATGAACTTGAGGCTCTGCATAGACAAGAATGAAAGCTAGAGCAGAACTGTAGACTGCCTGCTGAGCACTGAAGGCATGCCCGAAGACACACGCGTACAGAGCCCCCTGCAGAGGCTCAGAGACTGACTGGTTCAAGGCATTTAAGGAAGGGAAACTTCTGTCTCCTAACTGACCACTAAGCTAACCGAGCAGAGACTTCAGGGGCACACAACAGCAAAGAATATAGACTTTACAGAATTAGTTTAGGGAAGTCACTAAAGAACACAACAAAAACAGCAAGAAAAACAAATCTGGGGGTTGGGATGGGATCTAATTTGCAGAGCTGCCACATTAGTTTATTAAAATGGCCAGTTTTCAATAAAAAGTCTGAGACATACAAAGAAACAGAAAAGTATGGCCCATATTATTGGGAATAAAGCAATCAATACACACTGCCCCTGAGGAAGCAGAGACATTTACTTGACTAACTAGATCAGTAAGCTTATTAAGTCAGCTATTACAAATATCTTGAAAAAGTTCAAACTGTGTCTGAAGATCTACAGGAATGTATGAGACCAGTTTCTCACCAAATAGAGAATATTAATAAAGCGATAGGATTTTTTTTTTTTTTTTGAAGAACCAAATAGCTATTCTGGAGTTGAAATACAATAACTCAAATGAAAATTTCACTATAGAGGATCAACAGTAGATTTGAGCTTACAGAAGAAAGAATCATAACTTAAAGATATGTCAGTTGAGATGATCTGATTTGAAAAGCAGAAAGACAAAAGAATGAAATAAAATGAACAGAGTCTCAAAGACTTGCAGAATACCATCAAATATACCAACATACAGATGATGGGAATTCCAGGAGAGAAGAGAGAGAAAGGTGCGGAAGGAATATCTGAAGAAGTGCTGGCAGAAGTATTCCACAACTTTATGAAAAACATTAGTCTGTGTATCCAAGAAGCTCTGTTAACTCCAAACAGGGTAAACTCAAAGAGATCCACACCTAGACACAGCGTGGACAAACTGCTAAAAGCCAACAACAAAGAGAGAAACTTGAAAGCAGAAAGAGAAAAACAATTCACGATACACTAGGGAACCTCAATAAGATTAACAGCTGACTTGTCATAAAAAATCATGGAGTCCAGAAGGCAGTAGGATGATATATTCAATAATTCTATATCTAGTAAAACTATCCTTCAAAAAGAAAGGAGAAATTAAGACAATCACATAAACAAAAACAGAATCCAATGCTAGCAAATCTGCCCTGTAAGACATAATAAATGGAGTCCTGCGGGCTAAAATGAAGGGATACTATAAGTGAATTCAGATCCACACAAAGAAAAAGAGCACCGATAAAGGTAACTACATAGGTAAATATAAAATACAGTATAAATGTATTTTGTTTATGTCTTATTAACAGAGCAGTACTACCCAAATTGATCTATATATTCATCGCAATCACCCTCAAAATCTCAGGTGTCTTTTTGGGAGAAACTGACAAGGTGATCATAAAATTCATCTGGAAATGCAAAATCCCCCTAAAGGCAAAAAAGCAGTCTTGAAAAAGAACAAAATTGGAGAACTCATACTCCTTGATTTCAAAACTTACTATGTAGCTACAGTAATCAAGACAGTGTGGTACTGTCATAAAGATAGGCATGTATAAATGGAATAGAGTTGAGAGCATAGAAATAAACCCTTACATTTGTGGTAAGTCGATTTTCAACAAGGGTACCAAGACCATTCAGTGGGGAAATAATAGTCTTTTCTAGAAATAGTACTGGGAAAACTAGATCTCTGCATGAAAAAGAATGAAGTGGAACTACTTCCTCACATTATATACAAAAATTAACTCAAAATGGACCAGACTTAAATGCAAGAGCTAAAACTATAACACTCTTAAAAGAAAATGTAGGAGTAAATCTCTGTAATTAGGCAATATCTTCTTAGACATGATACCAACAGCACAAGCAACAAAAGAAAAAATAGGTAAATTCATCAGAATTAAAAACTTTTTGGTTTCAAAGGATACCATTAAAGTGAAAAGGCAGTGCACAGAATGGGAGAATTCTTTGCAAATCATATATCTGAAATAGAATATATGAAGAATCCTTACAGCTTAACCATAAAAAGACAAATAACCCAGTGTTAAAAATGGGCAAAAGATTTGAATAGCTGTTTCTCCACAGAAGATGTACAACTATCTAATAAGCACATGAACGCAACATCGTTAGTCATTTGCATTGGTAAATTGCAAATAAAAATCACAGTGAGATACCACTTCATACCCACCAGGGTGGCTAAAATAAGAAACAGCCAAAAATATGTGTTGACAAGGATGTGGAGAAACTGGAACCCTCATAGGATGCTGATGGAAATGTTAAAATGGTGTAGCTATTTTCAAAACCAGTTTGGCAGTTTCACAAAATGTTCAACACAGACTTACCATATTGACACAGCAGTTTCACTCCTAGGTACTGACCCAAGAGAAATGAAAACATAGGTCCACACAAAATTTTATACACGACTGTTTGTGGTACAAACATAATAATAATAGCCAAGAAATGGATACAAGCTATAAATGTCCATCAACTGATGAGTGGATAAGCAAAATGTGGTCTATCCATACAATAGAGTATTATTTGGCAGTAAAAAGGAATGAAGTACTGACACAGACTACAGCGTGAATGCACCTTGAAAACATTGTGCCAACTGATAGAAGCCAGGCACAAAAGACCACATATTGTATAATTCCATTTATATGACATTTCTAGAAAAGGCAGAGCCATAGAGACAGCAAGTAGCTTAGTGGTAGCCAGGGGGTATTGGGAGGAACTGCTAATGGGCACAGGTTTGGGTTTTTTGGTGATAAAAATGTTCTAAAATTAGATGGTGATAGTTGAGAATCTCTGTGAATATACTAAAAACTGCTGAATTATACACTTTTAAAAGGTGAGTTTTATGGTATGTGAATTATATCTCAATAAATCTGTTATTTTTTTTATAAAGGCAATTTTCACATTTATCTGTTTACAATAAAAATGTATTTACGAATTAGTGGCATAATTTTAAAAAGAGAAAATAAATAGGTGGTTCCTGAGGTCTTTTTCAGCTCCAGCGTTCTAGGACCCTCTACCAGTGAGCTTGTCGCCACGCTGCATAGCCCAGGGAAGTTATGACCTAGAGCCTGCAGGTGGGTGGGAGACAGACAGAGGCAGAGGAGGGAAGAAGGGAAGGTGTGGGGGACTTAGACAGTCTAGACCCTGAAGTCAACATCAGATGCTTCTATGGCCTGGGACTCTGCTGCCCCTCCTTTCCCAACCTCAAGACCGCCTCTGTCCTCCTCAGGGCTCAGCTCTGACATCACCCACTGCAGGTTGGATTCTCCAGGAAGCAGACCCTGAGACGGAGTTAGAAGTACACAAGGCTTACAGGGGACTAACATCTGTGAAAGGAAAAGAGGAGGGGATGGAACTGAGAAGGGGGGTGTCATCAGACTGCGATGCAGACCTCACGGAGGTCTCTGGAGGCTCAGCAGGAAGCCTTGAGGCCGAGTTCCTAGTAGAAGAGCCCTGTGTCATCAGGTGGAAACGGGTCAGCCCTTTACTGCTGGTCGCTGACTGACAGTCACGTGTGAAAACTGACTTTATAAAAATAACAGCTTTATTGAGGTATAATTCATATGCCATCAAATTCACTTTTCTTTAAGTGTATCATTCAGTGGTTTTTAGCATATTCACAGAGATGCTCACCTCATACCACTATCTGACACTTGGAGTTAAACTTGACCCCTCTCATTCCTCTCATGGATTCGTCAGTAAATCTCATCAGTTTTGTATGGAATCTGACCTCTTCTCACCACCAAGCTGTGATCATTCTGCTGACTTGGATTTTTGCAATGGCAAAAATTGTTTCCCCTCTTTTTTTGCTCTCTGCCAACCCTAAACTGTTCCCAATGCAGCAGTCAGAGGGATCCTTTTAAAGTTAAGTCAAATCATGTCACTCTCCTGCTCAAATCCTCTAGCAGCTTCTACTGGCTTCGCTTCTCAGAGGAAAAGTCATCCAAATTCCTCACCTGACGTGATGCCCCCAGGCCCCATCTGCTCCCCCCATTCTTGGCTTTAGCCACACTGGCCACTCTGCTGTCCTTCAGAACCACTAAGGTCCTGCTTGGGGCCTTGGTACTTGCTGTCCCTTCACATTGTCTGCAAAGCTGGTATTTTACCTTCTTCACGTTTTTGCCCAAATGTCCTGCACCTCATTTCTCAGTGACACCTTCCCTGACCCTCCTATTTCAAACTGCACACCTTCCTCCGACACTGACAATCCCCTTTCCTGCTTTCTTTTTCCCCACGGTGTTTACTACCATCTAAAATCATATATATTTTATGAATGTTATGTGTCTGTCTCCCCTCACTAGAACCTGAATGCCTTGAGGGATGGGAGTTTAGATGGCTCAGTTTCCAGTCTCCCTGCCCCGCTAAGTGCCTGATACTTACTAGGCGCTCAGTTACTATGGGTGAATGAATGAATAACTGAATGCACACCAGGTGCTGCGCGAGGTCCTTAAATCCTCATAACAGCCTTCCGGAAATGTCCCCATCGTATACGTGAGACCTGCGTGGGTCTGGCCGCAGCCAATTCTGTTCGCCTGTCTTCTGCGCCGTGCTGCCCTCCCAGCGGGCCTTCCTAGAGCCCTTGCTCCTGTCTAAGGGAGCTTCATGGCTCCAGAACCTCTCAGTGCAAAAGGCACTGCAGGGAGTCACAGATGCGCCCACTCTGATGTGGGGACCAGTCTTGGATGTAGCCCTTGAGCCAGCACCTTGTCCCATTTCCAGATGCTTCTACTATGGCCTGGGGGTAGCGGTGTATCTGATCTGCAATTAATGAAAAGGAAAGGGGTGCTTTTGAAAAACTGGTGAAGGATTTAGGGGTTTTTTTTGTATATATTAATAATATAATGTGCCGTATAATTGTTTCTGGCTTCTGTTATTAAGGATGATTCCATTAGTGAGGGAAAACCCAGTCATTTCACCTGTGATTTCTGAAAATTGGATTTTTTCGTTTTTTGATATGCGTACCACACTTGGACCAGTGTAGTTTAAATAACGCGCAGAAAACTATAGCACGACTTCATTGTTTTAAAAAATCGACAGCTATTCTGATACATAAAAATACATGCATCTTAACACTCCACAGTGTCATCATGTTGACAGTGTGAATAAAGAAGTATTCTAATTGATCATTTATTAAAAGCAGTAAATTCAGTAGCAGTGGAAGAGTCTGGTGTCTCATTAGTGCTACTTAATTTTTCTTACAGGACAAAGCTCTAAAAACATCCGTTCATCTCCAAGCATTGAGAGCTTGCCTGGAGGAAGAGAGTTCACTGGCTCCCCACCTTCATCTGCTACTAAAAAGGATTCCTTTTTCAGCAACATCTCCCGTTCACGCTCACACAGCAAAACTATGGGCAGAAAAGAATCTGTAAGTATTTTAAGGACGGTTTTCTTTTTACCCTACATTTTCCTCTAGAATGCTGCATTTGTGAAAGCCTCTCTTTGTGCCTAGTTTTATAAAGTTCTTAAAATTTTTATGGACTGAAATGAACTATTTCATCAGAAGTATTTTTATTATTATAATTTAGTAATATTTTAACGCTCTGATCTATATTACACTGGGGTGGGGGTGAGGGGAAGTAGCATCAATTAAAATAAGTTGAATCCCAAATCTTCATCCTTTTTTTACTCTACAAATGCCTTTGTCAAAGCCTGTACTGCCTTCTAAAATGCTAAGAAATAGCATTATACCAAACCATAGAATAAGACACTTAAACCAAGCTGTTTTTTTCAGTTTTAAGTATTTCTTGAAAATGAAAAACAGCTATTTTACCAATTGTTTTTAAAAGTTATACAGATTACCTTTAAATTATGGTGTATTGATAGCTGCTGTCTAAGATCCTTTGTATACATTACTCAAAGGGACACAGCTAACGCATATCAACTACAATACTTAAAAAATCTCATTGTTTCTGAAAAAATGTTTAAGTCACCTTCACAAGAGATAAAACATTTAGTCACACTTTATAGCTATTTCAACCCAGTATTCTAATACGAAGAATTCCTCTGCCCACTGGAAGAGGCTGTAAATGCAAGGTCTTACAGCCAAGGACTAGCTGTTGCTGAAACAGTGCTAAGATGGAGGGGTGGGTGTACAACCTTTGAGGGATAATTATTTAAGGTACATAGGCCAGATAACAGCATGGTGTCTATCTGCGTGACTGTATGACACTCAGCTTCCTGGTGCTTCCGCCACCTCATCTGCAAGTTAAACAACATACTTTGCCCTCTGAAGGGAAGAGTTCAACACATACTCTCTCGGGGCGCTTTCCACGTGCAGGAACCGTGCTTCTCTAATTTGTAGAAGAGCAGAGTGGAACTTCCATTTGCAAATGGCAGCTTTAATGCAAGCAGTTCGCTCTGCTGCCTCCTAAACTCCACTCCAGGAACAGTTAAGGTCATTTCAGATAAACCCTAGAGGAATAAGGAAACAGGAGAGACCATAGCCGCTAGCTTTTTGTTACTTGGAAAGCAGATGTTAAGTGGAAGCTAACTTAGCGGCCTAAGAAAGCTGTGCATGCTAAGCCAGCAGTAGGGAAAAACCAAGAAGCAGCCTGAGTGAGATGATAAAACCCTCTAGAAGCTCAGGAACTGGAAACGGGGTGAAGGTGGTGCTGAAGACGTGAGGACTGGTTAGAAGTTTCTTCAAGAAGCGGATAGATTCCCATCCTCACTCTGGCAGAAGACTGGAGGTTTAATTCTCTGGGAAGTGTGAAACAGAATGTCTCTGGACTGAGAGAGATCAGGAATATTCGAGTATGAGACCACCCTCCTGGAAAAGGGTGTTGAATATATTTAAATACTGAATTGAGATCCCCAGGCCTCACCCCACTTGCTTCCCAGAACACCAGTAAGTATGTCCCTTCAGGCAGGAGAGTGGAAGGGTTTTCTCTAGGCAGAAGTCACAAATTACAAAAACCTTAGGGGTTCTCCAGGGAAATAGCCAGTTCACTTTACAGTGAACTCAACCATCACAGGCCCATCTAAGCACAGAAATTACTCTTAACTTGTAGTTCACACTATTTTATATGAACAAGATAGGCAAGAGTCACCAGATACTAGAGGAGAGCATCTAATAGTGACAGACAGGCAGAAACAAATAGATAAAAAGCAACTGGGAAGAAACAAGTCTTTGCAGGAGAACGCTTCAGAAAAAAATATTCATCCAGAGAATAACAACAACAACAAAAGCTATTAGAAATTAAAAGATGACATCTGAAATGTAAAACTCAATAGAATAGTTGGAAGATAAAATTGAGGAAACCTCCCCAGAAAATAGGATACAAGACAGAAATGGAAGGTAAGAGAAATAAATACCATAAATAAAAAAAAATTAGAGAACCAGCCCAGGAGGTTCAAAATCTAAAAAAAACAGGAGTTGCAGAAAGAGGGAACAGAGAAAGTGACAGGAAGGAAATAATCAAAAATATAATTCGGTTAGTTTTTCCACTAATGAAAGATCTGAGTTTTCAGATTGAAAAAGGTCATAGAAAGTCCCACGTGAATAAAAATAAACCCACACCCAGATACACCACCGAAAAGGCTCAGAACCCTGGGAACAGAGATATCCTACAGACATGTAGAGTTGGGGAAAAATAAAGATTTCCAACAAAGGGTGAGGAATTACAATAGCTACAAATTTCACATGGCAACACCAGAAGTAAGACAATGGAGGAGAAATTCCTTCAAAGTTCTGAGGGGAAATTACTTCCAGCCTAGATTCAGTCCCTAGCTAAGCTAATTATGTGTGAGGGCCACTTTCAGACATTCAAGATTCAAAAAATGTATTCACATGCGCCCATTCTCAGAATCCACTGGAGGATGTGCTCTACAAAAATGAGGACAGGTACCAAGGATAAAGAATACATGAGAACAGGAAATAGAGCAACCAGAGCGAGACAAAAGGATTCCTCAGAAGGGTAATGCAGGGAATCCCGGAGTATACAAAGCATGACGGTTTAGCAGGTCCAAAGAGCAGCAGCCGGCCCGGACTGGAGCAACTCAAAAGGCTCCAGACAGTTTTCTCTAAAAAGACAAAACTGGAAGAATGACTCGTATATTTGGACAAATCGAGAAATTTACACAGCTACAGGTGAGTTTAGGTTTGAATTAGTGATAACTTTTTAAAAATGAAGCCATTAAAACACAGGACAACTATATGCCAATAAAAACGAAAAAAACAAAAAACACAGGACAAGGTAACTCCAAAGAAAAACCAAGGGTGTATAGGAAAAGACAGAAAGGTATTGATAAACCCCGTCACTGAGCCAGGCCTGGAATTTACATAAACATTATGATGTAAGTCTGTTGACTGTTAATGGTGATAAAAATCCATTGAGAAAGGTGGGTGGGGAACTGCGTTTGCTTGGGGAGGGGAAGGGGTAGGTGGTGGTCAGAAGAGCCGCATCTTCATCTTCTTCCCTGGAAAATCAGCGAATAATACTCTAGAAAAATCAAGAGGTGGCAATATAAGCTAGAGCTATAAAGGTGAGAAAAAAAGCACGCGTAAGAGTTGAAAGTGGTTGCTAGAGCAGGAAGCAGAGGGTGGGGCTGTGTGAACTGCTTTTCATAACAAGCCTCGTAGAACCATTGGACTCTTTTCAGCGTTACATATGTAACTCAGATTAAAAATAATAACTAAAAATCTCAACAAAAATAGGATGTACTGGCATAATAAATTAGTAGAGGAGCTGTCTGCCTGTACAAAGAGCATGTCTCTGAAGAACCAGAGTAAGGAATAACAAGTGAGAAAGCAGACGGGTCTGACAGGTCTGATTTGCGTTCTGTCCTCTTCTGGTGCCATATGGGTTAGCCTACAGCACGAACTAATTACTTTTCTTTATGGCGCTACTGTAACTTAAAGCTGAGCAAAAATAGAAACAGAGTACGTAGACCTGCTGTGAACCCAGAAACAGAATGCCCAACTCTTATTCAAAAGTTAGTATATTGCCTAAGTTGTGGGAAGTAAGTAGACAGAACTTCTCAAGAGAAAGTACCTTTTTCCGAGTTACAGGTTATTATTTTAGGAAATAATTTATCGTGGTCAGTGCTCTTTGCCACATCATTCCAGTTCTGCGCCACTCTGGGCACTGGATGGGATTGCACCCCCCTCCGATCCCCTGGGACCCGTTGGAGCTGTGTGGCCTGTTGTGTCCCGTGAGTTGGGAACGGCAGTGGCAGGCGTGTGTTGCCACTGCAGGGTTTTCCACAGCCCTCTCCTTCCCTCTGGCACGGTGAGCAGAACCCACGCGTCAGCCCATGATAGACGTGGAGCCTGAGTGAGAAACAAGTCTTTATTGAGTTAAGCTGAGATTGTTGCTTTGCACAGCGTAATGCACAGTTGGAAATGTTCAGGCCCAGAGCTGAGATTCATTCTCCCATGGGACCACCAGCGTGGTCCCGGTGGCACCAGAGCCTGTGACGAGGCACCGACCATCCTTGCGCCCACGCCCACTTTGCTTTCATTTCCAGCCCCATTTAGTGTGATACAGGGGTTTTCCATGTCCTTAGAAAAGTTCAAGGTAATTTTTCATTAACATCATCATCATCACCAGTTTCTCATGCAGCAGGTGGCCAGAAACTGAAGCAAGGACATCTGTTGCTTTGGGTCCCTAGTGCCTTAAACTGTATGATGCCTTTCAGATTTCAAGACTCAGCTGATCTTTTAAAGTATCCCAGGGTTAAGAAATGGTTGATGTCAGTTAACAAAAGGCTGAAATAGTAGTTGAAAACAGACATTAAAACAAAAGTAACCGGGCTTCCCTGGTGGCGCAGTGGTTGAGAGTCCGCCTGCCGATGCAGGGGACACGGGTTTGTGCCCTGGTCCGGGAAGATCCCACATGCCGTGAAGCGGCTGCGCCCGTGAGCCATGGCCGCTGAGCCTGCGCGTCCGGAGCCTGTGCTCCACAGCGGGAGAGGCCACAACAGTGACAGGCCTGCGTACCGTAAAACAAACAAACAAACAACAACAAAAAAAGTAACCTAGTAAGTCGCTATCAACCTAAAAGTGGTGAAATCTGCTTATAATGTGTCTAATCTTATCACTGAGAAACAATTTTTTTCAACATCAATATAGGTATGACGTATTTTGGACAAGAATCACGTATTAGGTCATAGAACTTACTTCCTCTCACTGTTGCCTTTTATGGATCATAGAAAGACTTTCTGTAATCCACAGGCTACCTTTTTTAAATGAAGGTGTATCACATTTACTCCGGGTAATGCCCCCGATCTGGTTGTATAATAGAAGAACACAAAACTCAGCTAAGACTATAGAGAGGTAACAAATTAAGCTTTGTGCGATGTGTTCATAAAAGACATTGTTTTCTGAAATGCAAGCAAACTAGTAGGAAGTTTTAAGAATTGACCTTACTTCTTTATCAGTGGTAGTATTGTTTTGAGGATTGGTATTTATTCATGAAGACGATTTTCCCTCTGCTTTGTTTCCCAAAAGAGTCTTTAGGGCTCACCTAATTCCATCCAGGTTTTAATCAAGCTCTGATTTTTTAGTCTTGAGGAAGTTGGCAGTTTTGATACTTAAGTTTTCATGCTTTATTTCGCATAGTAATATAAATGACATCCAGTACTTAGTTTTCTAGAAATCTATTTTAGTTGGTCATTCATCTGACTGCTAAATAAATTTTAACTTGTTTTAGCATCATTAGTCATGCTCTATGATTGTTGCCAAGTCGTTTTCCAAGAATATCTTTGCTAAGGTTAAAGATAGGGAATATGAGAAAGACTCTAAAATTGATTTGTGTAGGTGAATGAGTTCTAATCTTTAAGCACATTAGCCAACTAAAAGATCTTTTCTGAATTCCTGATGAACTGCAAGACATTATGCTATGCTTTGTGATAATTACATACCAATCTCCAAAGATCTAAACTTATAAATGGTTCAGAATCCATTTAGTTAGTTCAGAATGGTTCAGAACTAACCCACAGGAAATCAAAATTATCTGAGCTGAAAGTCCCTGCATAAGACAGAGTGTGTAATGAACTACCCACCACCTGCGGATTCGCAGCACCACTGGGGGTGCCACCCTGTGTCTTTGTGACCCCCGCACGCACTCCTCTTTGTCCTACAGTAGTTTGAACATATGCCTTTGTCATACTAATAGGATTTATTTTTATAGTATTCATTGATCTCTCCTTTATCACAACAAAATGACAAAAAGTTTCAGATGAGTGAAAACAGATTTGAAAGCAGACTCATACTTCTGGAAGTATAGACAACCTGAATATTACCTGATCTACATTACCTGATTACATCATCTCAGGTCATGTTCTAGTAATTGGAATTCAAGACATACCCATATAAGACATATGAGAGCAGTCCCAATGAAGGTGCTTACAGTGAAATTGGGGAGGGGAAGACACATCAAAGGTTAAGTAATAATTACACTAAATAAAAATATAACTCATCAGCAGGAGAGGCATAAGATGGTTTAATGCTATCCAACAGTAACGACAGTAACTAATACGGATTCAAAAGATAGACCACCACGGGCTTTATTGGTCCAGACAAGCTTCGTGTGAGAGACTAGACTTGAACCACAGACATATTTCTTCTTCCACCAACTGCAACCATTGTTTTGCCTCATGAAGACCCCGAGACTTCCTAGGAGAGACGGTGGGGGGCGGATATTGAACAGGCGGTCAGCAGTGCCTGCCGTAGCTGTTCTCTCCTCCCTCACGTCCTCTGACAGAGTGTAAGATAGTTGGGCTTATATCAAGTTGCTTTTGGTAAGAGTAAGAGAAATTACTGTCTCAAGTGAGGAAGTTTGTTGCTTATTATCTAAAATAACAAGAGTCCCGAGAGAGGCAGGTGTGGGGTTGGATGATTCAGCACTGGGGTCACCAACTTTCCGTTCGGCCACCTCAGTGTGTTGGCTTTGTCCTCAACGTGCTCCCGGTCCCGCCATTTTTCTCAAGAAGGCTGCCACAGAACCCAGCAGGTGTCCTGTCACCCCTGTCCCCTCACACGCACACAGCGTCTTCTAGAGAAGTCTGTTTGGAAGTTCCCCGGCAGGCTTTCCCTCCCGTCTCATCGGTTGGGCAGAATTAAATCCCATGCCCACTGTAAACCCAGTCAGCCAGGGGAAAGGTTTAGAGAAGTCCACGGCGGTGGGGAAAGGTGGTAGGAGCGGGTGACCAGACACTTGGATGGACCAATTATCCCTGAAGTATTAATTGCCGAAACGGTTCATCTAATCCTTCCCTAAAACATTTACGTTTGAAAAGAGCCAGTTCTGTTGTATCAGTGATGTTTTAGTTGTAGATTTTCAGGCAGCTTGAGTTGGACTGGTAGTTGGAAGAGGGAAATTGAGCAGTGGCCTTCCCAGTAGGTCAGAATTTTCCTGGCTCTATGATTTTTCTCTTCAGTCAGTGATGTATACTTCCTAAGAAGGTATATTATGTGGAAAGTATTGATTATAATGGATTTTTTATGGGCTTCTGCATGGAATTGAAAACTGGCATCTAGAGTGTATCTAATTACAGGACTTTTTTCAAATAATATATAATTGTAATCTCTCATTTAATCAGTAATGCTAAGGATAACTGGATTAAAATACAGTCCTATTGAAAATACATTCCCATTTAAGATAGTTTATTGAAATGAATAGATATAAAATGAATTGAAGTATCAGTTTTTCTGGCTTCTTTTTTAAGTCTCACGATAGGAATTTTAATTTAAGGCCAAAATGAACTCAGATAGTTGATCCATGATATTTAGTTGTCATTTGGTGTCATATGAATCGTGCTCACATAACAAACAAGTCTTTCTGCCAGTGTGTCAGCTCGGGGTCAGGGAAGATGGACCATATCTTTGTAGGAGTGTCCCATCCTTCTCTCTCTCTCTTTTCGCCTTACCCAGTCCACGTAATGTCATTGCAAAGAAATGTGAACATCAGAGGGAACGTCATAAAGAACGCTCTGTTGTCGACAGCTTATAGGATGACGATATTAATTTAACTTCCGTTAAACAGGTTTTATAACCAACTTTTAACATCTTTATGCATCAATAAATTTATTTTTAACCAAAACATCTGAGGAGCCTCTGAAAACAGAACCACAGGGAGTGGAGTGCTGAACCTTGACTCAATGCCCGTTTTAGGGCAGTGAAGATGTTGCCCTTTGGGGTTGAATGAGATGCTTATCCCCTCGTGCTGGGCCCTCTTCCCCCATCATTTGTCTTCAGCCCCATAATCTCCATAAAATGCCAAGATGCCAGACCAGACCATGCTGATCACTGCCCCAGAGGCAGAAACAATGGTTTGGGGAGAGCTCAAGCGAAGCAATTAGAAATATTTAGAATCCCTGGCCAGAAATTCCTGTGGGTTTGAATTATCCCAAATTAAATGTGTCATTGATAGCATTTGCTTCCTTCCAATGGCCTTTCTTGAAACTTGACATTTATTTCACCTTTTAGTGCCACGTTACCTTAGGGACGGTAACTTGTGCCGCGAAGTGCACATGTGCAGGGCAGGGAAGGAAGTGAGGCCTTCCCATTGTCCCGTGCAGATGGCAGTCAGCCAAGGCCAGAGGCCAGACGGAGGGGACTGTTGGGTGGTCCTCCTTTTCTGCCTCCATGGCACCCCCAGCGCCTCCTACCCAGCGCCGTCCTGCTTTTAAGTCTTCTACCCCTAACATCTCATCATCATTTATCCTTTGAAACACCTATGTTTACTTTTCCAAGACGCTGTAGTTTTAATCCGCTGGGCTTTACTCCCACAAAGAATGGCTTTGCTCCTGTCGTAGGAACTCGAGGCCTACTGAGCCAAGGGGCAGGGGAACCTTTGTCAGGCGGTCTGCCCCTTGCCTTGAAACCTTCAGGCCGAGGCACGCCTTTCTGGTTGCTCCTTGTGTCAGAGCTGCTGTACCCAGAGGGTCAGTCAGAGGCCTGGGCGCCTTTTTCCTTCCCTCAGCCCTGCTATCTTCCCCCCAGTGTTTTGCTCCGAGATGCCCATGTGTCAGGCATTCATGGATTGGTGTGAGTACTGGGAAGCTCCCATCTCCCGCAGGGGAGAAGGGAGCAGTGACAGGCATTGCCAGTGCAGCCTGGGCACTGCTCACGAGAGCCCCGCGGAGGGCAGGTGGGCGCCAAAGCCAGCCTGGGCGAGGCTCACCAAGCAGCAAGCCTGAGTTGGGGGCCGTTTCTTTCTCTGCTCGAAGGTAGTATCCATTCCCCAAGTCCTGTACCCAAAGGAGGTGACTTCTTTCCTAATTAACTTAAAAGCATGTCTGAGGTTAGTAAAGGCCCCAAGAGGGAGTTGCCATTGTTGGAAAGATTCAGAATCTTTCTATACTGTGGCAGTGGTGATTAAAAAAACATGGATGGTACCAGGAAAACCTGCTAGCAATGACACAAATAACTAATAATAAGATGAGAAAAGAAAAACAAAAATAAAATTCATTTGACCATAAAAATAATAATAAACATAATCATTTACACAGAGAGTTCACCATTCATGCTTTATTAAGCCTCTTAATAAGCATGTCTGTCATTACAAATGCACCTGATTAACTGTCGTAACTTTATTTCATTAGATTAGTAAACTTTGCTCATATACGCTTGACCTTCGTCTGAGGTGTTTGCTTGTGAGGTACAGTTGGTCACGAGCAACTTTTTAAAATATGTGAAAAAAACAACCACCAAGACGGCTCCCAGCCCTGACATTACAGTGTGGCCGAAGGGTTTACAAAGCCTTGACTGTATGGATCACCAGAAGGTAATATGGTCCAGTTCCCAAGCTTCCTTTTTATCTAAGATGATGGCAAAGCCACTCCTCCTTTCCCTCAGAATCGTTACCAACTTAGTACAGTTCCGTCGATAGCCTCATCATTTCTAGTCAAAACGGCATGTTCCAAAGTTACCTAGGTCAGTTGATAGGAACTTTAACAGCAGTAACTCGAAGCATGATGATTGTAGTAAGCCAAGAACAAATTAGCTTTATATTAAATTCTGAAAAGTTATGGGCTACCTTGGAAAATGAGAGAAAAGGGTAAAGAAAAGTGTTTCAACTGAAAAAGTACTTATGAAAGGGGCCACTCCTCCCCCACCCCCATCATTTATTCGTAGCCCCCTCACTCGACTCTGAATCCTGCTTTTCTTGGTCATAGTTCCCAATTGTCTTTTCACCTTTGGTGATCTTACTGTTTTGCTTCAACGCTTCTTTGACCTCGTTCCTTCGTCTGGAGCCTATTCCTTTGCCATTTCATTTTGTGTAAGTCTCTGTTTGTATCTTTACGTATGTAGTAGGCTAGTTATGTTTCTTGGCCTTGCAGAAGTGGCCCTCTGTCGGGGATGTCCTGTTTCCCAGCAGTACGCTCCCCTTTCATCACCCGAGGACCAGGGACCAGCTGGTCCCAGGGTAGTGTCTGGCCTGCGTTCGTGGACTCCGTCTGCAGGCTGCAGGGTCACAGTGTTGTTGTTTCTGGTGTCTGCCCCCAGGTGGGTGAGGCTGGTTTAGAGGCTTGTGCAGGCTTCCTGGCAGGAGGGGCCAGTGCCTGCCCACTGGTGGGTGGAGCTGGTTCCTGGCCCTCTTGGGGGCAGGGCCGTGTCAAGGGGTGTGTTTAGAGGGGGCCGTGGGTTCAGGAGGACTTAGGCAGGCAGCCTGTCTGCTGATGCGTAGGGCTGTGTTCCCGCCCTGTTGTTTGGCTTGAGGTGTCCCAGCACTGGAGCCTACAGGCTGTCGGGTGGAGCCAGGTCTTGGAACTAATGACCCAAGCAAGGGTCACCCTCCAGCGAGAGTCCACGAAGATGAATACTCCCCGATATATCTGTCACCAATTTTGATGCCCCCAGGTTGAGCCACAGCTGCCCCCCGCCTCCCCAGGAGACCCTCCGAGACCTTCACGTAGGTCTGGCACAGGTTCCTGTGAAGTAACTGCTTTTGCCCTGGATCCCAGTGGGCACGAGACCTTGTGTGCGCCCTCCAAGAGTGGAGTCTCTGTTTCCCCCAGTCCTGTGGAGCTCCTGCAGTCAAGCCCCGCTGGCCTTCAAGGCCAGATGCTCTGGGGGTCCTCCTCCCGATGCGAGACCCCCAGGTAGAACTGTAAACAAGGTCATGAAAGTTTGCAACACCTACCTGAGTTCTTTCATGTGTCCCCTCTGATATCTCAAGGATTCCACTAACAGGGAAGTGGAAAGAACCGGCAAAGTGATATCATTAACCTGCCCACATACACACTTACCCCCCACCGCACAGTCCAGAAGTCGGCGGGGGTCCCAACATGCAGAATTACGCCCCAATCAGTCTAGAATAAACTCTGAGAAATGCTGCCACATCGCTTAGCATCAGGGTGTGCTCAGTCTACATTCTAGGTGGTCTTCTGGGTCTGGAGCATATCTGTATACTCCACATGCATCTCTTACTCATCCATCATGGTATAAAGATACATATTCTGTGAAACATCAAGAACAATACTTTGGAAAATGAAATTGAAGAAAAAAAGAATGAAACCAGCAAGGAAACACTAGGTAATAATGCTAACATTTACAGAAATCTTAAATTCATCCCTAGACAACAATCAAACTTTAATCTCATCCAGCTAGACTATTAATAGCTATTTACTGCCCGGGATGAATGAATGTTGAGTTTTTTCTCAGTGTCTATAATCAAATTCACCCATCCGTAGGCTCTGTTATGACTAAACTCCATTCTGATACCCTTGATGAAAGTCTCCAAATTAGGTTTGAAGGTTGGGTCAGCACAAGATTTTTTTTTTTCCCCCCTCAAATAAATGAGCAGTCCTGATTCTTTTGCCAGGAACTGAGATTTAAATTTATGAGATGGACTGATCAAATGTAAAGACTGTTTCAATCCTGGACCTTGCATTTCATTCCAAAGAGAGCGTCATTATTTAGGATGCTTTGAGCTGACTATAACGGAAATCCTGACTCAAACCGATTCAAATAGTAAAGAAAATTATTAGCTCAAAAAAGTCTGAAGACCTGCTCATTCCTGACTTCACATCAGAATCAACTGGAGAGCTTAAAAAAATACTGGTAGCAGAAGTACTGAATCAGAATCTTTTGGGTGGGGCTTGGGTCCTGGTCATTGTTAAAAGCTTCACAGGGCTTCCCTGGTGGCGCAGTGGTTGAGAGTCCGCCCGCCGATGCAGGGGACACGGGTTCGTGCCCCCGTCCAGGAGGATCCCGTGTGCCGCGGAGCGGCTGGGCCCGTGAGCCATGGCCGCTGGGCCTGCGCGTCCGGAGCCTGTGCTCTGCGACAGGAGAGGGCACAACGGTGACAGGCCCGCGTACCGCAAAAAAAAAAAAGCTTCCCAGCTTGTTCAAATGTACAGTCAAGGTTTGGAGCTGATGATTTAGAAACTCATCAGCATCTTCAAGGGCCCCAGTTCCTTGCACCTCTCTGCCTAGCCCTGCTCAGAGCAGGCCCTTCCTCAGGTTAGAAGCAAGAAAAGGAGAGAGACCGACCGTGTCTTCCTGCGGCTCTGGATTGGGGTGGCCTCCCCTTAGGGGAGGCTCCTGGCTGCAGGACCCTCTTGCGGAGGAAGAGGTGGAGTGAACACGGGGGGCACCAGCGTCCTCGCCGCTCCCGCGCGGAGTTAGAGTTCAGTCAGCCCTGCCACGTGCCACCGTGATCTCCAGACCGAAGCTTTTATGCAAACAGTTGCTTCTGTGGGAAAATATATCAATTTGATTGTCATGAGTGTATTGATCTTCAAATGAACAGGCATCTTCGCAACGGTCAGTTTTGCTGGAGGCAGTTTACACGTTCCCCCCAAATCACCAGGCTGTACAAGATCATTAAAAACCACTGGACTCATGGGGAAGATGGGATTGGGGAACTGTCTTTTCTGACCAAAATGATTCATGTGGCCCTAAAGCTCCTAGAGTTCCTTCCAGTCCCTGCCCAAGCACCTCGTGTCCCATGGAGCCTTCCCTGCCAGCCTCTGGAAGCTTTAAGCACTTTCAGGAGGTAGCTGTGGTCCTACTGAAGCTACCGATTCTGGAGTCCCTTCCCTAATCTACGGAAGCAGCATCTAAAGATGAGGCATGTCCTAGGTTATCTGCAGTTGCTTCCTTTGCTTTCACTGTCTGAGAACTGCTTGTATTTAGTTATAAGGCTTTTCCAGGCACTTGTCTCTATCACAGTATCTCCTGAGCCAGATATTGTGTCTGGCACTCAGTAAATGTTTAGGAATGAATGAAGGCTGTTGAGGGTTTTTTTCTGCTGCACGAGGATTCAGACGCATTAGGTTTTCCTCTGGCCTTTTCTAGAACCTGAAAAGTCACCTCATTTCCCAGTGGCATTCACCAACCACATACGAAAAATAGCAAGAGTTGTTGGTATCTAGTGAAAATGGGGTTTTTATAAATTAGTTTAAGGGACAAAAATTTTTTAAGTGTGATAGGTATATAAATAAACCAGTAATTTAGAGAATTATTTCCTTCTCACGTTTTTTTTTTTTTTATTCCAGAAGTCTCAGAACTGGTAATGTTTGTGTTAATCAAAGCTGTTTCAACACTTGGTTTCCTTTTACCAATTATAACCTAAAGTACTTCGTAAACCATGCGTGATCCTCAGCTTGGATTTCTGTAGGGTGCCATTTTTTGTTTGTCTCTAATGGGACATCAGGGGGTCAGTAGCCCAGAGCATTGTGGTACAGGGGTGCACATTTCATCCTCACACAGGTCAATTAGCCTTGCCGTAGAGAAGCAGTGTTGGCTGAGGCCCTTCCGTCTGGGTCAGCCATTGTGCAGACGCCTACTTTGGTGCCAGAAACAGCAAGAGAGAGCACGCAGATGGTTCTACCCAGACAGCAACTCCATGAGAAGCCCCGCCGGAGGCCTCCGTGCTGGCTGGGTGGTTTCATCAGTTGGTCTGATCACGTGTAAGTGGAGAGGGGAAAACCCTTGATAAATAAAGTAACATCTGTGCTAATAGGCATGGTGGAGGAGAGAACCATTCTGGTTTACAAAAGATCGGTCAGGTTGCCTACTTATAAAAATACAACATGAAGGCCATAGCCTAAAAGCCCAAAAGATGGGGACATTCCCCACAAATGCCATTTAGTGAGCCTGTCAAACACAATCCCTTCTAGGAGAGAGCCTTTTTTTTTCCAGTTAAAATGTTCAGAAGACCAGCAATTGCCTTAACAACTGAGCTTAACATTTCTATACCTTTTGAATTTTTAAAGGCTAGGAAGTTCCTAAGACAAGCCATACGCATATGGTGAATTTTTTTAAAAGAGCAGTAACAGGATTTTTGCAAATAGAAGGTTTATAACTATGCGAGTAAGGTTTGATTCTTCCACTGATTATACCTGTGTGAGGTTGTCCTAGTTAAAGATTTTATTTTAATTTCCAGTATGTTTTTTCAGGACTGTACGTTTATTCCATTTACTTTAAAATCTATAGTACATGATCCAGTTATTTGTCACTATTCTTTTCTATTTACTCTACTTATTGTGTTTTTGTAAACAACCTCTAGAAAGGCAAAGTTAGATTAAAATAGCTCATAATGTTGAAATGGTAATAGACAGAAAAGCATATTTCTAAATGCTCAATGTATTTAACAGTTATTACTTTTTATGATTATTATTAAAATATCTTCAGAAAATCAGGGATGAATTTAAATACCATAGATAATGACATGCTCTACCATTTTCTTTTTACTGCATTTACGTTTGAAAAGCATCCTTTATTCTCGGATACACTTAAACACAGCCTCTGTTTATTGAAAGTTACAGAAGAGAGCATGCATAACCCAAAAAAATTAATTTATATTGGGCTTTAAAATAAGTACTTGTGCAAAAACAGAAATATAGATCAATGGAACAGGATAGAAAGCCCAGAGATAACCCTGCGCACATGTGGTCACCTTATCTTTGATAAAGGAGACAAGAATGTACCATGGAGAAAAGACAGCCTCTTCAATAAGTGGTGCTGGGAAAACTGGACAGCTACATGTAAAAGAATGAAATTAGAACACTCCCTAACACTGTATACAAAAATAAACTCAAAATGGATTAAAGACCTAAATGTAAGGCCAGAAACTATCAAACTCTTGGAGTAAAACATAGGCAGAACACTCTATGACATAAATCACAGCAAGATCCTTTTTGACCCACCTCCTAGAGAAATGGAAATAAAAACAAAAATAAACAAATGGGACCTAATGAAACTTAAAAAGCTTTTGCACAGCGAAGGAAACCATAAACAAGATGAAAAGACAACCCTCAGAGTGGGAGAAAATATTTGCAAACGAAGCAAGTGACAAAGGATTAATCTCCAAAATATACAAGCAGCTCATGCAGCTCAATATCAAAACAAAACAAACAACCCAATCCAAAAATGAACAGAAGACCTAAATTGACATTTCTCCAAAGAAGACATCCAGATGGCCAGCAAACACATGAAAGGATGCGCAACATCACTAATCATTAGAGAAATGCAAATCAAAACTACAATGAGGTATCACCTCATGCCAGTCAGAATGGCCATCATCAAAACAATCTGCAAACAGTAAATGCTGGGGAGGGTGTGGAGAAAAGGAAACCCTCTTGTACTGTTGGTGGGAATGTAAATTGATACAGCCACTATGGAGAACAGTATGGAGATTCCTTAAAAAACTAAAAATAGAATTACCATATGACCCAGCAATCCCACTACTGGGCATGTACCCTGAGAAAACCATAATTCTAAAAGAGTCATGTACCCCAATGTTCATTGCAGCACCATTTACAATAGCCAGGTCATGGAAGCAGCCTAAGTGTCCATCGACAGATGAATGGGTAAAGAAGATGTGGCACATATATACAATGGAATATTACTCAGCCATAAAAAGAAATGAAATTGAGTTATTTGTAGTGAGGTGGATGGATCTAGAGTCTGTCATACAGAGTGAAGTAAGTCAGAAAGAGAAAACAAATACCGTATGCTAACACATATATATGGAATCTAAAAAAAAAAAAAAAAAACGGTTCTGAAGAACCTAGGGGCAGGACAGGAATAAAGACACAGATGTAGAGAATGGACTTGAGGACACGGGGAGGGGCAAGGGTAAGCTGGGACGAAGTGAGAGAGTGGTATGGACTTATATACACTACCAAATGTGAAATAGATAGCTAGGGGGAAGCAACCGCATAGCACAGGGAGATCAGCTCTGTGCTTTGTGACCACCTAGAGGGGTGGGATAGGGAGGGTGGGAGGGAGATGCAAGAGGGAGGAGATATGGGGATATATGTATACGTATAGCTGATTCACTTTGTTATAAAGCAGAAGCTAACACGCCATTGTAAAGCAATTATACTCCAATAAAGACGTTAAAATAAATTTTAAAAATAAGTGCTTGTACTTACAGTAGAATAAATTGACCCCAAACAGTGTAAGAATTAGTTCTGAATAGAACAGTGAAGCCACTCTGGACAGAACAGGCACAGGGGACATTGGAAAGCTGTCTTGGGAGCCTGTCACCCTGCTTCTCCTCCCTGCATCCTACTCCATGTTGAGAAGAGGTCTCTTGTACTGTTACCAAATAGGCATCTAACCATGCAGCCATCTGTTAAAACCGCCTTAGAACAGGTAAATAGTAAAGTGCTTCACAACCTTCCCAGAGGGGTTGGCAGCTGTATTCAGAAGTAAGTCTAAATCCTTACCATTCAGAGTGTGGTCCATGGACCAGCTGTGTAGTCATCCCCTGGGAGCTTGTTAGAAGTACTGACTCTCAGGCCCCACCTCAGACCTGCTAAATTAGACATTCTCCAGGTGATTTTCATGCATATTAAAGATTGAGAAGAATTAGTCTGAGTAAGGTTAACGGAATACCAAATCAGAAATGAGATTTCCTATAGATAAAGCCAGCTTCAGATACATCCTGATGTGAACATGTTCTCCTAGTGGGTGATGGGTAAGTGCTTTCCATGCGTGAACTCTGCTCTTAGGACATTTTGCATGTATTAGCTCCTTTAACCCTCAAAAGACTCTGTGAGGTCAGTTCTGTAATTATCGCCCATTTTACAGATGAGAGTACTGAAGCACAGGGAGGCTGTGTTTAACTCTCTTCTGCAAAAAAAATGTTACTAGTCATGCCTGGACAATCGGTAATTTCTGCCTTATCAGAGCCGAGAAAAATAAAATGGGGTAAGAAACTAAGATCTTTTTTTTACTTCCTCAGTAAAAATTATGAGAGGAAGTTGAATAAGAAGAAACTTCTTTCTCTAAATTTTGTGAGCTTCACATGTTCTACTTGTAAATTGTTGCTTATAAACAATCCGTATCCCCGTCCCACCCACGGCAAGCGCATGATTGGAGTTAATTATTTTAACTGCCCACATCTGACTTCAAAAGGATATTTGGAACACTGCCACATAGAAACCAATGAAGTGAATGTGGATTTATTATGTAATTGGTCAACTTGAGGGATTTGCTAAAAGACAATACAGCAAATGTTTGCACGGAAAAATAAGTTTCTCCCTCTATTTCATCTGGTGGCCCTGTCCTGCAGCTCTTCGTGGGCTGCTGCGGGGGGAACAGGTTCAGATGGTCCCTGTTAGTGATCAAATGAGGGAGAGTGATTAGAGAGCCCGGCTGGCAGAAGCCTGGCCCATGGCCACGCTTATTTTAGGGCAGGCCATTTTTAACTTTATAAGAAGGCAGTATTCTTTTTTTTATTTTGGTAAAATGGACATAAAATCTGCCATCTTCATCATTGTTAAGTGTACAGTTCAGTGGTATTAAATTCGTTCATTGTGTTGTGCGTCCGTCTCCATAACTCAGCCTATCCTGTAAATTTGAAACTGCACGTTAAACAATAACCCTCGCCTCCCTCGCCACCCTTCCTTTGGCAACCACCCTTCTACTTTCTGTCTTTATGATTTTGACCACTCTAAGTATCTCATATAAATGGTACTGTATGTAAATACCATACAGTATTTGTATTTTTGCGAGTAGCTTAGCATGTTTTCAAGGTTCATCCACGTTGTAGCATATGTCAGGATTTCCTTCCTTTTTCAGGCTGAATAATATTCCATTGTAGGTCCTTACCACATTTTGCTTATCCATCCATCTGTCAGTGGACACTTGAATTACTTCTACATTTTAGCTATTATGAATAATGCTTCGGTGACCATGGGTGTATAAATACCTCTTTGAGACTCCCCTTTCAGTTACTTTGGGTATATACCCAGAAGTGGAATTTCTGGATCATTCGGTAATTCCATTTTTAATTTTTGAGAAACATTTATACTGTTTTCCACATCAGCCTATACCATTTTACATTCCTACCAGCAGTGTACAAGGGTTCCAGTTTCTCCACATCCGTACCAACATTTGTTATTATTTGCTTTTTGGATAGTAGCCATCCTAATAGGTATGAGGTGGTATCTCATTATGGTTTTGATTTGCCTCTCCCTGATGATTAGTGATGTTGAGCATCTTTTCATGTGCTTGTTGGCCATTTGTATATCTTTTTTGAAAAAATATCTATTCAAGTCCTTTACCCATTTTTTAATCAGGTTGGATTTTTTTTTTTTCGTTGCTATTGAGTTTTAAGAGTTCTCTATATATTCTGTGTATTAATCCCTTATCAGACATATGATTTGCAAATATTTTCTCTCATTCTGTGGGCTGCCTTTTTACTGTGTTGAGCACAAAACCACAATTGTTTTGATTTTTTGTGCACAGTTTTTTGATGCACAGAAAAATTTTTGATGCACCAAATTTTTGTAATTTTCATGAAGTCCAGTTTTTCTACCTTTTCTCTTGATGCCTGTGCGTTTGGTGTCATATCTAAGAAATCATTGCCAAATTTAACGTCATGAAGTTTTGCTCTGTTTTCTTCTAAGTGTTTTATAGTTTTATGTCTTACATTTAGGTCTTTGATCCACTTTGAGTTAATTATTTGTTTATGGTGAGAGATAAGGGTCCAACTCAATTCTTTTGCAAATGGATATCCAGTTTTCCCAGCACCATTTATTGAAAATACTGTCCTTTCTCACATTGAATGGTCTTGGCACCCTTGCAAAAATTATTTGACCCTATATGTGAGAGTTTATTTCTGGTTCTTTATTCTGTTCTATTGATCTATGTGTCTGTCTTTTTGCCAGTACCATGCTGTTTTGATTACTGTAATTCTGTAGTAAGTTTTGAAATCAGGAAGTGTAAGTCCTCCGGATTTGTTGTTCTTTAAGATTGTTTTGACTACTCAGAGTCCCTTGAGATTCCATATGAATTTTAGGTTGAATTTTTCTCTTTCTGAAAAAATGTCATTGGGATTTTGATAGAGGTTGCATTGGCTCTGTAGATCATTTTGGATAGTATTGACATTCTAACAATGTTAAGTCTTCTAATCCATGACCTTGGAATTTTATTTCTCCTTAATTTCTTTCAGCAGTTTTTATGATTTTCTACATATAAGATTATGTCATTTTAAAACAGGGATAGTTTTATTTCTTCCTTTCCAATGTGAATGCTTTTTATTTCTCTTTCTTGTGTAATTGCTCTGGTTGGAACTTCCAGTGTTGAATAGAAGTTGTGAAGGTGGAACATCCTTGTTTTTTCTACTCCCGATCTTAGAGGAAAAGCTTTCAGTCTATTATCATTGAATATGATGTTTGCTGTGGTATTTTTCATGTATGGTTTTTATTATGTTGAAGTACTTTCCTTTCACTAGTTAATTGAATGGTTTTATCATGAAAGGCTGTTGAATTTTTTAAAATGCTTTTTCTGCACCAATTGACATGATTGTCGTTTTTTTCTCATTTTGTTAATGTGGTGTTGTTCACACTTTCATATGTTGAACCATCCTTGCATCTTAGGGATAAATATATACATATATATGTATTTATTTATTTATTTTATATATATGTATGTGTGTGTGTATATATATATATATATATATATATATATATATATTCTTTTTTAGGTTCTTTTCCCTTATAGGTTATTACAAAATATTAAGCATCTAAATGTCCTAGTCTTTAATGTCTGGCTCCCCAAAGGGGAGAAAGAGAAAAATGAAGTGGGGCATAAAGGGTGCAGGCTGTTTAAATCCACTGGAAGTCACTTCATCTGGAGAGGGAGAAGTTTGCAATAATGGAAGGAGGTGTGACAATGCCCGCCCTCCTCTTTGTCTGCACCTCTGTGATCAGAAACAGCAATCAGTGATCAGCGCAGATCCCTGATATTTGAAGGGCAGGGTCCTTTTTGCCCACTCTGGCTCCCACAAGCTGCATGCAAGCTGCTCTAAGAACAAGGGCACAGCTGCCTGCCACAGGGCTAGGGGGTGGGGTAGCCCCCAGGTAGCTCCTATTGTGCTAAGAGCTGAAATGGACCGAAATTAACTACAATCTACCCTCCATGCCTTCCCCGGGAAGTCGACAGTCTTCAGTAGACTCCAGCATTCCAAAATAGTTACATCAGGCAGATTCTGCTGGTGCAATTATTGAATAGGTGGGGAGACAGATTTCTGGTGTTTCCTACTCCCCCATCTAACCCAGGGCAGTATTCCTTAATGTAGTTGTTTTATTCAGCTTGCTGGAGGAAACTAAAGTATGAAAATTCATAAAGTACTGTCAAGTTTAGGTTTTAGCACCTTTGTTCTAGGCTATAACAGGCGGGAAGGAGCATCACCCCATTACAGCATGACATGGGGAGGAGGGGGGGGCCTCCGTGCTTGTTACGAAAACCCATTCTGTGAGGAAGGACATCTCTGGTGTCCATGGGTGGTATGCATCTCAGTGCTGGGACATAGCACTGCTTCAGTGGCTGAGAAAAAAAAAAGTCCGCTTGTGTAAGTTCTGCTCCTAGCTAGCCACCTCGCCATATTAAATTTTATTTATAAAAATAAGGGGTTGAAATATATTATCTCTAAAGGAAATTCCAGCACTGAAATGGTATGAGTTGCTAAATACCTTAAGCTTTGAGTTTCAGTTCAAAATTTCTAAAGGCCTTTTTCATTCACATTTAACATGTTTGTTTACATCCTGTCTGAAAATAGGAACTGTTTTATTTACTGGGGAAATTTGATAACCATCTTTCCATTTTTGTGTCTTTAAGAATCACATTCTTTCTAGGCAGCCCCTGAAGAACAGCATCCAGTGATATTCCCACTTTAAGTGCAGAGAAAGGAGCCACTACCCTGAAAATGCTGCTCAGGGCTTGCATATTGTACATTGGACAAAATATTATAGTCATTTACTTTTTCACAAGTTATTTCATTTAAGTTATTCTTACTGCTTAGTGTTGTTTAGGGAACAGATTTGTTTAGACTACAGTGTTGCTTTCAGTTTGACTGGGAATCAGTTTTGGTAATTTAAAAATATTAATATTTCCTTTTTCTCCTTAGTTAATCACCTTTTACTTTTTTGTCTTATTTTCTCTCTATTATGTTATTTGAATAATAATTTGATTTGATGATTACGAAAGTATGATCTGATTTCACTGTAGAAAATCCAGAAAAGATCAGAGGGAAAATGACCTACAATCGCACCGTTTGGAGAATAACCAATATAAACAGTTTGCTGAATGTCTTTCCCCTTTTTTCCAAAAACAGAATCATTCTTTACCTACTACTTTTCTGGTCAGTATATATGTTATTGTTAAATGTTCTCCTATGAGAACATTTAATTTCAAGTTGCATAATATTCTGTGCATCAATGTGTACCACAGGTTACCAAGTCGCCTGTCATTAGACATTTCGGATCTGTGTCGAAAGGACGAGGAATTTCCTGGGAGTTGTTTTTGCCCATGTCCATAATTCCTTGGAATAACTTTATAGAAACTCTACTAATAATCTAAAGACAACAAAAGGAACATTTACTGAGCGTTTACCATTCACCAAGCAC
Source organism: Aethalodelphis obliquidens (assembly GCF_003676395.1). Classification (NCBI taxonomy): domain Eukaryota; kingdom Metazoa; phylum Chordata; class Mammalia; order Artiodactyla; family Delphinidae; genus Aethalodelphis; species Aethalodelphis obliquidens. The sequence goes on from NW_020838000.1 coordinate 9,151,380, forward strand.
TGTGCAAAGCACTTCATCTGGAATATCTCATGTAATCAATCCCCAACAGTCAGCTGAGATAGGGGTTATTATTATCCCCATTTTATAAACAGGAAACTGAGGCTCAGCAAGCTCGGCTCTCGGGTGGGGGTCACAGAGGCGGTCCGTGCGGGTGTGATACACACTGATGCTAGGGCTGCCGACTGTGCTCCAGCTCGCTCCCTGCGTCACACACCCAGAGCACTGATTTTTATGCTCCTGAAAAGCCTTCTTCATGCTCCTCGTCTGTGTTTTCCAGTGGCATCTTCCTCTGCTGACACCATATGCTCCGGCTGGGGTTCCATCCACACCATGTGTGTATTTTGCCCTATGTAACCACAGCTTCCTCAGAACATCTGAGGCCTTCCCACTTTTTCTCCTCGAGACTTTCCGTTTCCTTCACTTCCCACTCCTTCTTCACCCATCTGCTCGATAACGACGGGGTGTCTCTCCTGTCTTCTGGCTGCTATATTTAGCCTGTTCCTGCTGCCTGCCAGTCGGTGTCGGTTGCTTGTCTGCCGCCCTGCAATCTGAGGATACCCCGCTCGGAAGCTCAGCGGAACTCCACCCTGGTGCCCTTCCTGCCCCACTTTTCTCCAAACCAAGCGCGCCGGGGTCTCCATTAGTCCGTGGACAAGGACCCTGCTGCCGCCTGTGTGATCACGAGCAGGGCAGCGTGTCAGGGCAGTGGGCACCGCAGTGCGCACGTTGGGCCCCAGCCCCCAAAACCTCAGTATGTGAAGCAGAAATAATAGGGACGGAAGGGAGGGAGGGGAGCCTTCCTGCCGGTCCTCCACTCCCGCTGTGCTCCACGCCCTCCTCGACTCAGTGACAGGCTCTTTGCCCGTGTCCCGAACTTTTCTGACTCTACTCCTTTGTTCACTGGGTCCCTGCCTCCTAAAACATCTTCCTTCGTTTCCTCTGAGCCAAGTCCCCCTTCTTCAAGACGCATCAAAAATGCTGCCTCTTCCAGAAAATCTGCCTTCATTTCTACCTCTGTGGAGGCCATCTGCCCTCCCCATAACTGTGAAGTTTCTTTTCTCATATCTGCTGCAAAACTTCCCTGACCCCGCTCTTGCCTTGATGTATAGGTCTGACCTCCTGCTAAATTTGCAGAGGTTGGAATACGTGTCTCATTTGTTATTATATTTCCCACAAGGGACAGCGCAATACAAATGAATATATTTGTTGAAAAAATTAATGAATAAACCATAAACTGCAAAATCCCATCCTGTTATTAACCCAGAAAGAACACAAAGATGTTGAAGCATTTAACAAAATTGATATATATAATCCATATATTATAAAACAATTTAAACACTTGAGACATATAATATGTGAGTGAAAGTGTAATGATGCATCAGCTATCTGGGGGTGAATGGTGGTAGAAGCACCACTTTTTAAAAAGCAAATTCAAAACACATGTCTCCAGATACAGTCCAAGCAGAAATCATTCCGCAAACTAAATGGAACACAGCCAATCATACCTGAGTGTTTTTGAAGGAAAATAATTTAGTAAGCCATTTGGGGTTAGGACTTAACATTGGAAATAGTGAATTTCTCTTAAAGGAAACTTGAGATACGAGGTTATTCCTTGTAAGTCCTAGTAGTAATCAAGCATAAGAAAGAATATATACACATGGGGAAATAGGAGTAGTGGGCTAAGTGACTTGGGTTCTGAAACAGCTTTGTCAACCTTGGCATCACTTCCAGAGAACGTGGCTTACAGAGGAGACCACGTTTCATGTAGGACATGATGAGAGGGTCTACCTCATAGGTTTATTGTGAGGATTAAATGAGTTCATGCACGTGAAGCACAGGGTCAGGCATATTCTAACCACTGTAAAAGGGCTAGATGACGGCTGTTTTCTTCTTCTGATGGGACGGCCCTCATCCTTGGTCCTTCTCTGCAGGGCCGCCAGGTCCACCTGGTGCTGTGTGTTGCACACGTGGTCTGCACACCACCCTACTTCATAATCCTCCATCCGTTTCTTGCCTTACACATCAGTTCATTATCCAGAACTTAAGACAATAATGGGCTCCCAAGCCCTAATTCATCTTTCTGGGCTGGACCACATACAAGTTTTAAACCAAGAGTGAATCATAGACCTCTGTATTTAAAATCCATTTTATTGTTTTGACCTGATAAAAAAATGTTTAAAAAAAGAATAATTGCCTTTATGGAGTACCTGTTCTTTGCCAGACACTCTCCATGTGTTATCATTTGGTCCTCCCACCAATACTGCCAAGTGGGGCTGAGGGGACCAAGAAATTAAGCAACTGCTCAAGATTACACAGCCAGTAACTGGTAGAAAGAGGATTCAAACCCAGGTGTGTCTTCCCCTGAATTCTGCCCTGTTTCACCATCCTCCCTCCTGTAACAGCACACGTATGTGAAAGCAAATATAGTACGCGTTTCTCTTCATGTCTTATTTATACATAAAAATGACACTAACCGGTTGTTTTTGTAAAACCTCAAGGCAATTAGCCAAGCATCTGTTTTTGATTACAGACCATTAATGAAAACAATGGACTAAAGCTGTCAGTGTCTGAAGCATGTTAGTCGGGAGGCTTGTGGAGCCTGAGAAGCTAAGATAGAAATGGAAAGTCAGTTCTCACAATTTTAGAAGCTTGATTCTCGGCTCTTCTTTTATCTGTAATTATATGAAAGAGTGAAGAATAAATGACAAGCCACCCTTTTGCCTCCAAGTGATGCCATTTCTATTTATAAAGTCTGAGTGATTGTTGAAGGGCTTAGGAATATTTTAAGATTAAGCAAACTCTAGAGAGATCACACACTGAATTTCAAACTTTCAAATGGAAGAGGTTCTTGCGCCCCTCAACCTGTTTCAACCAGAATGCTCCTCTTATCTCATAATTGGGCTTTAGTGCCAGCTTTCCTTTGGAAAAAAAAAAAAAGGTTTAAATTAATGAAAACTGCCATTTTCTACAGAGCAGATTCCATTTGTATTGAGGTTGACTCAGGATTTTGGCAAGCAAGATGCTCTTCACTTGCCATCAGTGTCCTACGCAAAAGTGCACGCCTGGAAGACTGTGTCTTATATCCCCGTGTGCTCAGCCAGCACACGCTTCTGCTGCCGTGCTCTCGGGTCTGCCCCGTGCGCTTGTTCAGGTTGTGCACTGCACAGTTCAGAGGGCGCCAGCCTCAGCCCATTTTCCTTACAGTCATGTTCCTACCAGCACGGGTAACGCGTTTGGAGGAAGAGACCCCCTTGAGCTCCGTACTTCCCTCCAGCTGTCAGTGCCTCACCACCCACAGGCAAGGCCTGCGTCCCCTCCAGCTCTTGTTCCCTCCCAGCTTTTAAAAAGAAAACAAACTGAATACAATAAATCCGTCGAGGTAGGAATGACTGCTGGGGATTAAGGCTTCCAAGGGCTTTTGCATCTTATAAGAAGTGATGACTTAATCCAAACTAAACTAATACATAGAGTAAATAGACAAGAGGTTTTTAAGCCAGGAGGTGGTACGTTCCTGGTGTCCTTTAGTCCATTCCGGGCTCTCAGCACCCCAAATTGTAGCCGAGTGCAAGGACAGACTCTGGCCATGCCTGGGTCCCCTTCTTTCGAAAGACTTCCACGAGCTGGCCTCAGTACAGTTTGAGACTCTTCCAGTTGGGTTTGTATCTGTGACACATTGAAAAGGTGACTTGTTCCATAGGAGGGACAGGAGGCTGGGATCAGGATTCCCAGGGCAGTTATTCTTATTTCTTTGTAAGACTTTCATGTACTCTCCCTCATCCTCTAGTTAATATACCTTTCCTATTCCAAGTCCAAGCTTGTAAACTCCTTGGGAGCAAAATATCTAACTTCTGCCTTCTCCAGAGGGTGCCAGAGTTAGGCCCAGACTGGGTAGAGGGTTACTGAAGTTGACATGACTTGTTAATGGCAGGACCAGGAATAGAAGTCAGATTTCCTCGTGCCATATACCACTCTAGTGTTCTTCCCATTCCACCCCCATGTCAGTTATCTGTGGCTACGTAACAGAAACCACCCCCAAACCCCGCTCCTCAAAACGGCATTGTTACTTCTCATAGGTTTACCGGTCAGGCATCTGGACAAGGCTGGGTTAGGCCGCTCTTCCGTTCCACGCGATGCTGACTGGGTTACTCATTTGGCTGGCTTCAGACAGATGGAGCTGAAGGGTCCAGGAAGACGCCATTCACGTGTCTAGAACCTCACTGCTTCTCCTGTGGCCTCTTTCTCTCCATTTTGTCTCTCCTCCCTTTCAGTATCCTAGCCTGAGCTTCTTGACAACTATGGTAGCCCTCTTCCTCTAGTGCAAGCAGAAGAAAGCAGAAGTTGGCAGGCCTCTTCCACTAGCCCCCAGCTGGAGCATCCTCTGGATCGAGGCAAGTGGCAGGCCAGCCAGGATTCGAGGGGAGGAGAAATAGACACTACCTCTTGACGAGTGGAACAGCATGTCCATCGAGGGAGGGAAGGAATGGATGGTGGCCATCTTTGGAGACGAACCACAGCCAGGGTTAACCCACAGATGTAGCCTTCTTTCTGTGATTCCTGTAGGGTCCTGATAGAATGGGGAAACTCAAGTTTGTGCAGACACAAAGGAGAAAAAGGAGAAGAAGAATGCCCTGAAACCACCTACCCAAGGCCCCAGTAATCATTCCCTGTCTGAGCTTCTCCTGGTTGCATTTGTCTTTACTTGAGCATCAGGAGAGAGGCTGCTTCGCCTTGTGGGATGTATAAAGTACATGGTTCATGCTTGTGTAATCCTACAGTGGGCATTTCACAGTAATTTGTTTTTAGAGCTATGGCTGTGTCTGTTTTCTGCGTCAGGCATTTAAATGCATATTCCTAAGGGCTCAGCCTCCAGGCAGCCGTTAAAGACAGTGCTTTTCAGTGCTGCCTATGTGTATTGCTTAAATGGGGTACACCTACAAGTAACCTTTTCAACTGTTAATTTCCATCTATGTGTCAAATTATATTCAGTCTCTAAGAAAAAGTATCTCTTGGGAGGTTTCTCTTCCCTTTTTTTTTGATGACACAGAGGATTCTTAATGTGAAAAGAAAAGTGTCTAACACTCGAAAATCAATTTGCTAGCCTCCTCCAGCTTTGAGGATTACTCTTTCTCTGAGAAAAACTCCCTTAATCTTCGAAATTTCCTTGGGAACTTTTTTGCATGTATTCCTTTTTTTCTTAAAAAAAAAAAAACCCAAAACCCACGTTGCATCCTTTTGTTACAGTTAGATTGTCTTTTACCATTTAGATAAGTATCCCACCCAGAGTATTATTTGACTGTCAAATAAATAAATACAATCCTCTAGTATCCTACCAAGAGAGGAAACGTTAAGAGCAGCTAATTATGGGCTGTGGGGACAGAACTTTTCCAAGTGCTTTGGGAAATCTCACGTTTTAAGAGATTATCATTGTCTAGAAAATGATGAGATTTGTCTGAAACAAATGGAAATCTTTGGTTTCCCAAATGTGTGTGAGAAAATGTAATGGTCTTGTACCAGCTGCCTAAGGAGTAGGGTCCACTGAAATCCCATTTACTCTCTCAATTGGTGTGCCTCCATAGTTACTGAAGATATTTTATGTACTTCTGTAATACAAGGTTGTATGGGTAAACATTGACACGTGGCGCAAAGCTAGCATTCAATTAAGAGAAGTCCAGATTTTTTTTTTTTTTTCTTTTTTTTTGCGGTACGCGGGCCTCTCACCGCTGTGGCCTCTCCCATCGTGGAGCACAGGCTCCGGACGCGCAGGCTCAGCGGCCATGGCTCATGGGCCCAGCCGCTCCGCGGCATGTGGGATCTTCCCGGACCGGGGCACGAACCCGGGTCCCCTGCATCGGTAGGTGGACTCTCAACCACTGCGCCACCAGGGAAGCCCAAGTCCAGATTTTTTTAAACCTCCACTTTACCCTTACTCTGGTTTGGTGGTGGTGGCAGTAGTGGGTTTGCTGTTGTTTATTTGTTGCTTTCTTTTGTTCTGTCTAGGGCTGAAAAGACACTGTGGCTCTTTAACAATTCAGATCATTTGGAGGACTTTGGGGACTTTCTTTGATTTTTTTTTTTTTCATTTTCATATCTTTGCTCCCTTCATTTTAGGAAGAAGAATTAGAAGCCCAGATTTCCCTCCTTCAAGGACAGTTGAATGACCTGGATGCCATGTGCAAATACTGTGCAAAGGTGATGGACACTCATCTTGGTGAGTGAAGTACTTTGGCCCTGGGCACACTGACAGTCGCGACAGTCATAGCCCAGCCGCGAGGGCCTGTGTTGAGCGCTTTACGTGAATTATCTCATGTAACCCACACAGCAGAGCTGCAGTAGGTGTACGGTTACTATCCACCTTGTGCACATGAGGAAACTGATGCACGGAGATTAATACAGTTTCCCCAAATTATAACCCCAGTGAGTAGAGGAGAAATTCAAAATCAAGCAGTCTGACTCTAGATTTCAGCTCTTAACGGCTACACTGCCCTTTGTAAATATCTCCCTGCCCCAAACCAAAATGAAATATTGAACTTTCAAGATCAGATGGTCAGCTCTACTCTTGTGCTAACCTGCCTATCATCACTCATGTGATGATTATTTTGACAGTGCTTTCGTTATTTTTTTAAGTATATGTTTTTAACCACCTGCCCAAAATGCATGTCCAGACCCTGACCTTTTCTTACTTCTGACTGTGTCTATACTTTAAGAAATGTCTTTAAAAAAAAAAAGAAGAAGAAGTCTTAGTCTGAAGTTGAGTTTATGTGTGAGTTGCCCATATGTCACATGAGAGAGTCTTCAGGCCTTATTCTCTACATTTGTGAAAGTTCTGTACTTTATATTAGAAGAGGCCTCTGCTGGACCACCTGTGTATTGCTTCAGGAACTCCATTCTGCTTGCAGAACTTTTATAATCCATACTGTGGTTATTTTCAGCCCACTTATGGACATCCTTTCCCTCTCCATTCTCCAGTGTCTAGTATCTGTAGTTTGGGAGCAAATTAGGAAAACAGGACATGTAATCTCATGGAAGTGGCCAGTATGCTGCCTGGTGAGTGTGGAGAAGTGGCAATACCAAGCACTGTGAGAAATCAGGACGTACCCCACCTATGAGGGGAAACCAAAGAGAACCTACCAAGGCCTCTTCCCACTGGCAGGGGCCATGAGAGTGGCCCATCTGTGGGGCCTTCGCTGAAGATAGACTTTATGTTTTTCTTCACTTTATTCCACAAATATTGAGCGCCTGCAACATGCCAGGCCCTTTTCTAGACACTGGAGAAATACTAGTGAACAAAACAGATGAAAATCATGTATATTTCACAGCTCAATCCTATTTTTGACAATTGAAAACAGCCATGTTTTATCAGTTTCGTGTTTATCCTTCAGAAATAAACTATGTTTGTACAAACCAGTATAACCCTGCACTTACCCTTTCAGAGTGCAAGTAGAGCATAATCCTCACACTGCTCTGCACTTTGATTTCTCGTTGAACACTATATTATGGAGAGCATTTCTATATGAATACAGAGAGTGGCCTCATGCTTTCTTACACCTGCATTGAATCTCATTATATGGCTGTATCAATTCACTTAACCCCAGACTAATGAGCATCTAAGACGTTGCCAATCTTTTAACATTACAAATGATGTTAAAATGAAGAATCTTATGTAACCTTTCACACATGGACAAGCATATGGTATAAATTCCTACTTTTCACCCTTTAAAGGAGTGTTTAAATAACTGTTGTAAGTATAAGACAGCCCTGAAGCTCAGTCCTTGGTTTTCCTAGACCCAGGGAGCAGTTGTTTGTAGAACATGAAGCTTATTATAGACAAACACTTTATGTAGGAATAACAGTGACAGCCCAGGCAAAATCTAATCATTTGAATTAGCCGAGTAATGGAGACAAAGGCAAAGTGAATTCCTGGTGCCAAAATTACCCAGATAATTAAGTTCCTGTACTTGACTTGGCGCTGGCAAGTTGGTCTCAATAATGAATCAGGAACACAATCCTCACTTGCCTCCAAAATTCAGTCGTCCTTCCTCTTTTTTAGAAGAATGAAAAGACTCAAGAGGGATGAAGATAGACTTTATACCTCAGATTCTATCAGTCACCGAGCCTGCTGGGTCCTGAGTCCATGACATGTGGCCAACACGGCTGTCGTCTGGATGTAGCCTAAAACATACTGGCCTGGAGCCAGTAATACACGCTCTCTTATGGCTTTAGAGAGGTGCTTGAACCAAGTGTCGCGCGGCCTCCCGCTCGCTGGGCCCTGTTCTATCCTCCGCCTTCTTTCTGCTCTCTTGACCCCTCCTCCAGAGAAAGGGCTCAGGAGGGGGAAGCTGCGGGACAAACCGCGGTAGGTGATCAAAAGGGTAGTATCTGTAATCACAGAAAGAGACGTTCCCCGTCACACCTGCTTCCACCCCCTTCAAAGCTCTATTTATATGTTTCTTTATGATCACTTTTTAAAATTCATATAGAATTGATTTTACATGAATCTTATAGCATCACAGTTTAAAATGCATCAAAAAGAAGGGGGTGGGATGAATTGGGAGATTAGGGTTGACATATATACACTCCGATGTATAAAATAGATAACTAATGAGAACCTGCTGTACAGCGCAGGGAACTCTGCTCAGTGTGCTGTGGTGACCTAAATGGGAAGGGAATCCAAATAAAAGAGGGGATGCGTGTATACGTATGGCTGATGCGCTTTGCTGCGCAGCAGAAACTAACACAGCCGTGTGAAGCAACTATACTGCAATAAAAAACTAAAATGCTTCAAAAAGAAGTAACAAAGAGGTAGTTTATGTATAAATAACTGCTATGTATTACATAACTAGTTTTAGTTAATTATTTAAGTATAATTTTAATTTTAAAGTAAGTGTGGGCGTGTGTGTGTGCACATGCACGTGTGTGTATTTTTTCCTTCTCCAGCTAAATGGGTGACCTTCGTGTTACTTGATTTTTGGGTTTTGACCAAAGTAGGAGAACAAAGAAGTGACTGAAAAGATGTACTGGAACTCTAGCAAAATCCTAGAGTAGGATATTTCCAAGTTGTTGGGGCCACATAGCAGCTTTTAAAGCAACTTTACTTAAGCCTCAGAATTTTCAAACAGCTTTTGCTCTGATTTTTGTTCTTTCAGTCAGCACCAGAAGAGCATTTTCTCAATGCATGGGAGAGGGAAGCACTTTAATTAAAGAAAAGCCCATACCCAGCTGTGAATTTTCAGCTCACCACAAAACTAGATTTGTTTTTGTGTATATGTTTCACTTTCAGCCAGAATCCCTTCCCATGGCTGTCGACTTCTTTTTGCCATACAGATAGCACGACTGCATTTTTACAGTAGGGTTGAGGGTTGCTACAGAGAATTCGTGGCCCCGGGGGCTGCAGATGCATTTTATTTCATCTGCATATATAACGCTGGTTTACTAAAGGGTGTTCCCGGGTTGTAGGCAGTTTTGACTGTAAGCAAAAATTTGAGGAAAACACAAAGATTAATTGAGGTGAAGCTCTTGATCTACTTTTTAAATTATATCCTTTAAAAATGACTTTAATACCCTAGTATTTTTTCCATATGACCTTTTCTGTTTTTCCTGATTATTAAAGTAGTTCAAAAATAGGCACAAGTGAAAAATCCATGACTACGTGATTGATTATAATATAGTAATGCAATCTTTATAAAGATTAAAATATTTATTAACATAAGGAGATGTTCAAAATATATTATGAAGTGAAAACAGCAGGTGGCACAATAGAATATATTTGATGTGAAAGTAACCATTAACAGTGATGGCCTGAGTGAAAGGAAGATTATAGAGGGACTTTCTAAGGGACCTAGTCTTCTATGCTTGGAAAATCTGTAGATGCCTTAAGTGCGTGTAACTAGGACCTGGGGGTCAGTCTTTACACTGCAGGCAAGAGTCAGCTGTAAGAGCGGCTACAGTGGTACCTGAGAAGGAGAGACAGCCTCGTGGGCATCAGACAGACACAGGGTTGAAACCAGGCTCCGTCACCTGTGAGATCAGCGTGCTTATGATCGCGTCCACATATATAAAATGGAGATACAAAGATCAATCTCTTGCCAGTTGGTTGCCAAGACTGGTATGTTTTTAAAGCCCAGCACAGGTTGGGTTTTCAGCACAAATCCTCCCCTCTTTCCCCTTAACTCTTAACTGTCCCTTCTGGTGGACGAGCCTGGGAAACTCAGCCAGCCCATGACCAGAGAGCTGAGTAGCGACTGGTCTCGGGCCCCGCTGCGAGTTAGCGGGAGAGCTGGGAACAGTACCACACTTCCCCAAACCTACTCGAATATTCCTCCATCAAATCATGCCAAAAGATGCTGGATTTTTGGATCTGCTGGTCCTCAGATTAGGTGTGTGAGCTCTTTGAGCAAAAGCAGCTTTGTCAGAGCCCAGTGGTGCGTCTGCAGGCCACCGTGGCATGAGCCCCCCGAGGGTCGTGAGAGCGGCCTCGGCCTCACATACTCATCCTGGGAGTTACTGCTCTGCACCCTTTTCTAATGTTAATTATTTTCACTAAATTCCTTTCATTTCAAGAGAATGCCATATCAGCCTATGTTATCATCAGACAGGAAATAATATCTTAAAATGTCAAGTACAGTTGAAGGCCATTTTTATAACAGAACAAATACAGAGAAAAGCATCTCAGTTAAAAATTAAATGCATTTGTTTAAATGGTCCTTTAATTGTAGAGGTAATAAAATTGACTGGTTAGCAGTTATTTCCTTATAGTTCTGGAAGCCAACACTGAAAAAGTATTTGTCTTCTCAAAACTCTACCAAAATTCCCATTTCATTACCTCCACATAAGTGAGCTATGTGAATTCAAAGATTTAGAGACAGGAAGTGAAAATCTGTGTTTTATTAAATCTAAACTTTTCCTGTCAACTTTAGAAGATTTTTTCACATGTTAATTTTTCTGTTGCTATAGTCACTTCTGACAGTTGAGCTGAAAACCATTGACAGCAGGAACCTCCTGGCTGAGTCAGGCTATTTTTAGGTTTGCCGTCCTTCACACGTAATTTAATTGCACGTGGCTGAGCTGCCTGCACTTCTCTGATCTGTGAGCAGCTGGGCTGCTGATCGCCCTGCCTGCTCCCAGGGGAGGTGTTTCCCCTCATCTGTTTGGTATTTACACTAGTTTCCGGCAGCTTGCCCTTTCATTGGTGGTTCACACAGACAATGGGAGGGTTAAATGCAATGAATGAAGGGAAATTAGAGTTCTGCAGCCCATAGGATCTTAGACTGTTGAAGATGTGGACCCCCAACAGGCCGTCTCGGCCATTCTTCATTTCACAGATAAGGAAACCGAGGCCCGGGCAGAATGAGTGACACACAGCTCGCTGGTGCCAGGGGCCCAGACCCCATCCCAGGCCTTGGACTCTCTTCCACTGATGACCCTGTGGAGGCCACGCTCGAATCAGTAGTGGGACTCCAGATCTGCTGCTTTATGGCACACATCCTTACTGACTTTGTACTCGTCCTAATGTTTATGCAAGAATTAGCTGTAAGAGGAGGCCACTTTTGAAAATCAGTTTATTAGCCTCTGCAAGAACTTTATGCATCTGATTTGCTGATGTTTACAAAAACAGCGTTCAATTGATGTCTTTGGAAATGTTCGGCAAGCAGTTAACTAATGACATTTGAGAAACACAGAAGGAAAATGTGATCACCAGACAGCTTTCCCTCTGTCAACCACACTGTGATAAAAGCTTCTTGTAATTCTTCTAAGAATTTGAAACACTGCATTTAATTGTGGGTAGCATAGTCCTCTGTAGAAGGATAAGCTATACTTCACCTGGGGGTCTTGTTGAAAATGCAGATTTTGACTCAGTAGGTCTGAGCCGGGGCCTGAAGATGTGCATTTCTAACAGCCCCCAGGACACCTGGTGATGCTGGCCCATGACAGACTCCAAGCAGCAAGGGACAAGAGAACTTACGCAATCGGGGCAAGATTCAGTTAATGTATTGCTAGCGCTGTCACGCATCCGTAACCCCACACTGCAGGCACACGTGCAGGAGTTCTGTGGGTGGAGAGCTCACAAGCTCCCTGGCGACATTCAGTGCCGTTCTCAGCCTCTTTCCAGCCTTGCTGTCTTGTGGAAGGCATTTTCCCCCCGGTTGTATTAGCAGAAGCCTTGGAAGCATCTTCCTTGCACCAACCCTAGACCTACTGAGAAAAACTTAGCCAACTGTACGCTACCTTATCCTTTCCTGGCTCCGAGAACACATCCCTGATCACGAGGCCTCAGTATGGACGATTCATCTTGCATCCTTTTGTTTTCCATTTTATGGCTCTCTCCATTTTCCCACATGCTTTTCCAAACTGAATATCTTTCACTCTCTTTCTCTTTTGAAGATCATTCCTAAATCCTTTGTCTTTCTTAAACTGTGTCTGACTGCAACACCTGTTCTTCCCACCTCCATATCAGGCTGCCTTTCCACCTCCTCTAACCCCGGCCTCTCCAGCGATGACCCAGGAAGCAAAAGACTTGTCCCCCCCTTCCCCCTACCTCAGTAGAAACAGGCTTGCCACCAACAGCTCGCAGGCTCAAGGACTTCTTGGCCACCACAAGCGTCTCATGCTGAGCTGAGGGCTTGTGAGGGGGGAGAGGGGCCCCGAGGCGGAGGTGAGGAGGCTCGTGTTCCTGCCATGGCTGTGTTTCACTCCCAGCTGAGGTGTGGCACTTGACTGTCCCCGGTCCTCAGGTGGGCAAAACCTTATGGCCTGCAATTCACAAAGAACATATCCATCTTCAACCCAATTCAAAGGGTGTTGTCTGACTAAATGATGTTATTTTAGGATGATCTTAGCCAAACTTCTATCTCATTGCTCCCAAACGAGACGCGGTGGTTACAGAAACCCCAGGATATTTCCTATTAGTGAGGTCCTAGCTGTGTTTCTGCTTTTATTTTTAGAAATATGTATTCTGGCAAAGGCATCTAACCCTTACTGGAGCTTAGAGACCTTTTAAGTTGAAAAGTATGTGCAGAGTCTCTTCTGCTTGACCCAAAGGTGGCAGCCGTATCGTGAACAGGATAGATTTTACCTTGAAGAGCCGTGCTTCTGTGCCAGCCTCTGGCCGGCAGGGAGGGAAATCCTGAGAGAAGAATCAGAAACGGTTGAGACCAGTACAGATTTGGAGCTCTGTGCTGAGCACACTCAGTTCACTTAGGAGAACTGTTTATTGACCCGAAGACTAAGCTTCAGTGCAATACGCGTTGTTTGCCTAGTCTTCCCTTGGGTTTTCCTAGGGATTGTTCCTCTCCCAGTGCTGAGTTTAGGGTCTTCAGCCATTCTGGCAGCTGGATGCAAAGTAGGACCCTTGATTATATTTTCTGTGTGATCTGCTTTTTGCTTTTTAAGAAAATACTGAGCGCAAAGCCCCGGACTCAGTCCTTGGCCCTCAGTAGACCGTCAGTGACTCTACTTCCCTTCACCCGCCCCTCCCACTTTCCAATCCGGGGTCTGCTTGATCGGATTAGTAGCCCTTAATTCTTCACCTGAGAACTCTCTCACCTCCATCTATTCCTCAGGAGATAAAAATCAACCCTAATGTTGGCGGGAAAGCCTCGCATCGGCCATTCAGCCAGTATTTCCTAAGTACCTGCTCTCTGATGTAGAAACAGGCTCAGGGTGAAGGAGGTTGGGGTGGGGTGAAGTGGGGGAGCGCTTTTCAAATAGAGCTCAACGTGAATGGAATGAGTGGACCAAACTTCAAAGTAGGGAGACAGAGCGCAACAGAGAATATGCCTTGTTAGAAATACCTAAAGTGACACGTGGCTTCACAGGAAGCAAGCACAGTCCTCCTGGAGCACCAGTGATCTCAGAAACATTGGCAGGGATGGTGGGTTCAAAGTCAAGGGATGTCGTGAACCCACACCACCCGCATTTGCAACCAGAAGACCTGGAGTCCAGGACTTGCCGTGCAGAACCGTGCAGTTTCAGGAAACTTTGAGTCTTCAAGCCTCATCTCTGGATGACAGTTGCAAGCAGGAAAGATGAAGCAGGAGAGTCCATCAGGCGGGTGCTTGCGGAGGGAAGGACTGACGCCTGAACAGCTTTAAGGTGGGCTTTGAAGAGGAGGAAGGTGTGGTGTTAGGAGGAGAGTAGAAGGGCCTTCTAGACGGGGAGTGGCATTGCAGGGACACCCAGAAATAGACGCCACGGATTAAGGGATGAATTTGACGCCTACAAGTCTTCTCCTAGACCTGCCTTCTCCCAAGACTGGACAACTCTGGCACACCCTCTGTGGGCAGAAATCCCTTTGCTAATAATGGCCCAGCCAAAGCCAATAGTGACAAAGTACAGGTCTGCCCCCCTCCTTGACTAATGGTCCCTTCTTAAACCACCACCACTCTCTGGACGCGTGTGACCCTAGGGCAACCACACACGTGCCCCCTCTGGTTTGTAACAGCCTGTGTATTTCCTCTGGGGCCGTCCCTTATTGTCAGAAGTCAGGGTGACTAAATCTCTGTCAGAGATGAGAGAACCTCTGGGAGCAGAATCCACTTATCTGGGTATTTAAGGAACTGGTGAAAGAAACAACAATAGCAACAACATACTAAGCAATAATAATCATAGCAAGGCAGCATGATAGACGTGGACCACTTCGATTATCTCCTCTAACCTTCAAGGCAGGTGTCACCCACATGTTACTGATAGGTTTAGTGACACACAGACCCATCAGTATCATGGCCCAGGGTCATCAAAGTCCAGGCTGTTGGATGACCACTCCAGTGCTCCGGAAAGCTCTGGGAGAAGTGATTGGTGTTCACTTCTCTGGGAGAAGTGAAAGGTGACTTCCTGCCGCTGGCTGACCTCCCTTAGGTCAGTTCCACCACCAGATAAAGGGCACTGGCATCTCAAGGCAGTCAAGTCACTGCCAGGACTCCATCCTGTGCCTTTTCGTATCTCCAGCTTCCCCATCAGTGCCATATGCATAAATCGTGTGTGTCAGGAGGGCTCAGGAGTCCAGCCAATCCGGAATCTGATCCTAGCTCTGTCCAGTCATGGGACCTCACGTAAGAGACCTGGCATTTCTCAGCTGGGCTCCCATTTCTATGATAGGATGATGGCCCTCATCCAGAAGAGTTGTTGGGATAGTCAGATGAGGTAAGGTGGCTGTGTAGACATGGAAGCTCCCGGGTGTTGAGCTTCTGCAGTGGCCTGGGTGCTGTGCTGTTTGTTTATGCTTCACACTAATCCTCTGGGGAAAGGTCTGTTATTACCCCTCAGGCACAAGGAGGTTAAATGACCCGCCCAGTTTCACCTCCTCTGTAGACAGATGTGAGTCCTCCTTTTGTCCCCTTTTCCTGCCCTTCTTAACGAATATAGGCTTCTGTTATCTTTGTACCCGGCATATAGATGAAAACACTTTTATTTTAGCGTTGAAAAGAATTTTAGGAAATTGAAAAAGTAGTTCGTGTGCCATTTCCATTATCCTTAGAGAGAGAGACCCATTTTTTGCGGCATTGACATTTCATTAAAAGTAGTGGAGACCCCATGGGATTGTGATGTTGATGAGATTTTTGTGTAATTTCCACAGAAGCAGTTAGGTTTGTGAGGTTTTCCCCTTTAGTTTCAGTGCCCCAACATCTTTAATAGGTAATGCTTTAATAATAGAAGGAGATTATAAAGAACATAACCTTCCTTCTACACAGAAACAAAAAGAAAGAACCTTTACATCATCATTTATATTATTCTGCCTCTTACTAGAAGGAAAAATGTGCACTACATTGAAAATTTAAACATTTCACATTTCTGCCTTCAATATTATAAGGTATGAAAAGAGACCATTATGTTTTTCTATTTTTACATGCAGTGCGTTTGTGACTGAGAAGTTCTATATTACTAGAATGGTTGTAAATGCTGCCTTGAATCAGTATATAGTGGAAGTGGCTAGGCAAAGGATTTGCACGGTCAGTACTTTGTGAGGTAAATAAAAATTCTTGTATTCAGGACACTTAGCAGCCTCTGTAGGTGCCCTTTTGTTTTGACTTGGATTTCTGTACCCTGGATTGCACAGCTAGTCAGCTCCGTTGATTACAGGAGAGGTTTAGCCTTAAAATTAAGTGAACATTTCATGTGGGTTTTCAGGGGAGAAGCTCCTGGTTTTCATCCCCTTCAAAAAGGTGAACTTTGATCCAATCCAAAGAACCAGGCTGGAGAGCTGTTGGGTGGGAGTGCACTGCTGAGGACACCAAGGCTCTGGGCTCCTGTCCTCCCAGGTGCGCCCTTGACCTTGGTCCCCTTTCATTAGAGGAACTGGATGACTCTGATCCTGTGTGACAGGTAGGCAGCGTGGCTGCTGTACTGAGTCGAGAAGTGTTCCCCCCAATTCATGTCCATCCGGAACCCGTGAATGTGACCTTATTTGGAAAGAGGGTCTTGACAAGTGTCATGGAGTTGAGACGAAGCCGGAAGGAGGCAGGAAAGAACACTTCTCTGCAGCCTGCAGGGAGCGAGGCCCCACCGGCACCTCGGCTTTGACTTAGCACCTCTGGAACGAGAATACATTTCTTTCGTTTTAAACCACCCAGTTTGTAGTCCTTTGACACGATTACAGCCGCTACTCGCAATAACCCCCCAAAACAGTAGAATAGACACACCAGGAGGTTATTTATTTTTTTCTTAAGTCAAAGCAGCCCAGAGGCAGGCCCTGGGAGCAGGTATGGCAGCTCCGCGATGTGCTGGGGCCACGCCCACAGCGCTGGGCGGTGACCCTCACCCAGGTGCTTGCGAGGTGACCTGCAGGGTTCCTGCCAGCCTTTCAGGCAGCAGGAGTGGGGAACGTAAAGGCCCCAAAGGCACAGACGGAGCCAGTCCCCGTGGGGAGCTTTCCAGAGGCTCCCCCCGCGGGCTTCCCTTACAGCTCTTGGGCTACCGCGGTGTCACGTGACCACCGCTGGCGGCGAGGAAGGGCGCACCGCAACCTCTGGGACCCGTCGGTGAGGAGGGGTTGGAGGGTGGGGTTGGGGTCCCCCCCGCAGCAGCCCCACCACCTCTTTAGACCTGAGAGACGGTGCGGCGGCCGTGAGGATCTAGGCTGTGGCTGCTGGCGTCTCAGCAAAGGAAAGCACAGGAAGGGAGGGGCCTTGAGAAACAGGGAGCGTATCCCCATTTAGGCCTGAAGGACCAGGGTTTCCGTTACTGCAGCTTCCCGACGCGCTCCTGCCCTCTGCTTCCCCAGCCCGCCCTGCCAGCATCACCACTACCCCTCTGGAGTATACGGGCCATGGGAGGCTCACAGCAAAGCAGGGCATCCACGAGAGCGTGGCTAGGCCTTCTTGGTTCATGGGATTTTCGGCCCGCACGGCCAGTGTGATGTGGTACGGCCTCAGGTCTGCAGTGGGAGAGTAAATCTATATACTTAAACTCGGGTGTGCAGAAATCTCGCCCTGAAGTTCCAGTCCCACCAACGGCCGTCGGAAGCCTAAACACTTGCCAGTTAGAGGCAACTCCATTTCCTACCGGTTAACCACCTTGTCTGGACCAAGGCCCACAGTTCGTTTCCCCGCTCTTTCTCTTCTTCCTGCCCGGGTGGCGTCAGGATTCTGGTCTGTCTCACGTGTCCCTCTGTTATTTGAGGAAGGGCCCCTGAGTGCCCTCCGGGTCCTTGCCGGCCTCTAAGGAAGGCTCTGTTCCCGCATCTTTCTAGGCCTCTGTCCCCACTGGAGCCACTGACAGCCCTGTCAGCCAAGGCCTGTGGTCCTTACGGCTGCCAACCGTGGGTCCCACCACTACGTTGGAGACAGGCAGTCTGGCCAAGCCCTTTGGCTCCGTGCGATGTTCCACAGCAAACTCTCCAAGAGGCAACAGGAGACAAAGGTCCTGCAGGGCAGGACATAACCTATCACAGTTGCTCTCTACAGATCGCCTCTCTTCCTGGCCCCCGACTTGCCAGGTGCGGCCTCCGTTACTTCCTTGGACGGGAGAACCCCCCGCGCTTCCTCCAGCTGTCCTGGTGCCCCTGCATCCGCTGGCTGAGCTTCCTCCGGGGGCCTGGGAGCTCTCCCCTGCTGCCTCCGCCTCCACGGCCAGAGCTGGGGATCTGCCCCCTAGCGGCTCAGTGGGGCAGGGCCACCGCCCAGCCAAACTGCCTAGGCAGCCCTGGGCCCCGAGCTCTGCCTTAAAACTGATTCACTTTTTTATAAAGCAGAAACTAACACACCATTGTAAAGCAATTATACTCCAACAAAGACGTTGATTAAAAAAAAATGCCTAGAAGATTTGAAAGAGAATTCCTCAAGTGAAAAAAGAAATGTCATTGAAATTTAAAATTCAATAAATATTTGATACAATAAGGCTAGGCTACTCTAACAAAAAGATCCAACAATAATTCAGTGCCTTAAAGGAGACTAAAGTTTACTTTCCTCCCGCATAGTAGTCTGAGGGAGTGTTCAAGGTAAACGTTGAGCCTCTATTTCATTTGGCCATTCAGGGATACACTATCCTCCAGGTCCTTGTTTTCACCTATAGTTGGGGTAGTGAGTTGTCATGGGTTCCAGATAGCTAGAAGGGAGGAGAGAGAATGGAGGAGTTATGAAGAGGCCTTACATTTCCATCCTGGAAGTGGTATACTTCGATTCTGTTCATGTTTCATTGACAAGTGTGCTCCTTGGTAATTCCTCCTCTCACCCCTCCCCAACCCACTGACCCCAGGCATACACTGTCCTACTTTCTGTAACCATAAATTACTTTGAATTTTCCAGAATTTTAAATAAATAAAATTATATGGTTAAAAAAAAAAAAAAAGCCAAGCAGTCCTGAGGCAACCCTGAAAGGCAACCCTTCTCAGTCCTCCCAAAGACCTACAGAACTGTCTCTCTGGTCAGTCTTCTGCAGTTGGTTGTCGTTAATGTCCTGTTGAGTGGATTTTATGATGGGTTTTTTGTTGTTGTTGTTGTTTTAATTGAGAGAGAACAAATTGTTACAGGCTTTTAAGGAAACCAGAAACATTCCCTCTCTAATTATATCTATTATTCCATTCCCATTCATCTTGCTCTCTTGTTCTGAAGCAGGCCTTTCTGTTAGCCAGAGGCTGCAGTCGCATTTTCTGAATAAGTTAAGGCTGCTGTTTTTCTGCTGCCGCCTGTAAGAGGACTTGTCAGTGTGGTCCGGAGATTTATTCTCAGCGAAGGTTCTAATCAACTGGCTGCACTCGTGTGGATAGTACCAGTCTTCGCCTTGCCCCTTGCTGGAGCTACTTTTTGGAAGTATTGAGGATAGCAGTGTTCTGCAGTGCAGGTTCCAAGGATGTTTTTCCATGTTTGTTCAGTCGGTCGGTCAGTCAATACTTACCGTGCACCTGAAATGCGCCAGCCATTCTGCTGAGGGCTGGGGGTGTAGTCCTGAACCAGACCCTACTGGGGGTGATGGACCACAGATAAGCCAGCAGACGCCTGTGCTAACCTCGGGTGTGACAGGGCTTATTGTCGAGGCAGTAGAAGAGCTGGTGGTGGGAGACCAGAGGGTGGCCTGGGCCGCTTGGCTCTGCTCCAAGGAGGCCGCAGGGGAGCCGAGGGTGGACCCCTGACGGGAGCGGTCGGCAGGGCTCTGGGGACAGAGCCTCCAGGCCCCGGGGCAGGCAGGATGCTGGCCCCGCCTCTCCCGCCGTGGGCCGCGGGGGGGCCGGGCACAGAGCAGAGGAGCCCCGCGCAGAGACTGGGCCAGCTTGGTGGAGTGAATGACTGAGAACATGGCTTGTGAGGCCTTGTAAGTAGGGTATTGTTAAGGGCCAGGAAATAAGGAAGCAGGCGTTAACGGAGGGTGAGCCTGCTTACTGCAGCGATTCTCAGTGTGGTGCTTGGATGGTATCTTTGTAAAAATGTGTTTCAATTCCCCGCCCCCGAACACAGTCTCCTGCGTAGCGCTGGGGAGGGGGCTTCCACTCCTGCACTCCCCCGAGAATCCCCTCCTCGGAAGCCACAGTCCCCAGCAGGGCTGGGTGCATCCCTCAGGCACGCGGTGGGGAAGGCCGAGGTCCCCTGCTTGCTGAAGCCCTTGGTGGTCAGCTCAGCTTGGCGAGTCCTCAGATCAGGTCCGGCTGAGGGCCTCTCCAGCAGAGGCCAAGCCTCCTGCAGGGCATAGGGAAGCAGCTCCTGTGAAGACCCTGGGTTAAGTGTTGCTGACTCCGTGAGCTTGTTCTTTTATTTTTAACATTATGTTGAATTGACAACATACCGTACTGTTGACATTTGTTAAAGATGGTGTCTTTAATGTACGTCACCTGGGAGGACCTGGTCTTTATTTAGCGAGAGGGGTGAGGTAACAGCATTGAACTCTGAGAAGTGTAGGAAGCCCAGCGGAAACACCTCCTCCCAGCCGCTGGATGAACGCTCCACGCTGTTCACCACGTCTTAGGTCAGCAAGGGGCACCCTGGGCCCTCTGGAGGAGTAAGACACGTCTGTCACCCTGAGAGCGCATCCGTGGGATGTTGGGGGAGGCTGTGTGTACCAGGCTCGGTGCCCCCGCGCTGTGCCCAGCACCTGCCCCATCTCTAGATGGGCAGAGCGTCCTTGGTGGGAAGAGTTGCTGTGAAACTTGGCAGAAGCCTTCCCCAGCTTGTCTGAAGTGATGGTGTGACAGCAGATAAGTTACACCCAGGCCACTAGTTACAAAATGTCATTCTTCTATTTTCAGTAAATATTCAAGAAGTGATACTACAAGAAAATTTGGAAAAAGAAGATCAAATTCTGGTTTCCCTGGCAGGACTAAAGCAGGTATGTCCATTGCTCTGACTTTGTGTCACACAGGCCACCCTTGCAGTGCCTGTTGGGGAGGTCACCAGGGCACGGGTACCGTGACATCAGAGCAAGTGTCCCCTGGCCCTGCGTCTCCTCCCAGACAGAACCCTCCTGACTCTACCTGCTCACGGCCCCGCTCCGCCCAGCAATTACGTCTGACCAGCCTGCAGCCCAGACTGGTTGCTCATTTCCCACCCCTGCCCCTTCCTCGTAGCAAAGCTGTTCCGTTTGCTCCTTATCGAAGCTGCTGTGGTGTGTGTGGTCCCGCTCGAGTCCAGTCACTCATCACGAATGTCCCGGGAGCACAAGGCATAAACGACCACCTCCTATAACAGGCCTCAGCCCCTCAAGGGCCGCAGTGACTCGACCCTTGAAGGACCGAATGGAACAGAAATGTCAGTGAAGAGACGCGGCCTGCGTTATTAGCCCCCAACTGGGGTGGGTGGGCCCCTTCAGAGGCTGAGGGCTGTTCCGTGGAGCCGGGTGTGAGGGCATGCGGTGCTTCCTGCTCTGGGATAACCACCAAGGGCGTGACAGCCCGTCCGCGCCTGTGAGAACCTGGCCATTCAGGCTGTGGCGTCTTCCTTGGTCATTCATAAGTCAGCGGTTTTGATATAGAGCTGGATTTTTTCTCCTGTTCTTTCTGATGGTCATAAATTCATACCCACACTATAAAAGAACCGTCAATGACAAGTCTGATTCAGATGTATTCGAGGTTTAGCTGACATTTAAAACCAAACTCATTCATCTTTCTCATGGATTTTCTTCTTCTTTGAAAACAGATCAAAGACATTCTGAAAGGTTCCCTGCGTTTCAACCAGAGCCAGCTGGAAGCCGAGGAGAACGAGCAGATCACCATCTCAGACGACCACTACTGCTCCAGCGGCCAGGGTCACCTGCCCAGGGCCACCAAGCAGGTACAGGCGCCTGAGAACACTGTCACGTCAGCCTGAGAAGGAAGCGGGGGCGGGGGATGCACACACATTCAAACTATGGATAATACGAGCCCACCAAAGTTACTTCACGTGACCATGTGTGCAGTTCAACTGTAAAATACAGGTGACCTAAGCCAGGGGTGATGTACCCAGCTGTGCAAGTTGTGTACTCCAGTGCCCTGGGCAGTGCCCTTCAGAATAGACTAGCGTCTCCTGGAGTTGTGCAGTGCACAGCCTACACACCTGTACGCAGCAGCTTCGGCCTGAGCCTCCTGCCAGTCCCACCGTGCGGTGTTAGAAAGCCGGATCTCTGCCTCAGTTATTGGTCAGTTGCCTTCAGCCGATGCCTCCATTCCCCTTTAGCACAAGAAGTGCTGTCCATGCTTTCCTGATGCTGTCTTGAGTGTACTTCACTGGCCTGGAACCTTTTTGGCCTTCATGGGGAAGGACTTCTCAATGTCCATCCTCTAAGCCACATAGGTCAGCAATTTTTTTCTGTAAAGAGCCAGAGAGTAAATATTTTAGGGTTTTCGGGCCACGTGTGGTCTCTGTCACATACCTGCTTTTGTATTTGGTGCGCTAGCTTGCTTGTTTTTACAGCCCTTTAAAATTTACAAAACAGAAACAGACTCACAGACTTGGAGGACAAACTTACGGTTACTGAGGGAAGAAGGTTGGGGGAGAGGGATAAATGAGGAGTTTGGGATTAACATATACACACTACTACATATAAAATAGATAACCAACAAGGACCTCCTATATAGCACAGGGAACTCCGCTCAATACTCTGTAATAACCTAAATGGGAAAAGAATTTGAAAAAGAATAGATACATGCATATGTATAACTGAATCACTTTGCTGGACACCTGAAACTAACACAACATTGCTAATCAACTATACCCCAATATAAAATAAAAATTAAAAATATATATATGTATACATGAGCCATTCTCAGCTTGAGAGCCACACAAAAACAGGCCACAGGCTGGATTTGGCCCACGAGCTGTCGTTTGCTGACCTGCGCTCTTGGGTGTCAGCATGGTGTGTAATTTGTTCTAACATAGAATCCCAGAATTTTCCAGTTAGGAAGGATCGAAGAAACACCTGCTCGTTTTACCAGTGAGGAATTGTTTTCTGAACCCCTGTCCCAGTTCAGTCAGCTTCCAGCTCCACCACGCTGCCTCCCGGCATGTGATCTGATGGGACTAAACATTCCTAATAATATTCTTGTTAAAATGGTGTGCAGAGTTTCATCTTGAAAATCTCCCATTAGGCCTCATCTAAGTTATTCTCAAAAACTAGCATCCAGATGCTGGTAAATTGTATATTTTTTATGACTTTAAAGAAGCAAAATGACATCTTAGAATGGGACTTTTTCAGTTTTCAGAGTACTCTTCCAGAAGAGAAGCCTGTGTGGTCCGTTGCATCCAGCTTTAGAAGGGAATTTTCAGAGAGCATTTTGAGTCTGCATTTTAAAGCCACATGAATCCAACAGTAACATTGCAAGCTTGCCTCGATTAGTTCCTCCAGATTCCCCTTCCATGCCCAGATGTTTAATTTTCAATAACTAGTTATTTATTCACATATTATTGAGCTTAGGCCCACCCCCCCCCGACCATTTTTATTCGACAATTTTATTTTAAAATTTAGCGTGATATTTATTTTAGTTGAATGTCTAAAAATACCACAGAAAAAGAGCTTTGAAGAACACTAACAAATTTGCTAATTGAAAACTTCTTGAGTATACTTTGTAATCGTCCTTCCCAGTTTGCAGATTTGTAAGAACCTACCAGTTGCCAGCGCAGCCCCGGTGGACCCAGTGCAGCCTCCACATGAGCTGGCCGTGAGCCGGGAAGGGCAGTGCAGTGTGATGGGCCCTCGTTCCCGCAGAGAACTGGGCTCACCCCACCTTGGAGCAGAGGACTCGGTCCCCCTGCCAGTGCCCCTCCCCACCAGGGACTTAAAAGGGCTCTTCTGGGCTTCCCTGGTGGTGCAGTGGTTGAGAGTCCGCCTGCCGATGCAGGGGACATGGGTTCGTGCCCCAGTCCAGGAAGATACCACATGCCACGGAGCGGCTGGGCCCGTGAGCCATGGCCGCTGAGCCTGCGCGTCCGGAGCCTGTGCTCCGCAACCGGAGAGGCCACAGCAGTGAGAGGCCCGCGTACCAAAAACACACACACACACACACACACACACAAAACAAAACATAAAAGGGCTCTTCCTTTGTGGCAGTGCACGCACCCCACTCCCCCCTGGGAAGCTGGTAGAGATGTGGCTCTTCTTTCCCTCTGATTACACATCTTCTCTCGAGCTCTGCCAACAGCAGAGGGGAAATTGTGTTCTTTTTTTATCTTTTTAAATTAGTTTATTTTTGGCTGTGTTGGGTCTTCATTGCTGCGGCGGGCTTTCTCTAGTTGCGGTGAGCGGGGGCTACTCTTCGTTGTGGTACGCGGGCTTCTCATTGCAGTGGCTTCTCTTGTTGCGGAGCACGGGCTGCAGGCGCGCGGGCTTCGGTAGTTGTGGCTCGCGGGCTCTAGAGCGCAGGCTCAGTAGTTGTGGCACACGGGCTTAGTTGCTCCGCGGCATGTGGGATCTTCCCGGACCAGGGATGGAACCCGTGTCCCCTGCACTGGCAGGCGGATTCTTAACCATGGCGCCACCAGGGAAGTCCTGGAAATTGTATTCTGCAGGGTGAAAAGAGCCTCATTCAGTCCCTCCCTTCCACAGTCTGTCCTTCACACACTCCTTTGTGAATCTTTGGGAGGTTTTGGAGGAACTTCACTCAAATCCACCACAGCAGAAGGAGGGACTTGGAGGACCCTTGATTCATCAGTCCATCAGCCCGTAATCACCTGCCTCCCTGGTCTTTGGTCCCATATTTTTTTCTGTGGTCCAGAACTGCGGGGGGCTAATGCAGTAGCCACTAGCCACAGGTGTCTACTTAAAATTCAATTTAAATTCATGAGGATCAAAGAGAATTCAAAGTTAATTCAGTTCCTCAGTCACACTAGGTGCCTCTCCAGCGCTCAGTATCCTCATGTGAGTAGGGCTGCCTGCCTGGACAGCACAGAGAGGGGACATTTCATCAGCGTGTGTGGACCATTCCTGTTGAACGGCACCTGCTTCCGCTGCGATCCTAAATCAATCTGAGCAACAGGAGTGGTGGGCTGGCAGGGCGGGGAAGGTGGCCGTGCTGGCCAGCTGTAGGCAGGACTGACACGTTGAGAAACTTTTTATATCGTGTGACACACGCCTGTGTTTGGCAGAAAGAGAAGACCGACCTGGGAAATTACAAAGTTTCTGTAAAGGATAGAAACGGCACCAGGTGGTAGCTGAGATTGCTATGGAAATCCAGAGAGAAAGCTTACTTGGGTCTAGAAAAAAATTCTAGGTGGGAATCCAGAAGAATGGGGTGTTTTCATATGCTTGTGATGTCGGCCAAGTCTCTAGGCCTCTGACCTGGGCTTCAGTTCTTGGTTCGTAAGGTAATGGTGCAGTGGGGTAAGAAGAAAAGATGGTTGCAGAAGCCCTGGCAGTTCTAACGTGCCTTGTCTGAGCCAGTCATGGCTTTATCCGGAAACTGGGGGGAGGGCGGCGTCACTCACCGTTTATAACTTGACTCCACTGCTTTTCCAGAAACAAGCCAGATAATTAGTGATGGTAGGAACCATCTTTCCTTCTAGTCACAGGCTAAAACACGTTACAGGTGTTTCTCCTCTTCAAGTCCTGCCCATGTCCTCACTGTATGCTGAAGGCGGATAGGTTATCTTGGCATTTCTGCAGTAGAGACACGGCTCTGAAAATAGGACTGTCCTTGCTCTGTTGTCAACCTCAGACAAGCTCCTGAGTGGGGTGGGAGGTCAAGGTTCTCGCGGCTTATAGCTCAGCACAGCAGTCACACGAACAAAGCACCTGCAGTCTGGGGGTGGGAGGCCAAAGCCAAGGCCTGACGTGCACCCGCGGGCATGGACGTGGGGGGACACCCTCCCCTGAGGCCCCCTGGCCCTGAACACCTCACAGAGGGCAGTAACGGGATGAGAAAGGGCCATCTGTCTCACCAAACTGCCCTAGTGCCATTAGGGATCACATCCCCTTCTACTGCAGGGCCATGTGCTGCATGTCTCTTCCGTTTTGTAAGAATTGCTGTGTTGACAGGCTATAAAACAGCTTTACAACTTGAGGCCTGCTGTGTCTCAGCACTGGCATCTTTAATGCCATTCTGTTCCTGTTCTCCGATTAAATCTCTTAAAAGTAGGCAAATTGTCAGCGGGGGAGACACCTGAGCCATTATTTATCCACTGGCCCGCATGTCACTCAGGAGAACATGAAATTCAGAGGGGGCCTGTCAGACACCCAGATTCCCTGAGGAGTGTTGCTGACTCTCTGTCCAGGCTCTGCCCATAGCCCAAAGGTGGTCTTGGCCATGCTGGAGCCAGAGGTCCCCGGGGGGCTCTGTACCCCTCCTTAGACCTCAGGCCCTGCCCCAATTCCCCCCACCCCTCGGGGAGAGTAGGCGGGCGGGGCAGGCAGCAGGTGTGGCCACTACATTGGCTTAGTTGGCCGTGGGCAAGGGCTCTTCCTGCCAGGCTGGAACATCCCTGGTCAGACTGTGGCTTTACTTTCATCCCAGGGCTGGCAGGAGCTTCTCTGATCTTAACCCAAAACCTTGACCAGTGTCCTTGGATGTCAGCTGTTTTTGTTAAAAACAAAACACATAATTACTCAGAAAGAAAGGAAAATAATTGTAGAGTAAAGCCATTGCGTCTCTATACTTTTTGCAAAGGACCATTCCGGGTTTCTGTGTCTGTAGACGCTCCCAGCCCCCTGCATTGTCCTGAGAGACCGCCGGCGCTCAGCCAGGATGAGCCGGCTGTGAGATGTGAGGAGATGGAACACATTGGGCTCCCCCTGCAGCCCCCTTGCAGGCGGTGGTAGCATCACTGCAGATGGGGGGTGGGGGGCACACTGGGGAGCCAGCCTGGGGCCTCATAACCATCTGGGCGCGTCACTCACTGCGTGGCGGCCACACCCGAGGGCGGGGGCGAGGACGGACACGCTGTCCTCACCCCACGCCCCCTCACATGGGAAAGCTGGCGCCCCAGGAGGAGGGTGATGAGCAGGGCAGGGCCGCGGGCCGTGTGCTCCGCTCCCCAGGCCCACAGCTCCCATCAGAGGGGCCTCCCTGCGTCTTTCCGGGGGGACCGTGGGGCCCCCAACCTGCTCCGCATCTCACCATCTCACCGGTTCTTCCCTCCCCCGCTGTGCTCTGACTCCTTCCCAGGCCCCTTCAGCAGCGCCGCCGGGGCGCAGGGAGAAAGGCGACATGGACGACTTCATCCTCGTCTCCAAAGACGACGAAGGGGGCAGCGCCAGGGCGCCCCCGGTCGGCCAGGCTCAGGCCCCGCGGCCCCTCCGGAGCTCGGCCCGGCGCGCCCCGGTGTTCTCAGACCCGCTGACCGGCCCGGCCTCAGCCTCAGCCTCGTCCGGCAGCCCCAGCTCCAGCCCCAGCCCCGACGACGACAGCAGCGGCAACAGCAAGGACTCGGGCTTCACCATCGTGAGCCCCCTGGACCTCTGACCGCCGCCCGGCCACCCCCGCAGCCCCGTGAAGACGCCTCTGAAACCCAGCCTCTTCCCAGCGCGCACGTGGCCTTGGTGCAGCCCTTTAAACCTGCGGAGAGAAGCAGGGGGCCCGCTGAGCACGCAGACCTTCCCCAAAATGCAGACAGCTTTTCCCTGTAGCTCACCCGGCCCCGCCAGTAAGGTCCCCAGCATCACACTCACTGTCCAAAAAGACCAAACCACAGCTAGAATCACTTGCTCTGTCCTCTCCTCGCCAGCAAAGAAGGTGTGGCCACACCATCCGGTGTATCTAGAAGGAAGGAGTGGGTTTCAAATCTTCCCTCCCCCAGAGCATCAGGCATAGGAAAACTGATACCAAGAAAACACTCTCTCTGGAAATCTGTATCTCAACCTATTTCATACTTCATTCCTCCCTTGGGAAGCCATACAGTAGAGGCCAGACGCAGCCAAAGGGACTAGAACTAGTGGAGCCCAGGGCTGGACGAAACCTCCCAGATAGTTACAGGGTCTAAACTTAGGAATCATATTTACCTGCCACCCGGTTCCAGTTTTTTTCATTTGTTAAAGAATACATTTCTAAACCTCAGACCACATCAACTCTGGCCATCACTGCCCCTCCTTAAACAATTGTAATTCATCCTTTAGAATCTTTCACAGTCAGAAAAGAGGGTCGCTTAGGCACGAATAAGCCATGACTGTGTGCTCTGCTGATTTTGGTCACCGTCTTGAAGGAGACAGTGCTCCCTGGAGTGGGATCTAGACAAGCAGGAGAAACTCTGCGACTTGGTGAACAACTCCCCAGCAAGTGCGCCTGCTTTTTTCCTTTGCTTGGCTTATCCCTTTGAAGAGAGGGGTCAAAAGAAGGCTGACTTTCTTAGCATGGAAACATGGAGCAAACCCTGGGCTGGGTCACTCCCCCGACAGACTTTGTGACCTCGGGCACCGCATTTTATTGCTTTTGTCTGCAACATCTGCATCTGGGAAAGGACACGTCAGATGGAATGATCTCATAGACCCCTTCGGTTTTGAAGTCTGCTGATCCTAAAAGCCTATATGAAACCTAGCCAATGACAGGTGCCTTGGTCTCAGAGTCATTTAAGTCACATATTAGATACGATCTGCCATTACTATAAATGTAGCAATTTTTTTCAATTTTATAATATTTTAAGTCATTTTTTATGATTTCTGGATTGTCACTGAATATTGCGATTTACTTGCCAGCTAAGTTCAAGGATTGCTAGCCATAATCTAAATTACACATTATTTTATTTCTCAGTCTACAAATCTACTTTTAATTCTTTACTATTTTCTACATATTTTTGTTTTTGTTTTTTTTTTCCAATGTAGAGTTAATTTCAGAGCTAAGAGCCTAAGCTGCTGGCTGGTTGCTGGCTGGTGTGAGCAGGAAACCACACTATTATTCAAGTAACAGAGACGTTTAATTTTCTGACTGGAATGACACTGAGTGAAGACCAGTGGAGATGTATACCTTAATTTAAGCACACGATCAGCAGGCAAATGACAAGAACTGGAAAAAGGAATTGTTTTGTAAAAGGCTATTTCAGGGTCTGGGCATAAATAAATTCAATATATCAGCCTGACCACTTCCCTAACTGTGAGGAAATAATGAGGCGCCAAGTTGGGGATTCCACAGAGTTGTCTGGCTTACCTGAGTCACTGAAAAGAATATGGACAAATGAAAAAGCGGTTATCGAAGGTTTAGAAAGCTTTTACCCTTCCAAAATGTGAGAGCAGTTTGGTTTGGGAGGAGCAGTAATTAGGCTTCAGTGTCCATCAGGTTTTCTAAAATAGCATGACGTTTCACTGATTGGGACAATAAAGTCTTGGATTAAAGACTCAGCTGGCCAGTGGAGCATGGCACCCGCTCCAGCCCCTTCACCTGCCACTGGCTTACTGTCTGCACCATGTCCAGGCTCACTCCCCTACGGCAGGAATCAACAGGCTGAGAAGGGGGAAGCGGTGTGGGTTGTTTTACAGACAGCTGCCACTATGTAAAGTCATGGCTGCTGTATGTACTAAGAGCAAAATGTCAAGCCAGACAAGCAACTTATTTTTGACAAAGCTGTTCACCAAGTAACTGGCCACTCTTCTTAAGAGTAGAATATCTTGAACTGGAAATGTTTAAAAAGTTAAACTTTCATTAAATTCACGTACTGTTATTGGAGAAATATCATAAAATATCTTTTTAATGTGACCACTACTTAACACAATGAAAGACTATGTACAGTGTGTTGCTGCCAGGTTGGTTGCCTTTACAGTGTGTACCCAGCAGGTGTCTCCAGCCAGGAGTGTCCGTCCAGCTGCAGTGCCCTTGAACCTAGTGGCTGTCCAAGTTCAAGACCACTTACATTCTCCTTTGTAACCATGGCTCAGCAGGCACGCCTCCAAAAACATCTGGAACCCAGAGACCCCAGCAATCATACATAAGTAAAACTTGTAGATTCGGTTTTTCCCCAGTAAATACTAATTAGACCATACAATCCATATGCGTCTTAAGACACTGTTTTCAGTTAGGAAAATGTCTGTTTCTCGCTGGAACTAGAGTGGCTAGTCTGTTCACACTGGAACTGAGTTATGATCTCTTTGTATACAAATATAGCATATTTGGGCCAGGAAGAGAATTTCTTGTTAAAGAGTTTGCCTCCACACGCAGGGTTGCTACATACATTCACAGTTTTAATAGACGGCAATTAGCTATTCCAGTTGTGCTTTAAAATCCCCAATATTATTTTTCACTAGTGAGTGCAAAGCAAATGTCCCATCTGGCTACAATTGGTCCTAGAGTTATAAATTCTGTAATCATCTCTAGAAGGTGCCCTCATTCTCCAGTTTCATCGTTTGCTTTTTCGGGTATGACTTCAAGGCTCCGGCGCGGCTTCTGGACGTCGGTGTTTTCCGTGCCTGGTTTATTGAGTCCACAGGAGACAGCCGCATAGTGGATCTGCTTCAGGTTCTCCACAGTCTCGTTCTTGGCGTACTTCAAGAGATCCGCTTGTCCCTGTGATAAAACATGCAGTTAGTTAGACATTGAGAGATGAGACATGACTTGTGGTTACAGTTTGACAATATAGGTCTTCCACTGAAATAGAAATATTTCGCTTCCGCAAGAGGGCATATTTATTTCTGACCGGCACCGAATCCAAATAGGTCAATTTTAACAAAAAAACAAGTTTGTTTTCCCGGTTCCCAACGCCAGACTCCAAGAGTGTGCTGCCTTTTCAGTCCTTTCCGTTTTCTGGGTACTTTATGTTTACATACGTGGAATCAAGCAGGCAGGGCTCTTGATGAATGTCCAGGGTGATCTGCCCGCCACTCACCTGGGGTTGGGGCAGAGAGGCTGGAGCAGCCAGGAAAGGAATGACCATTGGCAGATGCAAAACACCAGAGCCAGTGACCAGCCATTGTCAACACTTGGCCAATCAACAAACACTGTCTGACCACAAAAGATGTCCTAGTTGTTAATACATTAAAAATATTTCAAATCACATGTTAGTGTTGTGCAGTTTTTGAATCCAAAATCAATCACAATTCAGTGCTCTTATTGAGCTGAAACAGCAGGGATTCTGTATTTCAGTTAATTTTGTCAAAGCTTTCTTGCCAAAATATCAAAGAAAAACAGTTGCCTTCCTTCTGAGGTGAGTGGCCACAGAAACTCTCCTGCCCTCGGCCACCACCGTGCAGTGGCCACGTGGCCGAGAGCTAGAGAGCAAAGGGCCAGCAGACACCTTTCTTCCCGATACACACAGTGGAGGCAAGAGAAAGAAGCGGACACTCACACCACTTTGGGAGTCTGAAAGAGGCACAAAAGTGTCAAATATTTTTTGTTTTCATGCAAATCAGAATGCAAGTTATGAGTGGTCGGACCTCAGCACGTCTGGGACCCACGAGGACTTCCGGGCTGTTCTGGAGCCGAAGTCCCCAATCCAGGAGGGCTCACCTGGGTGTCTGCTCAGGGGCACAGCAGACTTTGCCTTCACTAATGTAACCGAGCGGGACCCTATGGGGCCTCCCCGGGACAGGCCCTTCCCCCATCTCCTCTGCTTTAGCTCCTCCCTGAAGCACCCAGGTAACAGCATCTGGTGTACAGGTCCTGAGTTGTTTCACAGATGTGAAAACCCCTCACCAAACGGAAGGTGTTAACTACTTGATGACCCTGAGCACATAGCCCCCAGGCCTCCTGGAGCCTAAGCACTGAGCATGTTAACCCCTGTGACACCACCCTGTTACCTCTCCATCAGCCAATCAGAGAACTGTGCATGAGCTGATCACATACCCTGTGACCCCCTTCCCTCACCTGGCCTTTAAAGATGCTTTGCTGAAACCTTTCGGGGAGTTCAGGGTTTTGGGGGCACAAGCCACCCTTCTACTTGCGTGACCCTACAATAAACCTTTCTCTGCTCCAAACTCCAACGTTTTGGTATTGTTTGGCCTCACTGCGTCGGGCACACAAAAGTGTTTGCTAGCAATTTTGGTGAGCCAGCCGAGTCTGTGCATGTGACAGGTCGACCCCAGCCAGAGGTAGCCCCTTCCCTGAGGCCCAGCAGCTGCCACAGTACACTTTGCTCTGCGGATCTCGGAGGGACTATCCCTGACAGGTGCTGGCCACCCCTCGGCACAAGGCTGTTCGGAACCGAGAAACGTCCGGAGCTGTGGTCCACATTCAGTGTCGCCTGGGGGGTAAGTCGCTCCAGCTTGCGCAGGCTGGGCTCGTGTGTGACGACACCAGGGTATCCTTTTTTTTTTTTTTTTTAATTTAGAAAGTATTTATTCAAAGAATGTTGATATATATAAAATTTAAAAACATTTCAAAATTCCATCAGGTTGTTTTTTTTGCTTTTAAACATTACAACTACATCTTTCTTTTGCGGAACACGGGCCTCTCACTGTTGTGGCCTCTCCCGCTGCGGAGCACAGGCTCCGGACACGCAGGCTCAGCGGCCATGGCTCACGGGCCCAGCCGCTCTGCGGCATGTGGGATCTTCCCTGACCGGGGCACGAACCCGTGTCCCCTGCATCGGCAGGCGGACTCTCAACCGCTGCGCCCCCAGGGAAGCCCTACGTCTTTACTAGACCATCTCTACTTCTTTCCAGGGCATCCTTCTCTATTGTGTTGGTTTTGCCTGTGGTGGAGCATTGGTTGGGATTTTTCCCTTTTTTGAACTAGCCTTGGTCATTTATTCAGCTTCATCTCTGATGGGACATTGGCTGGGTTTCTCCCGTTTTGTGGCTAGGGACCTATGACCCTGAGAGACCCATTTGAACTGCTGTTTGCTTGATATCTGATAACTGAACTGCTGTTTGCTTGATACCTGATAACACCAACTGTGAATAATTAGGTATGGATGATCAGAGCTCTGTTCCATCTTATAGTCCCCTGGGGTATTTTTGCAAAACTTGGAGATCTTTAGCTGTGCTCCCATAAATGAAAGAAAATATATTTTTTGAAACATTGTGTGGCCTCAATACTCCCTGAGATCTGCCGAACAATGGCCCCTAATGGCTCAGCTATTGTATCAGAGTGGGTCTTTTGCAATTGCTTTTATCTTGGCGGTGGGGGGAGGGGGGGGGTGGTGGGGTGGGTTGGATGTATGTGATGAGTGTCTCTGTACCTGAGTCCAAATCCTATTCTTTCTTCCTCGTCTTGCTGAAAATGAGGCTTCTAATGTGAGCACATGATATACATTATTGTCTATTAGTGTCATTTGTTTGTTTAAACTTCACTGGATATTTGGGAACTGGAAAAAAAGAAAGTTCAAAAATAGCCCAAGATGGCTGGGTTTTATGTAAGTAGTTAGAAGAGAAATTTGCATTTCTTTTCCTGTGCCTTTGAGATGTAAATGATCTCTCCAGATATTTGGTAACGTGAAATTTTAGAGTTGTGCTAAATTAAGTTAAATGATGGAAGTTCATCTGGTTGTTTCTAGATAGGAGAATTAAGGGGCAAAATAATATGGATACAGAAAGTGATGGAAGGTTTGCAGAAAAGGAACTCTAAGAGTTTGTGCATGGTCAGGATAGACTAAGTTTAGACTGAATTTAACTTAAGTAAATGAAATTTATTATTAAAAGTAAGCTGGTGCAAGACTAGATTTTTTTCTCTCACTGGTAAGAGGACAAAGTTTTCCTGGAATGCTGCCATTGATACCAGATTGAGTTTCTGTGCCTTTCAGTGATCTGTATTTGCTTTTGAGATCTCTTCTCATTTTGGTAAAGGAATAAGTATTGTCTCACAATGACCTATGTTTTGAAACTTTTTGACAAACTTCCCAAATATTTGACCAAGTGTTTTGAAACTTTTTGACAAACTTCCCAAATATCAAATTTTAATTAATTAAAAAATTTTGACCTCCAGCTAACTTTGGGATGCTTTGGCAAGCCCCCAAGGCATCTCAGAGAAAAATATTAAACTAACTAGGATTGTTTGGTATGTGAAATTACATGGGAAGCATTGTCAAATGACTGATAAGCCTCCTCAGATTATACGGTATGGATAAATGTTTTTAATATAGACATTCTAGAAATTATAGAAAGCTTCTGAAATTTGGATATGTCCTGGTATAATGTTATAATTTTAGTTGATATCTTAAAATGTTGGGGAGGAACCAACATGGCAGAATAGAAGGACGTGGAGCTCACCTCCTCCCACAAACACATCAAAAATACATCCACGTGTGGAACAATTCTCACAGAGTACCTACTGAACACTGGCACAAGATATCAGACACCCAGAAGTGTCTAGAAATATCTCCTCATAACTGGATAGGATGAAAGATTTTTTAAAAAGGAATAGGGATGGGACCTGTGTCCCTGGGAAGGAGTTGGAAAAGAGGAAAGAGTCCCACACCCTGAGAAGCTCCCTCACCAGCGGGGCTATCAGCTGGGACAGAAAGAGAGCTTCAGAGGCTCGGAGGAGAACGCAGCAGTCGGCAGCAGGCAGAAAAGAGAGAGACCAGCACAGAGGATCCGAGCTACCTCGCAGCACTCCCCAGCCCTCCAGATACTGGAAACTCTTAGGTTCCCAGCAGCTTTATCAGGTAAATTAGGAAGGGTACTTCCTAACAGGTGCAAAAATCTCGAGGTACTTTGGGGACCTCAAAAAGTGAGGAATTCACCTACATCTGTAAGGCAAAATCTATGAAAAGCCCTTGGCATGGCTTTCCTGGCCCTGAGAGGGCTTTTAAAATTTCAGTCTGAGACTCCTTATGAAAAATTCCCACACAGCCAATTGAAAGGAGCCAATATGCTCAATTAACCAGACTCATTTTGCAAACAAACTAATATTAATTTGGCTGTATTTGATGAAAAATGAGGGTAATATTTAGAGAGAAAGAGATTACGTTTCAGTGGATATCAAATTCTGATTCTGTTAATTGAGGTCTGCATTTATTGTCTAAGACTCACTTCCTAGACAGTTCCTTGTTGGCATGCTACATAATTGTAAAGTTTAATTGCATTATTAAGAAGGACACTCTAAGTTTATTTCTGAAACTTATCCCAACCATCTACCTTTGGATAAATATCAGATGCCCCATGACCTGTAGCCAGAGATTATACATACTGGAAGGAGCACTGCTAAAATGTGTCAAGAGACTAATTTAACTTGGGATAAGGCCTTGTCAATTGCCCTACTACAGATCAGAATGGCTCCCAAAAGGAGACTTAAATTAAGCCCCTTTGAAATATTGTATGGTAGGCCATTCCAGGTGTCTGCCCAGGTGGGAGAATCTATAAATGCTCTGAAAGAGCGAGCTGTTGCTAATTACATTAAAACTTTGGGCACTATACTAACCTCTGCTCATGAGTTTGCCTCCCACAGGTCTGCCTATCCAACTGAAGTAGCCTTACATCCTTTCTTACCTGGAGACCAAGTCCTCCTTAAAGCCTGGAAAGATAAAGTGCCTGAACATCAGCTGACTGCAAGGTGGACAGGACCACACGTGGTATTACCTACCACAAACTCATCTGTCAAGTTAGCCAGAGTAAAGCCATGAATTCGTCACACTGGGATTAAAGCAGCACCACTGTCATCAGAAAATGGTCCAACTCCTGAAAGGCCTAGAGAGCAATGGGTTTGTAAACCGTTAGAAGACTTAAGGTTGCTCTTCAAGAAGATAAGTACTGAGATTGCCCTTTCATTATAGCTGGAGAAGGTGAGTCAACTTACTTGTTTAATCTTGTTCACCTGAACAGTACAGGAATCTAGTGTAGTTATGACAGTCAGAAAGTTAAGATGAATAGCTATGTATAGGAACTAGAAACAAAAGCCCAAGTCCAATGACAAATCAGACAACAAACGGGCTAAATAAAGGGTTTCATCAGGTTCAAATAATTGTAGATAAAAAAGGAAAGAGAACTGTACTACTTACTAAAGATTCTAAGGAATATTCCCTGCTGAAAGCTGATCAATTCCATTCCATAATCACCCATCACTGCCCCTGTTCAGCAGGAAGTGGCCAGAGTGGTCGTCACCCCTTTCTCACACGATTGTGGAATGGACACTGACAGTGGGGAATTGTAATAGGGAATAACAAATCTGACTCCATATTAGATCCATTTCTTTTACTTTAATCTTTGTATTCTACTGCTTTTGCTACAAGTTAATCACTAAAGGGACGTTGCCTATCGCTTAAAGTATACATAATGGTCCATCTCAGGAAACATTGTCTCCGTGCTTGAATGTTAAACTAAAATACCTTTGTTCAGCTCACAGGAAACATCCTGACCCAGTCCACCTGCGAATGGCTGCAGGAAAGAAGAAAGTTAACACATCCCCTCCTGGAGTCTGGCTGAAACCAGGAGATATTTGCACCAACTTATGACCTTGCTAATAGTACTAGCTATATTATTTGTATATTGCCTGTTTTACAGAATTGTTGTTTCTTGTATTACCAAATACAAGAGCCTCTGATAAAATAATGATGACCAGGCGACTTGAAACAGTTGACCAGATATAAAGTTCTATATAAGATCAATGATTGTAATAGTGCAACTCTAGATATAGGAAGAAGCAACAAGAAGGAATTTTTTTCCTAGACCATAACAGAGTAGTAAAACAGGTGGTCCAGAGACTTCTGACTACTGTTACTAAGGCCTAGTCCAGTAATAGCACATTGAGTGGCCTATCAATGAAATCCTCGCCTGAACTACTAACGGGTATTCCTAACATTATGGGATGAAATGATCATGAAATGCTTCCCAAATCATGTTCAAATTTATGACCATGAGGGAGCACTGCCAACTAAAAATTGGCACTTGCCATCTGCCTCTACAAGGATTAAGTCACAAGCCACTCCAGTCACTGACCTTCAACACCCCCTGAAAGGAGGTCAGAGTGGAGATCAGGAATGACGCACTTAGTGCTCTGAGAAAAGCTGACAGAACAGAACTTCAGATAGTTAGATGCTTTCAGAAAAAGATTTTATGACCCAAGTTCTTGCATCTCTTCATGTCTAGAAAAGCACTAAAATCATAAACAGTGACATCTGCTTTGGCCATTAAGGAGAAAAATGCATTCGAAAGTCAAAATGGTTCAGACATCCAAGGTAAAATTGGGTGGCCATTGTGGATGTGAGTTTGAACACTCTCCTTTATTGCCAAGAACTTGAATTTTCTGAGCTGTGTCAGACTGATTCTCAAAGCAGTGTCTGCTGGTGACAGGACCCAGTGGGTTCCTCTGTCAAGTTTATGATTAACCTCCTTAACTGAAACTTTATTACTTTTCTTGTCCAACACCTGTTCTCCTCAGGATTGAGAAGTATCAAAGAAAAGGGGGGAATTGTAACCGAGCAGGACCCTATGTGGTCTTCCCAGGGCAGGCCCTTCCTCCATAACCTCTGCTTTAGCTCCTCTCTGAAGTACCTAGAAAACAGTATCTGGTGCACATTTCCTGAGTTGTTTCAAAGATTTGAAACCCCCCCCCCCACCCCCCCCCCCACCAAATGGAAGATGGAAGATGTTAACTACTTGATGACCATGAACAGGTAGCCCTCAGGCCTCCTGGAGCCTAAGGACTGACAATGTCAACTGACAATGTTGACCCCTGTGACACTGCCCTGTTACTTCACCATCAACCAATCAGAGAATTGTGCAGGAGCTGGTCTCGTACCCTATGACCCCCTTCCCTCACCTGGCCTTTAAATATGCTTTGCTGAATCCCTTTGGGGAGTTCAGGGTTTTGGGGGTATGAGCCACCCGTCTCCTTGCAATAAACCTGCAATAAACCTTTCTCTGCACCAAACTCCGATGTTTTGGTACTGTTTGGCCTCACTGTGCGTTGGGCACACAAACTTGCATTTGCTAGCACTAACACCTCTGCTCCCCCACAAGATGAACTGACTCTGGGCTAAATGAAAAGGGGTGCCAGGCCCAGACCAACTAAGACTGTCACCCGCAGTGGGCCTCACACCCACTGCATGCTGGGCCTTGCCCAGCAGCTTGATATGCAAGCTGTTTATCAAGTTATCTTCCCATCACCCCACAAGTCTCCACGAGCTGCAGGTCCCCTCAGCACCACTCTGAGTTGACACACGCTGGTCTAGGGTTCCTCTGCCATCTCCCCCGAGCATTTTCTGCAACCAAAAGCCAAGAATTGAACTTGTAAAACCTTAACACAATCTCATGGCCGGAAAACAAAAGCCAGGTTGACAGGAAGTTACAGCTTCTTCACTGTTATTTAACTGGAATATTAATAGTATGTGGTTACAAACAGAGTACTTTTTAGTAAATATTTTGTGGTTAGTAAATATTTAGTACTATTTAGTACTATTTAGTAAATATTTTGTGGTCTTCTGGGTGATGCAAGACTCATATACAAACTGAATACACTTCAATTCAGTATCTCATGAGTATTCAGGATCACAGGCCAAAGGCATAAACCTCCTTTAAGAGGGCTATGGAAACTAATATGTTCTAACTCTTACAGCCACCACTCAAATTCAAACAGAAGGACTGCAAGTGTGATTAGAGTCCAAAATTTGAAACCACAGAGCCTGTGATATGTCAGATTAGGCATGTAGGAATGTATACCAGCAAAGCCTGCTGGGAACAATAGTCACCATTTATTGAGTGACTACTGTGTGCCAGACACTGAATTAAGCCCTTTAAAAAGTTTATTCTCATGACAGTCTCTCAATTCTGCGAGACGGGTGCGATTACCATCCCCATTGTGTAGATGAGGATACAATTTGGAGAGACCAACGGCCTCACCCAAGGCAGAGTCTACATGGCAAATTATACTTAAACACACACAACCTTCTGTGTGTGTTTTGTTTTCTTTCTGGATAAACTAAACCAGGGGCCCAAACTATAGGGAGTTGAGCCCCTGCATGTTACATGTGACACTTTAAAGCCAGCAGAATGGAACAGTGATGACATTTTAAGTGCACTCAGCACCTCACCACTGATGCAGAAAATGCACTCTTCCTGTGATTAAATACAGGAGCAGAAATCTAGATTTCCAGTTTCTGTTGAGTGACAAAAGAGTGGGCAACAGAATGAATGGGAATCTCGACTAGTGGTTCTAAACCGCCACCTACCACACTCTGACAGTGCCCTGCGAGGGGTCCTGGGGGGTAGCTGATGAATTAACCAGAGTCAGGAAGCCCCACCCACCCATGGCTCATCAGGCCTTCATCCCACTGAGGTCTCAATAAACCTTCCACTCCAAGAAGATCCCCCAATCATCGTCACCTAAAGCTAGAGCAACAGGGATGGTGGCACGGGCTTTTCCACAGGAAAAGATTTGTTTTAAATGTTTCACTATTTTTCCTGTTGTGTGCCCACCCCCTCACGTTACTTCATGTGTATGAAGGGAGTCAATGTGAACTGAAAACAAACTCACATCACTGCGGCAGGAAGGCTGCCCTCCCTCCCCTGACTCCCACCTCAGCACTTAGAGGTTCATGAGAGGGTCTGAGAGCGTGAGGAACAGCAAGGGGACCTGGGGACGCAGCTCCTAACCTCTGCCTTTCTCCTGAGAAACAACTTTATGTTTCGTTCAACACTGATGGAAGGTGAGGCCCCCCAGGCAGCCCCAGGGAGAAGGTGTGGGGTCTGAGCTGAGCCTCAGTGGAAGGCAGGAGAGGATTCCAGCAGGTCTAGGAGCTGCAGAGGACACTGTTTTCCACTTGTGACTCCACAGCTCCTGTAGATGATGCCTTTGGGGCCTCACTGTAGGGGCCTGGCTTCTATGTCACAAAGCCCTCTGAGTTCTGACTGTGACCACCCTCCCTGTTATAGACCTGACCTGGGAAGGGAGAGGTGCCCGCCTGCACAGAAGTGGGGTGAGGGTCTCAGGAGCAGCCAGCAGGGTCTCCAGACAGCAGAGGTGAGCCCAGCCAAGCACAAAAGGAGGAGGTCAAGAGATTCCAGGTAGAGGACCAGGGCTGGAGAGGGGGTGGGAGCGAGGGGATGGGAGATGAGCAGGGCCAGGATGGGGAGCGGGAAGGCTTCTGAAGACACTAGTAAAAATGGCGCCCATGTAAGCACTTTCCTCGCACCATTAATCTTGCAAGCACAGCTCTGAATAATTAAACATTAGCTGAGTAATCACACATTCCACATCAGTGGGATCCAAATGTCTGAGATTTTACTGTGTTTTAAATGGGTCAGAAAGGACAGTCTGCGTAGTGACAAACGCTACTGTAGTTTGATTTTCTGAGCCACTCTGAGGAGTTTTCACACACTAAATAGAGAAATGGCTCTTAGTCAATTAGAGCTTTTTAGGAAAACAGGCAACATAATAGATCACCTATAATAAAAGAAGTAACTAAAGGATATTAGCATCAGTAAAGGAAAGGAGTGGGACACAGACTATAAAAGTAATTTTCAGAAACAAATGTTAGTCCTCAGGTCTTCCAGGTAAGTCTGCACCTCAGGTAAAAACAAAACAAGATTGTCTTACCACAAACCTCTCAGGACTTCCCTGGTAGCACACTGGTTAAGAGTCCACCTGCCAATGCAGGGGACACGGGTTTGAGACCTGGTCTGGGAAATCCCACATGCCACAGAGCAACTAAGTCCGTGCACCACAACTACCGAACCTGCGCTCTAGACCCCACGAGCCACAACTATGAGTCCGTGTGCCACAACTACTGAAGCCCACGTGCCTTGAGCCCATGCTCTGCAACAAGAGAAGCCTGCACTCGCCACAACTAGAGAAAGCCTGTGTGCAGCAATGAAGACCCAATGCAGCCAAAAATAAATAAATTAAAACAAACAAACAAAAACCTCTCACCAGGCTCATCAAGAAGAGAAGAGAGAGGACCCAAATAAACAAAATAAGAATTGAAAAAGGAGAGGAAACAACCAGTACCGCAGAAATACAAAAAACCATAAGAGGATACTATGAAAATTATATGCCAGCAAATTCAACAACCCAGAAGAAATGGAGAAGTCTCTAGAAACACGCAGCCAACCAAAAGTGGATCAAGAAGAAATTGATAACTTGAATAGACCAATCACTAGAAGTGAAATAGAACCATTAATTTAAAAAACTCCCTACAAACAAAAGTCCAGGACCAGATGGCTTCACAGGCAAATTCTACCAAACATACAAAGAAGAACTTATACCAATTCTCCTGAAACTCTTCCAAAAGACTGAAGAGGAAGGAATACTCCCAAAGACATTCTATGAAGCCACCATCACCCTGATACCAAAACCAGAGAAGGACACCACAAAAAAAGAAAATTACAGGCCAGTTCCTTTGAAGGATACAGATGCAAAAATTCTCAAACAAAATATTAGCAAACTGAATCCAACAACACATAAAAAAGATCATACACCATGACCAAGTTGGATTCATCCTAAGTTCACAAGGATGGTTCAACATACACAAATCAATCAATGTGATACACCACACCAACAAAAGAAAAGACAAAAACCACATGATCACCTCAATGATGCAAAAAAATTTTTTTGATAAAAGTCAACATCGATTCATGACAAAAACTCTTACCAAAGTGGGTGTAGAGGGAACATAGCTCAACATAATAAAAGCTATTTATGACAAACCCACATCCAGTATAATACTCAATGGTGAAAAGCTGAAAGCCTTCCCGCTAAAATCTGGAACAAGATTCAATTGTTGTTCAATTGAACAACACCACTTCTATTCAACATAGTACTGGAAGTCCTAGCCACAGCAATCAGACAAGAAACAGAAATAAAAGGTATCCAGATTGGAAGGGAAGAGGTAAAATTGTCATTGTATGCAGATGACATGATACTCTATATAGAAAACCCTAAAGACTCCACACAAAAACTACTAGAACTGATAAACGAATTCAGCAGAGTAGCAGGATACTTCTAGGATAACATACAGAATTCAGCAGAGTAGCAGGATACTACTAGGATAATATACAGTAGCAGGATACTACTAGGATAACATACAGAAATCGGTTGCATTTCTTTACACTAACAATGAAATATCAGAAAGGGAATGCAAACAATCCCTTTCAAAAACACATCAAAAGAGATATAAATAAAATACTTAGGAATAAACACCAAGGAGATGAAAGACTTATATGCTGAGAACTATAAATCATTAATAAAGGAAACTGAAGATGATTCAAAGAAATGGAAAGATAGCCATGCTCTTGGATTAGAAGAATTAATATTGCTTAAATGGCCATACTACCCAAAGCAATCTACAGATTTAATGTGATCCCTATCAGAACTAGAACATATAAGCCTAAAATTTATATGAAACAATAAAAAATGCAGAATTGCCAAAGCAATCATGAGGAAAAAGAAAAAGCAGAAGGCGTGACCCTCCCAGACTTCAGACAATACTACAAAGCTACAGTAATCAAAAAAGCATGGTAATGGCACAAAAACAGACATTTGGATCAATGGAACAGAACACAAACCCCCAGAAATAAACCCCCACACATACAGTCAATTAATCTTGAACAAAGGAGGCAAGAATATACAATGGAGAATAGACAGTCTTTTCAGCAAGCGGTGCTGGGAAAGTTGAACCACTGCATGTAAAGCAATGAAATTAAAACACATCCTCACACCATACACAAAAATAAACTCAAAATGGCTTAAAGACTTGAATGTAAGATATGACACCATAAAACTCTTACAAAAGAACATCAGCAAAACATTCTCTGACATAAATCACACCAATGTTTTCTTAGGACAGTCTCCCAAGATAATAGAAATAAAAGCAAAAATAAACAAATGGGAACTAATCAAACTTACAAGCTTCTGTACCGAAAAGGAAACCATAAGCAACATGAAAAGACAAGCTACAGACTGGGATAAGGTATTTGCAAATGATGCAACTGACAAGGGCTTAACTTCCAAAA
Source organism: Aethalodelphis obliquidens (assembly GCF_003676395.1). Taxonomy (NCBI): domain Eukaryota; kingdom Metazoa; phylum Chordata; class Mammalia; order Artiodactyla; family Delphinidae; genus Aethalodelphis; species Aethalodelphis obliquidens. Next base: position 9,194,004 of record NW_020838000.1, read on the forward strand.
TATACAAACAGCTCATACAACTCAACAACAAAAAAACAAACAGGGCTTCCCTGGTGGCACAGTGGTTGACAGTCCGCCTGCCAATGCAGGGGACACGGGTTTGTGCCCCAGTCCGGGAAGATCCCACATGCCGCGGAGCGGCTGTGCCCGTGAGCCATGGCCGCTGAGCCTGCGCGTCTGGAGCCTGTTGCTCCGCAATGGGAGAGGCCACAACAGTGAGAGGCCCGCGTACCGCAAAAAAAACAAAACAAAAAACCCCACAAACAACCCAACTAAAAAATGGGCAGAAGACCTAAATAGACATTTCTCCAGATGACATACAGAGGGCCAACAGGCACAAGAAAAGATGCTCAACATCGCTAATTACTATAGAAATGCAAATCAACACTACAAGGAGGTATCACCTCACACCAGGCAGAATGGCCATCTTTAAAATGTCTACAAATAACAAATGCTAGAGAGGGTGTAGAGAATAGGGAACCCTCCTACACTGTTGGTGGGAAGGTAAGTTGGTGCAGCTACTGTGGAAAACAGTACGGAGTTTCCTCAAAAAATTGAAAATAGAACTGCCATATGATCCAGCAATCCTGCTCCTGGGCATATATCAGGACAAAACTATAATTCAAAAAGATACATACACCCCTATGTTCACAGCAGCACTATTCACAATAACCAAGACACGAAAACAACCTAAATGTCCATCGACAGATGAATGGATAAAGAAGATGTGGTACATATATAAAATGTACTATGCTATGCAGCCATAAAAAAGAATGAAATAATGTCATTTGCAGCTCAAGCATGACTTAGAGATCATCATACTAAGTGAAGTAAGTCAGAAAGAGAAAGGCAAACACCATATGATATCATTTATATGTAGAATCTAAAATAGGACACAAATGAACTTATCTACAAAACAGAAACAGACTCACAGACATAGAGAACAGACTTGTGGTGGCTAAGGGGGAAGGGGGTAGGGGAGGGAGGGATTGGGAGTTTGGGATTAGCAGATGCAAACTATTATATACAGAATGGGTAAACAACAAGGTCCTACTGTATAGCACAGAGAATTATATTCAATATCCTGTGATAAACCATATTGGAAAAGAATATAAAAAAGAATGTGTGTGTGTATATGTATATGTATAACTGAATCACTTTGCTGTACAGCAGGAATTAACTCAACATTGTAATCAACTATTTTTCAATTACATACATAAAATTTTGAAAGGTTAATGCCTTAACAGGTGCAAAAACTATCCGGTTTAATTATTTATTTTTGGCAGAAGTCTTATGCTCCTAAAGAGAACACATCTCTAATTACTTTCAGGGTTTAATCTCTAGTTTTTCTCTGCGGGTGGAGTGACACAGTATAGGGAGCGCTTGCTTGGCAGCATTCTGGAACTCATCTTGGGTTGTAATAAGCTTCAATTAAGTCCATGATAGGACACAGGTGCTATAAAATCCAACATAATTTTGGCCTATATTAATAGTAAGATAGTTTTCAGACTTGGACAAAATCAGACCACCAAGTCTCATTCAGGGAGGGTTAGCCCACCAGGCATTCGAAGTGTGGGGGTAATCCTGGTTGTCCCATCTTACGACACTGACAAGTACTGACAAGGCACTGACAAGCCAGAGCCTTCAGAAAATGAAGGGACCCAATGAGGGAGGGACCACCTCATCCTGAATCTCGGGGGTTTGAGAGAAGATACAACAGTGCCCAAGTATTCACAGGGATGCTGAAGGAGAAGGAATAGGGTATGTCTGTGCTGCTTTGAGGGCATCAGTGTAATCAGTGGGTAGAAGTCACAGAGATGTAAGATGCTATATACTGTACAACAGAACACAATTACATGATGGTGGAGGAGGCTGGCAATCTAGTGGGAGCACAAGAAGTGGGATCTTATGACATTGTCATCCTGTAAGGACAAGCCTCACAAAGTCTCCCACACCCATTTAAGGGAAACAGCTTCATTCACAGATTCTGCCACTGCAAATATGGCCACCACAATGCCTTCTGCCCCCATCCAGGCATGCTGCAGTGTCCACTAAGAGGTGGGTCCACTTCCCCAAAGCAAAGAAGAAACCACAATGAGATGGTAGGAGGGGCACAATCACAATAAAATCATCTTACACACCTGCCAGGTGGGCGACCCACAAACTGGAAAATAATTATATCACAGAGGTTCTCTCACAGGAGTGAAAGATCTGAGCCCCACGTTAGGCTCCCCAGCCTGGGGGTCTGGCATCAGGACGAGGATCTACCAGAGCATCTGGCTCTGAAGGCCAGCAGGGTTTGATCGCAGGAGCTCCACAGGACTGGGAGAAACAGAGACTCCACTCTTGGAGGGTGCACACAAGGTCTCATGTGCACCAGGACCCAGAGGAAAAAGCAGTGTTCTCATGGGAGCTTGGACCAGACCTACATGCTGGTATTGGAGGATCTCCTGCTCAGGTCAGGGGGTGGCTGTGGCTCACTTCAGGGAAAAAGATACTGATGGTGGTACTTCTGGGGAGTACTTAATGCTGTGAGCCATTTTCTCACCAAGACCTGGCTCCACCCAACAGCCTGTAGGCTCCAGTGCTGGGACACCTCAGGCCAAACAACAGGGCGGGAACACAGCCCTACCCATCAGCAGACAGGCTGCCTAAAGTCTTCCCAAACCCACAGCTGCCCGCTAAACACACCCCTTGACACAGCCCTGCTCATCAGAGGGGCAATACCCAGCTCCACCCACCAGTGGGCAGGAACCAGCCCCTCCCACCAGGAAGCCTGCACAAGCCTCTTAGAACAGCTTCATCCACCAGTGGGCAGACAGCAGAAGCAAGAACTACAACCCTGCAGCCTGCAGAACGGAAACCGCAATCACAGAAAGTTAGATAAAATGAGACAGCAGAGGAATATGTTCCAGATGAAGGAACAAGATTAAAACCCCAGAAGAACAACTAAGTCAAGTGGAGATAGGCAACCTACCCAAAAAAGAGTTCAGAGTAATGACAGTAAAGATGATCCAAGATCTCAGAAAAAGAAAAGAGGCGAGGATCGAGAAGATACAAGAAATGTTTAACAAAGAGCTAAAGATCTAAAGAACAAACAGATGAACAATACAATAACTGAAATGAAAAATAGAAGGAATCAATAACAGAATAACTGAGGCAGAAGAATGGATAACTGAGCTGGAAGACAGAATGGTAATCACTGCTGTGGAACCGAATAAAGAAAAATCAATGAAAAGAAACGAGGACAGTCTAAGAGAACTTTATGACAACATTCACATTATGGGGATCCCAGAAGAAGAGAGAGAAAGAACCTGAGAAAATATCTGAAGAGATAACAGCTGAAAACTTCCCTAACATGGGAAAGGAAACAGACACCCAAGTCCAGGAAGTGCAGAAAATCCCAGGCAGGATAAACTCAAGGAGGAACATGCCAAGACACATAGTAATCAAACTGACTAAAAGCAACAAGGGAATTCCCAGAAGGTTATCAGCTGATTTTTCAGCAGAAACTCTGCAGGCCAGAAGGGAGTGGCACAATATATTTAAAGTGATGAATGGTAAGAACCTACAACCAAGAAAACTCTACCCAGCAAGGCTCTCATTCAGATTCAATGGAGAAATCAAAATCTTTACAGACAAGCAAAAGCTAAGAGAATTCAGCACCACCAGACCACATTTGCAAAAAATGCTACAGGAACGTCTCTAGGTAGAAAAGAAAAGCCCATAACTAGAAACAAGAAAATTATTTATAGAAAAGCTCACCAGTAAAGGCAAACATACAGTAAAGGTAGGAAATCATCCACACACAAATATCAAAACCAGCAACTGTGAGAAGAGGAGAGTACAAATGCAGGATACTGGAAATGCATTTGAAATTAAAAGACCAGCAACTTAAAACAATCTTGTTTATACATAGACTGCTATATCAAAACCTCATGGGAACTGCAAACCGAAAATCTACAATAGATACACAAAAAAGAAAAAGGAATCCGAACACAACACTAAAATTAGTCATCAAATCACAAGAGAAGAGAACAAAAGAGGACAGGCAGAAAAAAGACCTACAAAAACAAATCCAAAACAATTAACAAAATGATGATAAGAACATACATATCAATAATTACCTTAAATGTAAATGGATTAAATGCTCCAACCAAAAGACACAGACTTGCTGAATGGATACAAAAACAAGACCCGTATATATGCTGTCTACAAGAGACCCACATCAGACCTAGGGACACATACACACTGAAAGTGAGGTGATCAGAAAAGGAATTCCATGCAAATGGAAATCAAAAGAAAGCTGCAGTAGCAATATTCATATCAGACAAAAATAGACTTTAAAATAAAGACTGTTACAAGAGATAATGGAGGACACTGCATAATGATGAAGGGATCAATCCAACAAGAATATGGAAGAATTGTAAATATATATGCACCCAACGCAGAAGCACCTCAACATATAAGGCAAATGCTAACAGCCATAAAAGGAGAAATTAACAGTAACACAATAATAGTAGGGGACTTTAACAACCCACTTTCATCAGTGGACAGATCATCAGACAGAAAATCAATAAGGAAACACAGGTCTTAAATGACACATTAGACCAGATGGACTTAATTGCTATTTTTAGTGCATTATCCAAAAGTAACAGAGTATATATTCCTTTCAAGTACACATGGTACATTCTCCAGGATTGATCACATGCTGGGCCACAAAGCGAGGCTCAGTAAACTTTAAAAATTGAAATCATATCAAGCATCTTTTCCAACCACAACACTACGAGATTAGAAATCAACTACAAGAAAATGCCTGTAATAAACACAAACACATAGAGGCTAAACAATATACTATCAATACTAAACAACCAGTGGATCACTGAAGAAATCAGAGGAAATAAAAAAATACCGAGAGATAAACGAAAACGAAAGCATGATGATCCAAAACCTATGGGACGCAGCAAAATCCGTTCTAAGAGGGAACTTTATAGCCATACAATCTTACTTCAGGAAACATAATAATCTCAAATAAACAACCTAACTTTACAACTAATGCAACTAGAGAAAGAAGAACAAACAAAACCCAAAGTTAGCAGAAGGAAAGAAACCATAAAGATCAGAGCAGAAATGAATGAAATAGAGATGAAGAAATCGACAGATAAGGTCAATGAAACTAAAAGCTGATTCTTTGAAAAGATAAACAAAACTGACAAACCTTTAGCCAGATTCATGAAGAAAAAAAGCAGAAGGACTCAAATCAATAAAATTAGGAGTGAAAAAGAAGTTACAACTGACACCACAGAAATACGAAGGATCATAAGAGACTACTACACACAACTATATGACAACCACGAAGAAATGGACAAATGCTTATTATTAGCAAGGTACAATCTTCCAAGACTGAACCAGGAAGAAATAGCAAATAGAGCAGACCAATCACAAGCACTGAAATTGAAACTGTGATTTTAAAAACTCCCAACAAACAAAAGTCCAGGACCAGATGGCTTCACAGGTGAATTCTATCAAACATTTAGAGAAGAGTTAACACCTATCCTTTCAAACTATTCCAAAAAATTGCAGAGGAAGGAACACTCCCAAGCTCATGCTATAGGCCACCATCACACTGATTCCAAAACCAGACAAAGATACCACAAAAAAAAGTAAATTACAGGCCAGTATCACTGAAGAACATGGACACAAAAATCAACAAAATACTAGCAAACCGAATCCAACAATACACTAAAAGAATCATACACCATGATCAAGTGGGATTTATCCCAAGATGTGAGGATTCTTCAATATCCACAAATCAATCAGTGTGATACACCACATTAACAAATTGAAGAATAAAAACCATACGATCATCTCAATAGATGCAGAAAAAGCTTTTGACAAAATTCAATACCCATTTATGATAAAAACTCTCCAGAAAGTGGGCACAGAGAGAACCTACCTCAACATGATTAAGGCCATATATGACAAACCTACAGCTAACATCATATTTAATGGTGAAAACCTGGATGCATTTCCTCTAAGATCAGGAACAAGACAAGGATGTCCACTCTCACCACTTTTATTCAACATAGTTTTGGAAGTTCTAGCCACAGCAAGCAGAGAAGAAAAAGAAATAAAAGGAATCCAAAATGGAAAAGAAGTTAAACTATCACTATTTGCAGATGACATGATACTGTACATAGAAAATCCTAAAGATGCTACCAGAAAACTACCAGAGGTCATCAATGAATTTGGTAAAGTTGCAGGATACAAAATTAATACACAGAAATCTATTGCATTTATCTACACTAACAACAAAAGATCAGAAAGAGAAATTAAGGAAACGATCCCATTTGCTGTCACATCAAAAAGAATAAAATACCTAGGAATAAACCTATCTAAGGAGGCAAAAGACCTGTACTCTGAAAACTATAAGACACTGATGAAAGAAATCGAAGATGACACAACCAGATGGAAAGATATACCATGTTCTTGGATTGGAAGAATCAATATTGTGAAAATGACTATACAACTCAAAGCAATCTACAGATTCAATGCAATCCCTGTCAAATTACCGATGGCATTTTTCACAGAACTAGAACAAAAAAAATTTTTTTTTAATTTGTATGGAGACACAAAAGATCCCGAATAGCCAAAGCAGTCTTGAGAAAGAAAAACGGAGCTGGCAGTATCAGGCTCCCTGACATCAGACTATACTGCAAAGCTCCAGTGATCAAAACAGTATGGTACTGGCACAACAACAGAAATACAGATCAATGGAACAGGACAGAAAGTCCACAGATAAACCCATGCACTTATGGTCACCTAATCTATGATAAAGGAGGCAAGTATATACAGTGGAGAAAAGATAGTCTCTTCAATACATGGTGCTGAGAAAACTGGACAGCTACATGTGAAAGAATGAAATTAGAATATTCTTTAACACTATACACAAAAATAAACTCAAAATGGGTTAATGACCTAAATGTAAGACCAGATACTGTAAAACTCTTAGAGAAAAACATAGGCACAACACTCTTGGACATAAACTGCAGCAATATCTTTTTCGATCTGTCTTCTAGAGTAATGGAAATAAAAAGAAAAATAAACAAATGGGAACTGATTAAACTCAAAAGGTTTTGCACAGCAAAGAAAATGAAAAAAAAAAAAACCCCAAAAGACAACTATGGAATGGGAGAAAATATTTGCAAACAATGCTGACAAGGGCTTAATTTCCAAAATTTACAAGCAGCTCATGCAGCTCAATATCAAAAAACAAACAAACCAAAAAGTAACCCAATCAAAAACTGGGCAGAAGACCTAAATAGACATTTCTCCAAAGAAGACATAGAGGTGGCCAAGAGGCACATGAAAAGATGCTCAACATTTTTAATTTTTAGAGAAATGCAAATCAAAACTACAATGAGGTATCACCTCACACCAGTCAGAATGGCCATCATCAAAAAGTCTACAAACAGGGAACTTCCCTGATGGCGCACTGGTTAAGAATCCACCTGCCAATGTAGGAGACATGGATTCGAGCCCTGCTCCGGGAAGATCCCACATGCCACGGAGCAACTAAGCCCATGCACCACAACTACTCAGCCTGCATACTAGAGCCCATGAGCCACAATTACTGAGCCCACGTGCCAAAACTACTGAAGCCCATGCACCTAGAGCCTGTGCTCCACAACAAGAGAAGCCACCGCAATGAGAAGCCCACGCACCACAACGAAGAGTAGCCCCTGCTCACAACTAGAGAAAGCCCGTGTGCAGCAACAAAGACCCAACTCAGCCAAAAATAAGTAAATAAAATAAATAAATTTATTTTTTAAAAAAGTCTATAAACAATAAATGTTGGAGAGGATGTGGAGAAAAGGGAACCCTCCTACAGGGTTGGTGGGACTATAAATTGGTACAGCCACTCTGGAGAAGAGTATGGAGGTTCCTTAAGAAACTAAAAACAGAGCTACCATATGATTAAGCAATCCCACTCCTGGGCATACATCTGGAGAAAATCATGGTTCAAGAAGATACATGTACCCCAATGTTCAGGATTTTTATGAATTGCCAGCATGAATTCTGTGAGTTTTACAAGTTTATTAAACTATGTTATATCCTTTTCTTTGCGGGGTGGCTGCTTGTGTTTGTGTATTTGTGTGTGTGTGTGTGTGTGTGTGTGTGTTTGACAGTTTTACTCTTTTTGCTCATTTCATCAGGAATATGGGAAGGAAGTTCTGCAATGATTTTTTTTAATTTTTAATTTTATATTGAAGTACAGTTGATTTACAATGCTGTAGTTTCACGTGTACAGCAGTGATTCAGTTATACATATACATATATCTATTCTTTTTCAAATTATTTTCCCATTTAGGTTCTGAAAATTCTAATAGCCCACCAACCTGGAGAGATATAAACTGAGTGTCTTTCTCCTTTTACTTCTGTTTGATGGAGAAGAAGAGATGATGGGACAGGGGGTGGGAAGAAAGAGGTGAGATGGAAAAGTTAGGAATGGGGCTGACACACAACTAGAAATCTGGACACAATATATAAAGCAATGATTTTCAGATAGTGCAAGACAGGGAGCCCTGGGAGAAGGGGTATGGACACAAGGTCCAGCTCATTGCCTGGAGAGCTTCCCAAACAGAGCCCAGCAGCCCCTCTTTGGAGCTCAGGGAGGCAAAGCAGCTGCAAGGGTAGTGGTGGAGAGGGAGGGAGGGCTACAACAGCTGTAAATATACAATAGGATATTGTATCATGAGCACAAAGGGAGGGAGAGGATATCATGAGCACAAAGAAGAGAAGCAGGAAATTCAAAATAAAAACTCCACCGGACAGGATTAATGGCAGATTAGACGCTGTAGAACATACAGCAGTATTGTTTGAAGACTAGAAGACTTGAAGACTAGCATTGCTTGCAGCACTAGAAACTATTAAAAAAAAAAAAAACAGCAAAAAGGCCTAAACAAATGAACAGTGCATCTGTGACTTATGAGATAGTATCAAGCAGTACATATGTACAAATGGAGTCACAGAAGGAGAGGGGAGAAAGGGTAAAACAGAAAAAATTTAAAGACACTATGGCTGAAAATTTTCCAAGTTTGATGAAAACTGTAAATCCACATATAGAAAAACCTCAAAGAACTCTAAGCAGAAGAAACATAAAGAAAGCCACACTAAGGCCCATCAGACCCCAACAAAAAGATGCTCAAACCCCATACACTTATTAGACTTGCTAAACTGATAATAACAAATGTTGACAAGGGTGTGGGGTAACTGGAACTCTCATAACACTGCTGGGGGGAGTTCACAATGGAACAGTTCATAAAGCAGTTTGTAAAGCAGTTGGCAATTTCTTATAGAGTCTGACATACACTTACCATATGAGCAATTCCACTCATAGCTATTTACCCAAGAAAAATAAAAACATATGTTCACACGAAGACTTGAATGTGAATGTTCATTGCAGCTGTATTCTTAATAGGTAAAACCTGGAAGCAACCCAAATGTCCATCAACTAGTGAACATACAAAGTGTGGTACACCCATAGGATAGAATACTATTCATCAATTAAAAGGAATAGCTTACTGAAACATACATCAACTTGGATGAATCTCAAAAGCATTATCCTAAATGCAAGAAGCCAGGCACAAAGTTTATTACTACACGATTCCATTTATGTGACATTCTGGAATGGGTGAAACTAGAGATGGCAATCAGACCAGCGATCAGCAAGGTGGGGGAGTTTACTACAAAAGGGCACAAGGGAACTTCTAGGGATGATGCTCTATCATCACTGTGGTAGGTTGCCTGATTATATACATTTGTCCAAATTCATTGAACTGCGCAGTTAAAATTGGTGAATTTTATTTTATGTAAATTATACCTCAGTAATGCTCATCAAAAAAGAGAGAATGGTGCTATCTAATGAGTGTGAGGTCTTGAGGGCTGGCTTCTGAATTAAAGAAGCAATCAGAAGTCTGCGGGAATGAATTACACCCTCTCCCCAGTTATGCAGCAGAAACCCTAGAACAGGACATTTACAAACTCTGAGAAAGCTGGGTCCAAGTATCCGAACAAAGGCTGTCTATGACCCCAGCTGAGATTTCTCTCTTCTCCGCCATTCCCTCAGGCTACAGAAAAGCATGGGCGATTTCTTGGACTGGTGGTGAGAGCGAACCAGTTTAAATATTGAGCTTAGAGCAAGCAACATGGGAACTACAGTCTGGACCAACTGGTGATGTTTAAACATGGATAATGGAAAACTAACGATATGCCTAACTCCCCACCCAGAAATATTAAAAAGTGCTAACTCATCTTTCGTAGCAGTAGGGCAACCAACAAAGCTTATAACTGAAAGGTATAGCTTTCAAAAACCCAACAAAATGACTCCAATTAACATTTTTCATAGTCTCTTTTCTTAACCTCAGAGGGATTTTATAGGAAAGAAAAACCTCTAGGGTAAAAATTGTTCAGCAATTCATTTAGTTTCTTTATGGTTTGCTTTTTTCCTGTTAAATTAAGTGAAGTGAAACTTAGTACTTAAAAAAATTAAATAGAGAAATTATAGTAGGATTCTATCTATTGATATACCTTATTTCATAATAACTGAGACACTAGTACTTATGAGACATACATACCACTATTTTATACACCACTAAGGAAGAAAATCACTCCAATTTAACTAGGCTACAATGCAAAGATGCCATGCATTATAAGATACACACCAATATCAAAGATGTGAAAAACGAGAAAAAAGTATGACTCAGGATCAAAAACATGTATCTCCATCCATCCGTCCACATGCATAGAAAAAGGTTCCTGGAATAAGGTCACTTACATTTAATAATAATTATTTCTCAGAGAGAGGATCTGAGGTCATTTTAAAACTTATCTTTTATACATTAAAGAAGTTCTTTAAAATGAAGACATATTTACAAAAACAAATGAATGATTTTTATTCAAAGAAAAAAATGACTGGAAGTAAATATGCCAAGACGTTAACAGCGGGTCATTCTGGATGTGGAATCAGAGGTGACATTTCTCCTTCGTTCATTTCTGTATTTTAAAGCAACTCTTAAAGTTGAAAAAACTAAACAAAGCTAGCAAGGACTCATGAAAACTGGGCTGGACATCCTTGGACGAAAGGAGTTTGTGGCCGGGCGCCTGCTCTGGGGGTGACCCATCACCCCGGCTCTCACACTGCAAGTCCTTCACCCTGCGATGATTGGCCACCCTACCTCCCTTGTTGTTCACATGAGTGGGGTGATTCAGAAGGAAAGACACTTCTGATTTGACTCTAGAGTGGTGGCACTCAATTTTTTAGGGTGCCTGCGAATCCCCTGAGGAACGTGTCACACAGCCAGATTCCTGTGTCCACCCCTGAGATGCTGACCCAGGAGGTCTGTGGTGGGGCTTAGGAGACTGTGTCTTAAGCACCCGGGTGATTCTTACACCTGGCCTCACAGCTCCGGGGCTCCCTCAGCACGTCTGGAGGGAAAGTCTGGAACCTTCCCCAAGCCTCTGTGCCCCCATGAGGGCACCCGCTGCCAACTACATACCACACAGGGCCCTGGAGGGCTGGACTCCCTCCAAGCTCTGTGCAAAGAACAGGTGGTGAGGGGAACTCAAGGGACCCATTCCTTCCTGCCAGGAAAAGGCTGGGAGCTCAACTCAGACCCAAACTCATGTCTAAAACTCCACCGGCACTGATTCTTCTAAAGAAAGTTTAAACCTGAGAAATATGCAGCAATGAAAAAAGCCCTCCTCTTGCACAGAAAAGACACACAGACCTCTCCAACTCTTCCCCACTCAGCGCTTGGGTTCCACCATACTCAAACATCAGCTACAGCAACTACTACACTGGGAATTTTAAAAAGATCTATTACCCTGTTCTATACGTTTGTTTCCATATGTACGTAAGTCTGAGGTGCTAATTCTATCTCCTGGACATAATTCAAAAGAAAATAGTTTCCTCAGTGTAGCTGTTTGGTTCAATTTCATGTTTCTAAAACCTGAGCCGTTACTTTATGTCAGCTGTTTTTCATGAATATGTGCGCCAGCCTCCCATTTTCAGGGGTTCTTAGCCCAGTACTTCTCAAACTGTAATGTGCATAAGAATCCCCCGGGATCTTGTAAAAAGGCAGATTCTGACTCAGCAGGCCTGGGGCAGGGCCCGGGAGTCTGCATTGTGAACAAGCTCCCAGGTGAGGCCCAGGCTGCTGGTTCCTGGACCAGAATGGAGTAGCAAGGATAGCTGACAGATGAAAAGTTTGCTCCCTAAGTCTGTTTTGCCTATAATAAAATAAAAGTCAAACGAGCATTTGTTCCTATCACAGGGCTATAGACTACGATGCAATTTTTTCCTGAGGTTTGCAGGAAATTGGTAGTGTACAACCCCATCTCTGGTTGGGAGTGAGTCAGCAAGTTGTAAAGCCGAATTCCTCTTCAGTGTAAATTTTCCTATCTGCTGTTTACTGAACTGCAAATGATCAGAGTTAAATACTAAGCAGAAGATCCAGAGATGGAAAAAAGTACATGTGTAGGAAGGGAAGTATTTGAAGAAGTTTAGAAAATGACTTATTATAAAAATGAGTAAGGGTTTAAGATGAGAAAGTGCAAGTTGGCTAGCTTTGAAAGGGTGACTTTTCATTAAATTAAATCAGAAAACTGTTGTCAGCTGCAGGAGGGATCTTTTTTTTTTTTTGTCTAAATTGTAGTTTATTATCATCTACACGTATGTATTTCCCAAATTTTTTTTACATGAGTATATGTTACTTTGAAAATTAGGGATGCAGGATGGGTCTTTTAACTTGAAGGGGAACATAGAAATTAAAAGAGGCAGCTGTGATAATGTCTTTTGAATTCAACTGAGAAGAAAGTTTGGAGGGTGAACCGGAGAGTAATTTTACATTGAGCTGTCCAAGGCCCAGAGTGAAATCATGTTTCTGTGTTATTATTATTCAGGGTCCCAAACACTGAGATAAAGAAAAGATCAGAGAGACAAAATGCAAATAAAGTTCCAAGGCACATACATAACGTTAGTTTTAAAGTCATGTCATATTATATATACCATAGAGAAAAAGACTGGGAGAATGTACAGCAAAAGACCCTGGACGGTGGGACTATGTTTACTTTTGGTTATGCTATTTTGACATTTTCTATAATGAAAAAATATTACTTTTATAATAAAACTAATAAAAGTTAATTTTTTAAAATGGTCATGCTGAGATAGGAAGATGGAAGGAAAGGAGGGAAGGAGGGAGGGAGGGAGAGAGAGACAGACAGAAAGAAAGGAAAAGAAAGAAAGAAGGAAGCAGATAAACAAACAGATATAGATGGTTTCTCCCTTGAAGGGAAATTTTTTTCAAATAGCAATTCCTTTACATATTTCTTTTGATTATGCCCCCCACAATTCTTTCCTACTTCTTCCCTGGTATCATATTGACATTAAGGCTGTGATTATACTTTAAAGCATTGAATGAAATCTGAAGAACTAGAATCTTCAAATTCCCAGTCATTCCTCTGTAATCAATGCTTTCTATTTCACAGGTAGCAACTGGCATTTATGAACTTTACGATGCTTTAAGGACGAAATGCAGATCCTTTCCCTTCTTGGCAGAATCCACAAGGTGCCCCTGTTCTCCCTCGGAGCTGCACTGCCCAGCTACTGTGCCCGCAGCAGACTCTCCAGAGAGCAGAGTTCTCATTCGATTTTTGTGACCATGCCATAGCTTCAAGTGGCTGGTAATGTACAGTGCAGGAAACGGTACACTAACAGGAAGAAACATGCTGAACAAGGATGCAACATCACTAGCATCAGAAACAACTCGGAAAATACCTTTAAGATGGTAATATTCCAGGTAAAGCTCTCCACAGCTTTCTGCAGTTTGCGTTCCTTCAGACCTTCCTTGGTGCCTATGCTGTGCAAGTGTTCATGGAATTCCATGGCTGAAAGAAACAGAAAGACAAAGGATATTACTTCCCCACCCAACCTGTGGTAATGAGCCGGCAATATTTCTTTCTCTAGGTACAGCTGAAACGATTCCAACCTCCACTGAGATTTCATAAAGTGCCTATTTAAGAATGTAACAATGGGGGAAACACTGCAAATTCACGGCATCCGTGAGGCAGAAGGTGTCTTAGAGGTGGGTGCTCATGGACTGGAAGGGCTGCAGGGCACAGGTGATCATCCTCATTCTTACGTTAGAGATGAGATGTCTGAGGCTCAGCCAGGTTCAGAGACACTGAGGCTGTGGAGGGAGCAGCACAACAGCTGGACCAGAATCCAGGTCTTTGGAATCTCAGAGGCAGATTTCAGCTCTGCCAAGGACACGATGTTGGCAATTAGGGATGAAAAGAGTGCAAAGCAATGTATTTCCTGTCCCAGTAAAAGTCAATCTGAGGTCAGACCCCAAGCCTGCTGTAGAGGGGAGGGGATGGGGAGAATGCCCAAGAACTCTAACTCTGAATAATTTACATAAACAATGCATATTCCCCATCATCATTCAAAATAGCCTGAAGGCAGGAGTGGCGTGACAGTCCTTTTCCTGGTTTAATATCATTAAAACTCATGGGAAGTTTTCATATTCATCTGCAGTCACTTATCCCATCCCTGGCCAATGGGAACCCCGCAGGTGGGTTCCTAGGTTCTTCTGAAATCACTAATTAGTCTTTGATATGTCCCTTGCTTTCCAGCACAAGATGTTCTAGACCTACCAAGTACGTTTCTCATCACAGACATGGAACCAGGCATTTCTCCAGGGACCTCTGGACTCTTACAGTGGGGAATGGTGTTTAAAGACCACAATCTGGGGGCTAGGAGTGCACATTGTTACTGAGTTTCCACTGTTTTCTAGGCCTTTATATTGAACAGATCTCAGGTACATGGAGGTTTTTTTGTTTGTTTGTTTGTTTGGTTGTTTTTTTTTGCGGTACGCGGGCCTTTCACTGTTGTGGCCTCTCCCGTCGCGGAGCACAGGCTCCGGACACGCAGGCTCAGCGGCCATGGCTCACGGGCCCAGCCGCTCCGCGGCATGTGGGATCTTCCCGGACCGGGGCACGAACCCGTGTCCCCTGCATCGGCAGGCGGACTCTCAACCACTGCGCCACCAGGGAAGCCCGGAGTATTTTTTTTAAGGGAAGAATAAGATCTTACTCATACTTCTAATTCAAATTTAAGTATACAGGAATTTTACATATTTTAAAAAATCTTATGCTTATTTCTTTTCTCTTAGGTAGACAATCTTAATTCTTAACCACACAAACATAACCAATAGTAAGACCGCTAAATACAATTTAAACTCTGCATTTTTTTTGTCCTTAGAGTATCTCATTGAGAAGGTACAGAAAAAGTATTGTGTTCTAAGCTCTGTCAGAATAATTATTTTCTTTATGTGGGTATGTCACTTAACAAAGTATAATTCCCTTCATTTGTTTCCTTCCCCCCCCCCCATTGTGTATGTGTTGGGTGGGAAGTGATTTTGTTTTTTTGGATATAATTTGTTTTATGATTCCAAAGTCAAACTACATATCAGGGTGCATTCAGGTAAATCTTACTTTCTTCCTGGTCTCCTCGGACCCCTCCCTCCTCCTACACATTTTTCTTAGTTTTATATTTATCTTTTATTGTCTTGTTTCTCCTTGAAAATCTAAGCAAATGTGTTCATATAACCACAATCCTCCCTTTCTTGCACAAAGGTAGCATACCACGCACACTGCTCTGTACCGCGGTTTTTCTCCTCAGGTAACTACGTAGTGGAGATCACTCCCTGCCCGTGTGTCAAGCTCTTCTTCACTCTTTTTCTAACACCTACACAGGCTCCCACGTTGTGTGGATGAGCCAGCATTTATTTAACCAGTCCTCACTGATGGACATTGTCTCCAATCTTTTGCTATTACAAATAATGCTGGAGCAGCTGTAATTTTTACAAGACGTTTCCGGCGTCCTTTCGTACATTTTTACTGTTCAGTTGGGCATCCCGATTTCTAACTCCCTTTCTATGCAACATCGTTTCAGAGCAGCTATTTACGTCGTGACTGACAGTAACTTTATTCCTTAGTGTCTTTAAACAGTGACGGAGAGTTGACACAAAGGATAAATACAGTAAGCTGCCGATCTAGTCTTCCTTCTTCTCTATTTTTTCCCCTCCTCATAGGAACTATGGCCCTAATTCCTGTCATGCTATTAAGGCTTAAGAACCTCCCTGGTTTCAAAAAAGAACAGTAACTAGTAACATTCATTACATTGCCTAGGAAACTACTACACTGACCACTCTCCTTTAATTCAGCCTCTCTTTTGCCAACACCCCAACCTGGTCACTAAACCCCCTCCAGCGCACTGCTGTGTGGCCTGGCTCACATGGCGGGGGCTGCATCCCCCATATCTAGTTCTGACTTTCCTGGATGTACTTAGCTTAACAGATGGGAAAAATAGACAAAAAATAATAACCACGAGTAGGTGGCGATGATGTTCTAAAACCCAGGATTTCTGCTAGAGTAAAACACACACACACAACGTTTCCCTGATCAGGTCTGAGAGACTCCCTGGTGTGTGCTGTGATGACTCAGACCCACTTCCTAGAACACGGCCAGGTGAGGCCCCGATGGTAGGACCCCGATGGGTCTTAGGTTTTAATACGTCAGCACAATCTGGATATCAGGACCTCAATCGTTAATATTCATAATGTTTCTATTTCGGATAGTCGGGAAGCATTATGGTCTTATCAGCATCACTGAGGCTCAGCAGATGGACGTCTAGACTGGAACACGGGAAAGAGAAGAGACACAGGAGAAGAGGTGGAGCAGTGACTCTCTGTGTAACAAGAAGGTATAGAGTTGTATGGCCTCCGAGGGGCGTGGGAAGGGACATGGTTGTGACGTTATCGTGGGACCGCACCATACAGCTGCCTGACCAGAAGCGGGCTTTTTGAGACGCTTTCTTATTACAAATCTCAATACTGGCACAAAGATGTGACACAATAGTCCTGGCGGATTTGTCAACCACCCAGATGTACGCCTGGGAGCCTCTCGCCACTGGAGGCAGTTGGCTTAACTCGCCTTGCTGACCATCTGACCACTAAGGTGATGAGACAGTGACCGGAACTGCCCCGCGGGGCTTCACTCCAACCAACAGGTAAGAACCTGCAGGTAACACAAGCACGGAACAGCCGAAGGTGGGAATGCCGAGCTCAAACAAATATCTGTCCTAGATTTTAAGAAAGCAGCTTTCAGAAAGTTCAGAAGAACACAGGGCCAGAGGCTGCCTTGAGAAGGACTGAGGACTCAGGGAAGAAACACAGTCAAGATGATAAAAAATGATACCGATTAGGATGAAATGGAGAAACTCTTTTTTTTTTTTGGTCACACCGCGCAGCTTGCAGGATCTTAGTTCCCTGACCAGGGATGGAACCCACAACCTTGGCAGTGAAAGTGCGGAGTTCTAACCACTGGACGGCCAGGGAAGTCCCATGATGAAATGCAGAAACATTTAAGGAAACAAGTATAGCTGTCTAAAAACCTCATATTCTACATGTCTATGAAAAAGTGAGACAATTCCTCCCATCCTCCCCCTCTTAAAGTATCTATAGCCCAATAAAAGTCCACAGGCAAGTGAAAAGTGTATTATTAATGAAGCTCTTTAAAAATGGGCACAAAGAGGGGCTTCCCTGGTGGCGCGGTGGTTGGGAGTCCGCCTGCCGATGCAGGGGACGCGGGTTCGTGCCCTGGTTCGGGAGGATCCCACATGCCGCGGAGCGGTTGGGCCTGTGGGCCATGGCCGCTGGGCCTGCGCGTCCGGGGCCTGTGCTCTGCAATGGGAGAGGCCACGACAGTGAGAGGCCCGCATACCGCAAAAAAAAAAAAAAAAAAAATGGGCACGAAAAGGTGATTAGTTGAAAAATGGTAAAGTTACGTTAAAAATATAAAACCCCACATTTAAAAAAGTGGTCAAGACCATCAGTCCCGTTACCATTTATTTCATTGTCTGGTTTGCTACATAACACACCTGTTTCTTTAAAAAGATTTTCATATTATTAACTTATAGACTAATCTTTGCAAACATTCCGCCAATCCACTTATATGTAGCATATGTTGATTTTATTTTTTAAGGAAATAAAAGGATTCTCAACTTGATCTATACAGCATGACTGTACTTTTCACTGCTCCCCTGTGATATGCAAAGTCCAGGCCAAAGACATGATCAAGGGAAACAAAAGACAACTCACCGGGCACTTTACACCTACTATAGAGGAAACTTGGAAAGAGGCTATAGAACTTTCCCGAGGAAATGGTAAAGAAAAACTTGAATATTGGTTTGTCTGAGCCCAGTGGCCTAAGGTTTCCCAACTATCATGCATTATTTCTAAACAAGAATCCCAGCCCTTAATATGAGCTCTTGGTTCCATGTCCTGGCTATTGTAAATAGAGCTGCAATGGACATTTTGGTATATGACTCTTTTTGAATTAAGGTTTTCTCAGGGTATATGCCCAGTAGTGGGATTGCTGGGTCATATGGTAGTTCTATCTTTAGTTTTTTAAGGAACCTCCATACTGTTCTGCATAGTGGCTGTATCAATTCACATTCCCACCAGCAGTGCAAGAGTGTTCCCTTCTCTCCACACCCTCTCCAACATTTATTGTTTCTAGATTTTTTGATGATGGCCATTCTGACTGGTGTGAGATGATATCTCATTGTAGTTTTGATTTGCATTTCTCTAATGATTAATGATGTTGAGCATTCTTTCATGTGTTTGATGAATGGATAAAGAAGATGTGGCACATACATACAATGGAATATTACTCAGCCATAAAAAGAAATGAAATTGAGTTATTCGTAGTGAGGTGGATGGACCTAGAGTCTGTTATACAGAGTGAAGTAAGTCAGAAAGAGAAAAACAAATACTGTATGCTAACACATATATATGGAATCTAAGAAAAAAAAATGTCATGAAGAACCTAGGGGCAAGACGGGAATAAAGACACAGTCCTACTAGAGAACGGACTTGAGGATATGGGGAGGGGGAAGGGTAAGCTGGGACAAAGTGAGAGAGAGGCATGGACATATATACACTACCAGACGTAAGGTAGATAGCTAGTGGGAAGCAGCCACATAGCATAGGGAGATCAGCTCGGTGCTGTGTGACCACCTACAGGGGTGGGATAGGGTGGGAGGGAGGGAGACGCAAGAGGGAAGAGATATGGGAACATATGTATATGTATAACTGATTCACTTTGTTATAAAGCAGAAACTAACACACCATTGTAAAGCAATTATACTCCAATAAAGATGTTAAAAAAAATATATGAGCTCTTGGGATGGTTGTGTGTATCCAATAATTACACTGTGAGGTAGAACAGTGCAGGGGTATCAGACAGGCACTGACCCTGTTCTAAGGGAATACAAGGGGAGAGAGAATGAGATCATGTCATGGAACTGGGTCTGCCCAAATATAACAAAGAAATCTGATTATATGTCAAGATGCGAACTGCATTATTCCCTTGATATTAAATTACCAGGAAATCTATTCTAACATGTCACAGGAGGTCTTCACACCAACGGTGCATATAAGGAACCTGTCTGGGTTAGATGTTAAGTAACGTTCTCCCAATTTCCCAAATTATTTTCAGCGAAGAAACATTAGTCCAGTGAAAACATCCTTATCTTATTAAGAAACTTAGAAGCAGCATCTCTTCTCCGCCTGTAAGTCAAACCATCTGTCTGAAGAGCAGAGTTTTAAAGTAGATGGTGAAAATCAGAGAACTAAAAACTTGAAGACTAAGTTACCACCTTCCTTCCCCTGCCCCCACGAAGACGCTAAGTTGTTTTCATTTTAAAATTTCTTGTTCTTTAGTTACAGTTTGAAGGTGGTGGGGTTAGGAGCCAGAGAAGAGACAGACAGACAGACATGGGCAAGACAGTCACGATTCTACTTTTTTTTTTCTTTAAATGACTGGCCCAGCTCACATATACAAATATCTATTTCTAAATTATTCTATCTCGAACAAGATTATTTTTTAATGTTTTCTAGTTTCACCTTTTTTAAAAAAGGACTCCAATATGAAACAATCGGGAATATTTACTTGAGGAGATAAACCTGAACTATTATCTCAGATTTCTTTAACAAGTGGATTTTTCACAATAGTTCTCTATTTCTGTAATCAGTAGTCAATATTCATAACACTGAGATGCAAAAGGTCTCATCATTTTGGATAATGAAAGTAATTTCTGATGCTTGAAGTAATAACACTAATTGGTCAGCCAATAACATGTATTGATCAAACTCCCATGTACAGGGCATTTGACCATCTGCTGTGTTGAGTCTCATTAAGACCCATTACTTACACATGCTGAACACTGTAAAAAGCTACAGACTTCTAGAAGCATGGGGAGAAAGCCAGGGTAAGGGGACTAGTGCTTATATTATCTGCTCACTGACAACCATTTCAGAAAGAAATCTTTATAACTTTGTTCTGGAATACAATGGCTGAGTGTACAGGCCTTAGAGTAGCAAATAGGGCAACAGCATTACAACGATGTGAGAACATGTACAATTTCTGCTTTTTTTAATCGATGCCAAAATAAACTGTAGGTGCAGTAGCAAATTAGGATTTTTGTATGAGGACTCATACTATGAAAGGGAGATTCTGTAGGCATGCAAGGACTATGTATTACAAAGTGAAACTTCACAGAATAGATTACAAACAACTGGTAATGTAAAGATTAATCTTAAGAAATAAATAACCAATCAGAAAAGCTGAAATTTCAGAAAACTTGAGGACAACCATTCTGTGTTTTCTCCTTAGTGAGTAGAGAGAAGATGAGAATAAACACCTCCTCTGAGAGAGCTGACTGCCCTTGTCCCTATTATAAAACTGTAAACAGTTATGTTGAAAATTTACATAACAAGGAAGAAAGGGAGCTCTTATCATTTCCTGCCCGAGTGTGCTCAGTGGAGTGACAAGAATGCTGAACTCTGATTAAAGAAAGGTGATCTGGGGGTGCCTGTCCCCCACAGACGGGGCCCAGGAGCAGCCAGCACGGCTCAGCTGCGGCCTCGGGGTGCAGGCTGGGCCTCAGAACGCCTGCACCTCCTATTAATTTGCTCAGGAATAAGACCTGGTCGCTCGTGGTGACGGACCTCTGGGCAGCTTTGGGAGGTTAGTTCTGCTTCCCGCCTTCTTACTAACTACACTATCGATTCCACAGACAGGCAAGCATCCCTTTGTACTTACACAAAGTAACTATCTGATTTTTGGCATGTCCCTTGCTTACCAGTTACCAATGTGTCTTTTGCCTGCCTCTCTACGTTGCTGATACTTTAGGGTGACAGGCCCTGCACTTTGGGACGGGGACCATCCGTCTACACAGGTGCAGTGCCTAGAAGCCGCCCTCACAGGCAGGCTTGTAATAATGCTGTTAAGTGGAGCCTTTACAGTTCTTAAAAGGATAAGAAGATGCAGGAAAACCACCCAAACCAGCTCCTCCTGAGCTGGTAAAAGGGCGGACACTGCAGTTGTCAGACCACGTCGGTAAGTGAGGCAAGAGATACCAGCTAATTCTGGCCAAAGAAATTAACATCTTCGTTAAGTTTTAGAACACTTCACTTGAAAACCAATACTAACTAGGTAAACAGTCTTTTGAAAAACATGAGGTGATACAGTTTCACAGTGCTACATCATTTAACAGTCAAAATATATGGTGTGGGACTTCCCTGGTGGCGCAGTGGTTGGGAGTCCGCCTGCCGATGCAGGGGATGCGGGTTTGTGCCCCGGTCCGGGAAGATCCCACATGCCGCAGAGCGGCTGGGCCCATGAGCCATGGCCGCTGAGCCTGCGCGTCCGGAGGCTGTGCTTCGCAATGGGAGAGGCCACAGCAGTGAGAGGCCCGCGTACCACAAAAAAAAAAAAAATATATATATATATATATATATATATATATATATATATATATGGTGTGTTCAAAAGCATGAAAGTTTGAAGGCTGTGGGCATATTACACAAATTCAATGACATGCTTGGAAACATGAACTAAAACTTGGGGGAAAAGTCTAGAAAGCAGCAAATATCTCAAGCACAGCCCTGGCTGGGCCTGCTGGGTCTGCTCTTCTGTCAAGCGGATTGTCTTTGCGCCTTGGCTGCTCTGTGCCAAAGACCCTACAATTAGGTTCCTCCGACTCCGTGACCCCAAGTTTGTGTTTCTAGAAAAGAGCTGTGGGTTATTTTTCTTCTGGAATGTTAACCAGAAGAATGTATACCATTTTCTTCTGCAATGCTCAAATTCCTTTCTGGTAATGAACTTGAGAACCAGGGAAATAAACAGTAGGTCATCAAACAGCAGAGGAAGGGCAAATGGAAAGGCCATAGTCAGTGATTCCTGCGAGAGTGTAGTTCATTCTGCTCTAAAGGGAACAGAGGCACAGGCCACACAAACAAAACACAAGGCCAGGCCCTGGGCCCACGATGGACCTTTCCACTTATAGCCACAGGGTTAAATTTTAAAAACTGGTATGGCCACACAAAAGTATATTATTTGATTTTTATGTAAAGAACAATGTTTTAGAAATTTATTGCTTCTTTCCATGTCATCTCTCAAAAATTTAAACAGCTCAGATTTTTTATAGAGGGAGGTGCTTGTTTCACATAATTTTCCAATTATTGTTTCAAAACACTGTAACTTAAGTATTTTAAAGGGTTTGTTTTTGAGGGGCTTAAAGCTTAACGACAAAAGATGGAATGTAGTGCTGACAGATTATCATGTTTTAAAAAAATTAATAAAGAAGTGTAAAGATGATACGTAATTACATTAGCTAAGAACATTAGTGCAACTGCATATAATGGAATGTAGTAAAGAGAAATTTCCAGTCCTATAAAGTTTCCCGCCTCCCATCACAGATAAACCTAGATGAAAACCAAACAGCCATAAAAATAAAATAAAAATTTTAAAATACATGATACGTACAATACTAAGATATGAAGAAGAGGCTTTGCCTTGAAGGGAAGGGGGGCTCAGTCAGAAACATGGCAGCATTTCCTCTTTGATGGAAACAAACGGCATTTATTCATGCCAAACATGAAGCAGATGACCTTTCAAACATTCTGGATGGGATTTCCTATACCAATCTAAATGATCTGAATCGAAAATGTACCATGTAGCACACGGCTCAAAATTTTCAGAAGCAAGTATAATTTTAAAAAATACTCCATAAGAGACATATTGATCTTAAATTTATATACCTAAAGATTACTTTTTCAAAAGCAAATTTACTTAGCTATCCTAAAAAACGCTTTTATCACAAACATACCCAGTGCAAAAGTATTTCTATGTGTGTTGAAAATAGAAACCAAAATCATAGGGTAGAATATTTCAAATGGTGACAAAAGAAATATATATTTATAATTTTAATTTATTTCAGATTTCCCAAGTTAGGTACAGTGAGCTATTTCCTGGAAGATGGAATTCCATTTAACACAAGTCTACCTGGGATCTCACTCAAGAGGTCAATTTGTCAAGTTTTACAAGTACCTCAAAATAATATGGTCTCATGTCCCAACATCAAAGTCCCTTGAGAACAAAATATGGATCATTTTTTCCAACGAATGTATATATAGAACGTGTTAAAATATACAGGCTTTGTAAACTATACGCTCTGCCCCCCAAACCCCAGGGGTCTGAAGTTCCGGTGTGCCTTCAGCACGTGGGCACTGACGCCATAATCTCCATGGAGACGCAGAAATGCCTCATGACGTTTCATATAGTTCCAGTTGGTAGTCTCTCTCTCTAGGCCTTCTTCCCAAACAATCTTGGCATTAGCAAAAGCCGAATTATTTTCAGATGGATTTTGAGCTGTTTAATCCCATTCCATTTATCTATCTGAGGTGCAATAGATAAACCAGGTCTCTTAAATATACCCTTAAAACCCAGAAGGATGCCACACCCACAGCATTATGCTTCGTGAATGGACTGCGCAAGGGGGGCGTGCCTTCCTCCGCCAGCGCTCCACCTGGGGAATCCGGGTGAGACGGAGGGGCATCCCTCGCGTCCTCTGTGGAATCCAGTGACCATGCCACCCTTCTAAACACGGGCCACGGGACTCACCTGGGCTGGGATCAGACGAGGAACAAACAGCAGACCCTCCTCACTCCACTGGGTTGAGAAACAAAACGGCCTCTTCACCCCAATTATACTTAAAGATGAGCTTTTCACACGGAGGACACGTGTGTCTGGATGGCCCTCGGAAGTCAGTCCTTTCCCCTCTACCAGTTGGGCACGATCACCCAAACACACGAGGCCCTCGGGACGCAACCCTGTCCACCTCTCCCTTTCTTTTTATGCCTCTTATTTTAATTTTTGAACAGATAATATAGTCGCACGGCTCAACATTTAAAAAGTATAGACTGGTATACGGAGAACGACCTTTCCCTCCCCATCACCCAGCCTCCTTGGCCCCTCCCACTGGGCAACCGCGGTTACCCCCTCCCTGAGAGAGCGGTGCCCTCAGCAACTCTCAAGGCTCTAGCCTCCTGCCTCACCTTTTAAAACACATGAGCAGGGACTTCCCTGGTGGCACAGAGGTTAAGAATCTGCCTGCCAAGGAAGGGGATATGGGTTCGAGCCCTGGTCCGGGAAGATCCCACATGCTGCGGAGCAACTAAGCCCGTGCGCCACAACTACTGAGCCTGCGCTCTAGAGCCCACGCTCTGCAATTAGAGAAGCCACTGCAATGAGAAGCCAGTGCACCGCAACGAAGAGTAGCCCCAGCTCACCGCAACTAGAGAAAGCCAGCGCATAGCAACAAAGACCCAACACAGCCAAAGATAAATAATAAATTAATTAAAAAAAAAACACATGAGCAAATAGCACACACTGTTTGCCTTGCCTTTTTAAACTATGTACATATACATACACACACACACACATATACATATGTTGTTTCATCTTTATGTGTATATAAGATCTTCCTTATATAGGTATATATATGTAGTCTGTGTGTCTGTGCAGGTGAATATATACACATACATATTTCTTTATTCTTTTTGAAGGGGTAGCATAATGTCCCATCATATGGATCTATCGTAACATATTTGACAAGGACCCTCCTATTAAACACTTAGATGTAACATCTAGGCTGTTCTCAGTGTTATAAAGAAAACTCTATACACATGTATTTCCCCAAATATGTGATCAAATCTTTAGAATAAACTCTAAAAAAAAAAGGAATTACTGGTTCAAAGTGTACATGATTCGTAATTCCAAAATTTACTGCCATGTGGCCTTCCCTAGGTGTGGACCCAATTTATACCCCCTAACACATAATGTGACAGTTCCCAGTTTCCCCTATATGCCCACCCATCAGTCATGATCTGTGTGTGACGGAACTCTGGGGTCTTTGATATGAACGTTTGGATCTGATGCGTGAAAAGTGGCATCTCCTTGAAACACCTCATTCTCCAGGAGATCACGGCAACCTCCTCCTACCCGTCTGGCTGCACCCTAACCTCCGGGGTCACTCTCCTGTGTCTCCCCAACGTCCAAACGGTGGAAGCCCAGGGCTCCGTCTTCTCTATTCATTGTCACTGCTTAGAAGAGCTCGGTCTCCAAGCTTGAAAGACTTCTTTCGTGCCCATGGCTTCCAAATTCATTGCCTCCAGTCTGGACCTCTCTCTGAACTTTAGACTTGGAAGTCAACCAGGCAGACCAAACTTAACACATCTACATCCAAACCTCTGATTTTCCATCTCAAACCCTCTCCCCACAGTCCTCTCCATCTTGGTAAAGAGAACCCAACCAAGAATCCTGCAGTCCTGCCCTCTTTCCTCCTGCCCCACGTCCAATCCGTGAATAAATCCCGATAGCCGTCACCACCGCCCAGATCCCCCCAGATCAAGCCGTTCAGGGGCCTGGATGGTTGCAAAACCTCCTGGGTGGTCCTCCAGCACCTGCTTTCGTCCCCACCCCTTACCCCCTGCTTATCGGATGCAGCCACTCTTCTGCTCAGACCCTCAGGAAGAGCTTCCATCTCTGTGAGAGGAGAGCTGGCGTCCTCGCAACAGCCTGGCCCGTTGTCACCTGGCTCCTGCCCTCCCAGCCCCTTGCTCCCAACACTGTAGCCAGGTGGCCCGTCTTCCTGAAATAATCTCCTTCCGGATATCTGATAAGCTTGCTCTCTGCCTCCAATCATGCCTGCACAGATGTCACCGGTTCCCTGAGGTCCTGGCTAAGCACTTTATTCAAAAGAGCCGCTGCCCACCCCTGCCCCCGCCCTGTCCCCCTCTCTGCCTCACTGATTCCAAAAAACTCACCACTGTCGGACACAGTGAGCGTTGTATTTACTTGCTTTTTTATTTTCTGTCTCCCATGACTCGACTTCAGCTTTGAGAAGGCCAGAGTTTAGACTCTGCATTCATAACTGTCCCTCTACCTGTAGCAGGTTTGCATCGTTTATGGGTGAGTCTGGACAACCTTTCATTTTAGAGTCTTTTGAATTTCCCTTGTTGTGAACTGTGTTCATATTCTTTGCAAAGAATACAAACATGAGGGTTGTTGGCCTTTTTCAGACTGATTTTAGGAGTTCCTTGTGTTATTAGGGATATTAGCCTTTCCTAATACGTATT
Source organism: Aethalodelphis obliquidens (assembly GCF_003676395.1). Classification (NCBI taxonomy): domain Eukaryota; kingdom Metazoa; phylum Chordata; class Mammalia; order Artiodactyla; family Delphinidae; genus Aethalodelphis; species Aethalodelphis obliquidens. The sequence goes on from NW_020838000.1 coordinate 9,220,610, forward strand.
GCTAACATTTTTTTCTTAGTTTCTCGTTGTTGTTGCAGCTTTGCTTCTGATCCTTTTTGGCACACAGAATTCTTTGCACGCAGTCTAATCCATCAGAGGGCTGTGTGTGTGTCTGTGTATGTGTGTGTGTGTGTGTGTGTGTGTGTGTGTGTGTGTGTGTGTGTGTGTGTGTTTGAATGTTTTGCTGCAGCTTCTGGGTCTGTGCTATCTCCGGTCTGTGCCGCGGCCACTGCTGGCCTGCGCCTGGCTGTCCCTGCGGGGGCTCCTCTCCCGCCTGGAATTCCCGCCCCACCAGTCTTGCTCCCAAACCACTTTCCTGACTCAACTGCAGCTCCAAAACTCTGGTTCCGTGCTGACCCGATGGGTCAGTCACGGGCTGTGCTGCCCTCTCACCAGAGGACCAAGTCCCCTGTGCAGTGAGGATTCCGCTTGCGCCTCTCCTGCGCTCGGCCTGGAGCCCTGGGGCGGGGAAGTGAGGTCCCCAGCCTCCCTCAGACTGAGAGTAGGACCCTGATAAACGTCTGTGAAGAAACAAATGGACGAATAACCGTAGCATTCCACGTTCAATTCAATTCCACCAGTATTTACTGAGTGCCAGCTTTGGCAAGGCGCTGCTCTTGGCGTCGGTGGGAGATGATGTGAATTACAAAGCTCCCTGCTCTCAGGGAGTTTACATTCTAGTTGGAAGGAGACACACAATAACCCAGGGACGTAAGCAAATGATACTGTGGTTGGAAGGTAATGACTGCTATAGGAAAAAAAAAAAAAAAGTAGAGCAGGGCAGGAGCTCAGATGTGCCGGCTTGTTTTTAAGGTTTGAAGTTGAAGTAAAACATTCAGGTCTGAATTATTAATACAAACTCGTAATCATATCCTGGGATTGCCTAGATTTCCTCCCAACCCTTTCTTCGTTAAAGAACTCATCCATAGCACAGGGAACTCTACTCAATGTTCTGTGGTGACCTAAACGGGAAGGAAATCCAAAAAAAGAGGGGATGTATGTATACGTATAGCTGCTTCACTTTGCTGCACAGCAGAAAGTAATACAACATCGTAAAGCAACTATACTCCAATAAAAATTAATTAAAAAAAAAAAAACAAGAACTCACCCATTCAAATAACTCCTCCGTTTGGATGATACTAATTCTATCTGTAGACGCCACTCCACCCCAAGTTTTACTGCAGTTGCTTCAACGATGTGCTAGCTATTTCCATTTGACCCTCTGCTATGGTCTGTTTTGTGTCCCCCTGCCCGACCCCAATCTATATGTTGCAACCCTCATTCCCAAAGGGATGGTGTTAGGAGGTGCAGCCTTTGGGAGGTGCTTAGGTCAGGAGTATGGAGCCCTCATGAATGGGATTAGTGCTCTTTTAAAGCTCTACCCCTTCCACCATGTGAGGACCCTGCAAGGAAGTACCAGCCCCGAACCAGGAAACGGGCCCTCACCTCGCGATCCTGGACGCCCCAGCCTCCTGAGCTGTGAGAGCTAAGTCTCTGTAGTTTTAAGCCCTCTGGTCTGTGATACTTTGTTATAGCAGCCCGACTGGACCAGGACAGCCACCCTACATGATCCCAGGCCCAGCACGCCTGAACCAGACCTTCACAATCACCTCCCCCCTTCCCCAGTAGCTCAGGCCCCCACATTCCAGTGCTGTGTGGAGTACTGGAACACGGAGGGCACAGGAGAGAGATGGGTCAGTCAGTGAGTCCCCAGGCCTCTCCCAAACTATTTCATGACCCCACGGCCTATGGCAGATTCCAGAAGTGTTCAAGACGTTGGCAGACAGAGCTTGAAAGAAGGGCTTTACAACCAGATACATTTGGTTTGGGAAATGCTGAGTTGAACTAGGGAACATGTAGCATGCTGATGTGTCCTAAGAATCTCCAAAGGGGAATACGTTGTGTTATGAAGATTTGGTGATGAAACCCTTTGCCCCAGGAGCATATGACTAGCGTTCCTCCAATCAGGCTTTGGGCAATGTTGGCCTTAGAAGTCAACGCCAAACACTTTATCCTTGAATTAAAAGGCTCCCGCCATAGAACCCAACCTCTACTTCCAACCCTAATTTCTGCTGCTTCCCAAAGCAAACATTTCCCTTCGGACAGGACAACATACGTCATGGGCATGGAAAGCACATCTGGATGACGAAGCCTCTCCCCTCTGGCCCACCAGAAAAGCCCTGTCCCTCCGCTCTCCTCACACGGACCGTACATGCCTCTCTCAAGCCCCTAGTTCAAGCCCTACCCCCTCCCTGTCAACAAAACCCCTGGCCTGCTCCCTCTCTCAGACTCCACTTATACCCGTTGCCTAATCTACTGGCTTGGTTGTGTTTTATAACTTTAAATGGTAGCAGAGACCGTGCATTAGTTTTTGCACCTCTAATAAATACTTAGTACAGCACTAAACACACTCCACAGATGCGCGACTGCATTTTTCCTTTACTGTGTTAACACGTGTAATGACATATTTTTGACAAGGCACTGACCTATAATGAAAGAATACAGCTTAATTAAAATTGTTTCTAATTCCTTATTCTTAGAAGATTTACCGCTAAATATTGTTAAAACATTCTTAGAATGCATTTGTTCACTTTACCCACTGCAGTCCCTTATTTATATTATATCTCATATATCATATCACGTCATATGATTTGTATACCACAGAATTTGAAAGACAGAAAAAGCCTTAGAGACCATCTAGGCTATTTACTTCATTTTAAATCCAAGAATACCTAATCAGATATATGTGTGTGTGTGTGTGTGTGTGTGTGTGTGTGTGTGTGTGTGTTTGTGTGTGTATAAAACTTTCTGGTATTTGAGAAAGATGATTTAATTTACTGTGGACTTTACTTGACTTGTGGTTTTTCTCAAATTTAATAAACAAGTGTAATGGAATAATAACAAAAATGATTTTTATGGGAGTGCCAGAGTTGAAGGAAGCCTGACCCCTCCCCAGAAGATAATCTGCTGAGCTGCTGAGAGTTGCCATTTATTTATTTATTTGTTTGTTTGTTTGTTTATTTTTGGCTGCATTGGGCCTTCATTGCTGTGAACGGGCTTTCTCTAGTTGCGGCAAGCAGGGGCTACTCTTCATTGCAGTGCATGGGCTTCTCATCGCAGTGGCTTCTCTTGCTGCAGAGCACAGGTTCTAGGCACACGGGCTGCAGTAGTTGTGGCATGTGGGCTCAGGAGTTGTGGCTCACGGGCTCTAGAGTACAGGCTCAGTAGTTGTGGCGCACGGGCTTAGTTGCTCCACGGCATGTGGGATCTTCCCGGACCAGGGCTTGAACCTGTGTCCCCTGCTTTGGCAGGCCGACTCCCAACCACTGTGCCACCAGGAAGCCTGCGAGTTGCCATTAAGATGAAAAGTGATGCGTTCAGAGACTCTGGGTTTACAGGGGAGGAGGAGGCAGAGGAAGAAGTGACAAGAAAGCACAGCTTTGGGATCTGCGCACAGGACAGATATCCAGGGAGGTCACACGTCCGCCCATCTGCCTCCCCTTCACTCCTGGCACTGGGAAATGTCACCAGTGAAAGCCGTGCTGGGAAGAAGGAATCGCTCTCATCAATCCGGCAGGCAGGCACGGAGCAGTCACCCCTTGCAGGGCGGGGAGGGGTGGGGAGAGGCTCAGAGGTGAGCACGAACCCAGGAGGGGCCTCTCTGCTCCACCCTCTAAAGAGAGCTTCTCGTTCAAATGCACATTCCTGGGCCCCAACCTCCAGGATTCAATACTGGGGGGCGAAGCAAAGAAACTGCACTTTACACAAGTGTCCCTAGGAGACTCTGACCACACTTGTAGGAAATCCTGCTGCGATGACAGCTACGTGGTCGTCTGAAGGCAGGATGGGGTAATGGGCACCTGAGACGGTGGGGTATGGTGAGACAGCTGGTTCCTACAGACTGCCTGCTTGTTTAGCCTTCCTGCCCGAGTTGGCCTAGTTGTCACTTTTGTGATCATCCCTCTACCCTCCCTTACCATCAGCAAAGGTTCCTTTTGAGGGAATTAAGAAGGATGGGGCGGGGGGCAGGCTGGCCCACCGACAATGACCTTGCTACTTCCTGGCTTCTGTGGCTTCACTGTTAGTTAATTAAAGTGCCCAGGAGAGCATCTGGTGATTCTTAGAAGAGGAAAGAGGCCGAGGGTCCCAAAGGAGTTAAGGGTTCACATGTCTCACCTTCAGAGAGGTCACTCTTCACCTTCAAAGTGAGGCGTTAACTCTCCCCCTTGAAACGCACACTGACAGGCTGCATGCAACTCATGCATCCGTGCCATCGCATGGGATGACTATTTGATCTTCTCTTTTTAGGTGACTGTGATCAGGCCATTCCAAAATTGCTGCTTAGGCAACTGATCTGAGGTCACTGTATTCTCGAACCCGTGGGGCTATCGGGGACGCATACAACTCACTGTCACTTAGAAGGAGGAAAATGAGCCAGAGAGAAGTCGAGTGACTAACGTAATACCACACAGCAAGACATGGTACAGGGGGCCCAGGAGCCTGTGCTGGATCCCCAGGGAAGAACCTCTTACTTCTGTAAATTGGGGCTGAGAAACAGCCTGACATAAGCGAAGACAAAAGTTATAGGCTCCCAGGCTTCCTTTTGCAAACATTGTTAACGGAACACTGTGAAGTGTTTTCAGAATGACTCGTACAGATGATTTTACATTTGCTGTGTTGAGCCAGACAATGATGTTGAGCAAAGCAAGTGATGGATGGTGACAGGTTACTTATCCGGAAACCTTCCCTGCTAAGAACACACTGCAATCCCAGGAGTTTGCAAAACAACAGAGGTCTCTGAGCAATGTCATGTAGGTCTGCCTGGCATCCTGCTTGTTCTCCTCACACGGACGCGTCAGGCTCTCTCTGCTTTGAGGTAAGATAAATCTATCAAGCTTGGTCCCAGGGGAAAGGCCGGCAGACCAGAAGCAGCAAATCAGAAAGAGAACAAAAGAGTCATGTACAAACAGGCGGTGGGAAATGCAGCACGAACTGTAGGAGCAGTAGGGAGTGAAAGCCGAAGGAGAGGAGATGGAACTAAACTATGACCCCTGGGATGGGATCCGAACAGGAAGCCCCAGTGCACAGCGTAAGGGCCCTGAAAACTTAAGGCTCCTGGGGGCATCGCTGCATTAACCACGGCAAATAACCACCCTGGGTCATCGCAAGTTCAAATTACTTTTGGCAGCCCAATTTAAGAAAGCAGAGATGTGTAGCATCCATTACAGAAAAATTTCCAGTAAGCGGATTAAAATGAAGGGCAATTAAAGCTTTTGTTATTTCGAAAGCTGCCTTCCATCCCACTTTACTCAGTAATGATGCACCCCTGCCACGCATGGGAGCCCCTCAGAGCTTTCAGAATAGAAGCTTCTACTTCAACTTGGAAACAGCAGGGACCCGACTCTCCTGCCAGAAGAGGAGCCAGGCTCTCGCCCACTGGGTGCAGACACCACCTCTGCACCTGGCCTGCCCAGAAAGCCAGGGTGGCAGGGGTCCTGGGCGGCAAGCACCTGCCTCACCCACCTGGCCCCAAGCCTGGTGGGCGTGGCCACGCCTCCTCCAGGACCACGCAGGTCAAGGATTCCTGTCGCAGCTTCCACCGCTCCATCCCTTCCTTCCTCTTTCTTAAACTTAGTAAATTAAATTAAGTTTAAACTTAGCAGTGATTTAATGTTTGGCAGAAGGATGCATACACCTAGTTTAAAGATAAAGAGTTGTCACCAATCCCCCCTCTCCAGAAGCAGTTAACATTCAACCCCTTTAGCTGAGTTTGTTCCATTTTTGTGTATCTATGCCCCTATTGCTAAGTAACAGGCATATACTGTTTAGATTTTTTTCCCCAAGCATTACTTGTTAAACTGCCCAGATGAAGGATGAGAATTTGGCTATTTTCAAGCTCCCCACCGTCAGGACTCTCGGCCGTCTGGGACCTAGCTGCTCCTGAATCCAGCTTTCGGACAGCTCTCCCCTTTTATTCCCACCTCTACCCCGACCCCCAGCGGCATCTGCTGCCACCGGGTCCCAGCCTGCTGGGGTCTCCACGAAGTCAGACTGTGCCCCCATTCCCACCCGCTTCAGGCTCAGCTTTCTTGAGTCAGCTAAGTCAACTTTCCTTTTCCTGTTTCCAAAATTTTGTTGCTCCCATGTTCTTTGTCCTTTTAAGTTCTTTATTAAAAAAAAAAACAACCCTACTGTCATTTTAATGAGGCTCAGAAAGGAGTGGACATTAAATGCATGTTAATGCACCATCTTGGACAGGAAGTAAGCTACTGGCAGGAAATAAGTCATTGATTTCTTTTTTTCTTCCCAGAGAACAAATGCTTTTCCATTTAAATTCACCTGATGAAAACAGCCAATGCACCGAAGCAAAGCAGTCTGGACTACCTCCTAGATCACCTTCCTATTCTTTACGGAACAGATCGATTCAGTGACTAACTAAAATTCAAACACAGGCTGCCGTTTTGGGGCCATCGAAGGAGAGAAAGAGCTAGACATCAGAAAGTGGAAAAGATGTTTTCCCTGAAAGAATCCGGCTAATCTTTTATCAACTTTTATAAACTTTTGAAAAAGAACTTGTATGAACTTTGACAATGCTTCTCCCTCTGGAGATTCCGGCCCTGCCCCAGCCCCCGTGTGTGTTCCTTTCCATCACCCACTTGGATACTTCCTGGGAGAACAAGCATTTTTTAGACCCAGTAGGACGTGTGCTCGTTACTGCACACAGACCCGTTCCCGCACGGCCGTACCATCCACCACTTCTCTGTCTTTCTCACTCGCATGGCAGCCCAGATCCACTCGTCCCACACCCCTCCCCGCGATCCCAACATTCAGTCCGTCCCTGTCGCTGGCACCACTGGCCTCTGGCTCTGAGCAAATGCTCCACGTCCTGCCCTTCCCGTCCCCGCTTCCACCGCACCCAAGAGCCGGCGTCCCCCCCTTCTCAGTGGAAAACACTCCTCCACCCCAGGATGCGTCCACACGCCACGGCTCTCCCTTTCCAAGGTCAAGTGTTTCACAGCCACGCTTGATTCCTGCCCCCCTCACTTCCTGCATCCTTTATCCTGGGCTCATCTTTTAGCATCTTTCTCTCCGCCTCTTCACTGGATCTTCCATATTCCTAGGAACGTGGTTTTCTTATTAAGATTTCCCTTTAACCCACCAAACTTCTGTGCTGGCATATTCTCGTCTTAAAAGAGTGGGCTACACAGCCTGCCCCAGCTGCCCCTCACCTGGCTGCTCTCACCTCCCTTCCTGGTCCCTTTGGGTCCCTGTCTGCTGCGCGAGGAGCTTCCTGGCCCACCTTGGCTGTGGGTCTTCACTTACCGGCGTTCCTCACCGGCCTCAGTCTCTCCTCCCAATAACGGCCTCAGCAGACTCATTTCTAGCTCCAAAAAATCAGTTACACAGCGGGGAGTCTGAACCTGTCCCAACTGGGCACACTTTTCAACACGGGACTGGAGGCGGGTGGCGTGTAACTCTGTATTTTCAGTTATTTACGTGAAGGTTTGCCTAATAAGAATATAGGTTTGTGTTTAAAAGTGTGGAATACTTCTAAAATAATCCTCTCTTCCAGCACTTTGGTGACCTATACCTTCACTTTGTAATTGCAAGATTAAAGATCTGCAAGCAGAACAATTACTCACCAAAAGTAAAATCTTAACGCAAATGCTATTGAGCCCAACACAAATGAGCAGCTCTTCAGATGACTAAGAACGATGTGCCTTACGATAACTATAAACATAAGAAACAAAGATCAAGAGACTCTAAAATAAGCACTTGGGACAACAGAAGGGCTGTGTAGGCGGGCGGCAGTAATTATGAAACCGGGACATGATCGTTATGTGCTTCTGAAGGGCTTTCAACCCGAAGCAACTCAGACCATTACACAGCGGTTATCCCCACTCCTACCTCCCCAAGCAAAACCCTTAACAGACAAGACTCTTTAGCTTTTCAAATACAAGCAAATATATCCCTTACTGAAATCGAACAGAAAAACAACACGAAGCTGCATGATGCTAGACATTATCAAATTTCATAAGGCAAGGAAGTTGCAAAGAATTGCCAATAACTCAAATTGTTAAAGGAATAGCCAGTTCTTTCTTTCCAATAAATTGTGGTTTCAGATTCTAACGGTCCACAATTCTCATAGCAATACATGCATTTAATAGAATCGAATACTTCCTAAAAGTCAAATCACATTTAGCCAGTTAGTATCTGAGCGACTCCGCTGTGCAGATGTTAGAACAGATGTCACGGGTAAAACAGAGAGTCACTCAGCATGCAAGCCTGGTGCACGGGAGGTCACTGTCCCGTTTGGAAGATGGGACACGTTAATAAAAGACACAGTGACCGAAGAGGCTTGATCGGCTGAACCAGATACACGTCTGAAGGGCTGAATGGAATGGGTCCGGAACACACATCCCGGAATCAGGAAAGCCCCTGGGAGACTGATGAGATGAGAAGAAGACAAGGAAAGACTGGCAGAGAGGAGGGAGACAGAGGTCCTACCTTGTGGAAATCTAAGTGGAAACACACAGGGGATGGCAGAGGAGGTGGGGCAGCCCAAAGCCCGGCTGGATGAACAACCTCACATCTTCCTCACTGTTCCCGACAACCTCCAGCGGGTCCTGCCCACAACAGTCCTCTGCACACAGCTATTATGATGGTCACCTGAAAGCTCAGCTTCTCTCCCCTTCCACTAAAAAACCAGGGGTTCCCCACTGCCTCACAGGCCGAGTTCAGGCTCCTGAGTCACACACAGTAAGTACTCAATGCGTCTGACTGTGCGTGGTTACTTCCATACGTCCTGTTTGATTTGAAGGTTCTAGAAGACAAAAACCAATCTTGCTTATTGTTTTAAATATTTTGGTATGTAACAGCTCTTACAAGTATCTTAGGCATAGTACAAGTTCAAAACATATTTATTAAATAAATGAACAGATGACTTAATTCATACTTTTTAATATAACATTGGCAAAGTGGGTGGGCCAGTTGGCAATGACTTTGCATAGGAAGTTAGAAGTTTAGATTTGGTCAGCTACTCAATGATTTTGTATAGGGTAGTGACATGATAAAAAGTGGTATTTGACGTAACTTGCTTTAATTGTGGTCGTAAGTGTCCCAGAGAGGGCTAGAAGTAGAAAGATGACTTTGCTAATAATATTTTGCTAACAAGATGAGGATTTTTGTCTCTTGATTAGTCACTAACGTGCATATTCTTCAATAAACACCAAAAGAGAAATTGTCGCATGTATCTTTGCCTTTCATCTATTTTAAACGAGTTCATTTCTGAGGTAAGAGATGACTTTTTTTTACGGCTAGGTAACAGTTATGGCCTCTTGATTTGAAAGAACAGAAACCAAAAACCCTAGAAATTAAGGACAGATACTCTTATTTATGAATTACAAATATTCTCCACATTAGAACCTTCCAAATTGACACTCAAAATTTGAAAATTGAGAGAATTGCATTTTGCCTATTCTTATTACAATGCAGAACACTTGACTCTTTGGTTTTATCACAGCTAAAAATTACTGAGACGGTTGTTTATGTAAGTTGAATTTTGTAATCTAGTATAGCATTTGGTTGTGAAATGAATGAATTCCTCAGCATGTGAAAATGCCAGTGCATTGACAATTTCAAGAGGCTGTAACTGGTGCCCACGGAGGTGGAAGAGATTTAGCGCAGAGGGTCTCAATCTGGGCTGTGGCTTAGAAATGCTTGGGAACCTTTAACAGCTATGAACGTTTAAGCCACACCCCAGACCATGTCAATATATTTTAACAGCTCCCCCCAGGTGAGTCTATTATCCAGGTTTGAGAACCAGTGAATTAGTATTTTCTTTAGCCATGAAGAAATACTTTTTATATCTGGTTTTCTTGATATAGTATCAAAAAGATGAAATAGCTCAGGGGCAAACTACTAACTTTATTTTAAAGAAAAGAAACAAATTCTCACTCACCTGCTTTCTGACAGTGTACAATCTTTTCATACACAGCGTCTGCATTTTCAATCAACGCCTTGAGGGACTGGATCATCTGCAGAGGAAACATCCAGACAGGAGGTCACACAGACAGCTGGACACAGGAGGGTGCGCTCTCGGGCACGAGGCTCTTCCCCCAACGCGGCTGACGGGAGGCGGCGACTCGTCCCTCCATCTGACGTCCCACTACTCAAGTTCATGTGTGTACATGTTAAATGATACAGTCACACCTCCCCACAAGGGCTTAGACCAGACTGTGATGAGTGTATTCCTCGGGTGGTTAGGCTTGCACAACACTGGATTTGAACCTCAAGCCAGTACCTGAGCTCGTTTCAGTGTGAAAAGCTACAAATAAACATGTGTGCACATCCAATCTGTCCTTCATTTTAACAAAACCTCCTGCGTCACCTTACGGAAAGCTCCAGCACCTACGTGCCTTTCTCACCTCAGCCAAGATGCCTCCACCTGAATCAGTTTAAAGCTTAGGTTGAGGATCAAACAACAGCATTTCTCTGATGCACCACTAATGCTGTCACTCAAACAAGTAGTCTTAACGTGCCTATCGGTGATTTTAAAAATTCAGCGTTGAGTTCTTGTTCTAAATTGCATGTGCTTATTTTAGGAGCCGCGCCTGAATTAAGAAAAAGGAACAGGGTACAGCTGACCAATTATTTTACTCACCAAAATGCTGGGGAAAGATCTGTCTGAAGTAAACTTTTTGGCTCTAAAATCGCTATGAAAATGGGATGGCCAGCTTCAGTTCTCATGGCTCAAATGGGGACAATTATGATCCTTGCCATAACTGTAGACTCTAGCTTTTTGTTTTCGTTTTTAATTTTTATTTTATATCAGAGTATAGCTGATTTACAATGTTGTGTTATTTTCAGGTGAACAGCTAAGTGATTCATTTATATATATATCTATTCTTTTTCAGATTCTTTTCCCATATAGGTTATTACAGAATAGTAAGTAGAGATCCCTGTGCTATACAGTAGGCCCCTGTTGATTATAAGCTTTTTGTATTTAAATATTTCACATGATAATATTACTCATCTCTTTTACAGGGCCATTCTATTTTGTATAACAAATACCAATCCATCATTGTTCATTCCTTTAAATTCTGCCTTGTTTTTCTTTATAGTATTTATCACTAGCTGCCTTAGTAATTATTTTATAGAAACTAAATATACATAGGTTGGATTATTTCTATAACTCGAAGAACACCATATTTTATTAGTTATACTTATTTAAACTAAAGCATAATCAACACGCCTCTTAAGAAGTACACCAGATTCTTAAAGTGAGTCACACAGCATTTATCAACTTCCACTGTTCTAAGAAAATTACAGTAAACACTGTGAGGTTTGAAGGCCAAAGCAGGTGTTCATTTATGCCTTCATTCATTATTCATGGAAGGTGTCCTGTGGGCAGCCGCTGAGCAGAAATGGGGGGCAGGGTGACCTACAGGACACAGCCCCTGTCTTCAGGAAGTGCACAGCCCAGGGGCACGGCTCCCACTTAGAAAATTCGGTATTTTCACATTCGTTCTTCAAGATCTGAGTCATTCCTGCAAATTTAAATATTCTACTTTACAGCTTGACATATTGAACAGGCAGTGATAAAAATGAATAGTTCAGAACTCAATTACACTGATAGAAAGTCATTTGTACCATTACATAATTTGCATACTGAAAAGGTTCATACCATCATCAGTAACCTTCTTCAGCTCTGAGCCGAGCCAACGAGAGGCATCACAAAGCAAGGACTTCCCCCAGCAAGGATGGTGGTTGTCACAGCTCAGTATCAAAGAACTGGCCAACCGTGCCGCCACCATTCAGACAGGGGGGAAAAGCAACAAAATGAACCTGGTCATGAGACAAGTGGGCAGGACAGGAGCAGTAACAGAAGGAAAGCAAGAGAACAAAACAGCAGCATTAAGGCCAGACTCACGCATCCCAACAGCCTACGGGCGAAGGTGGTCAAAACAGATCCACATCCGGGCTGGGGTAGGCGCAGAACGAGCACAGATTTACATGGGTTCCTCAGCTTTGTCATCTAGGACAAGGTATGAAACATCACGGAGCCGTAATTTCCTACCTGTAAACTGAGCTGAATAAAAGACATTATGAGGGCTCATAATATCGTGGGGATTAGAGGAGAGGGTGCTTGCGGCTGGAACTTGCCAATGGTGAAGTCGCAGTGGACTCCGCACTCACCCGGGGGCCCGGCAGAGCTCCTTCTGGAAGCCCCCAATTAGCTGAATGAGTGTGCCTTCCTGTCCTGTTCTCACTGGCAATGTTTTACACACCCATTACTGATACTAGCTTTGTTGACAAGCCTGGTGTGAAGAAGCTCAGAGAAACAACAAATCGCACTATTCCTCTAAGAAGCATCTTCCAGTTTAAAGTATTGCCAAAGGTTAAAGAGTGCTGCACCTTTTAACTGTAAAAGACACGAAAGGCTTCAGAAACGCACGTCCACCTCCAGGGGCTAGAGAAGGACGCCGCCCTGCCCCTGTGCTCTGTGATGCCGGAGGACTGATCCTTTACTCTGGGGACAGTCATGCGCTGAGGCTGCACGTGTGGGACCCTGAGGTCGGTGCTGAGAACGCATGAAGAGCAGAATGACCCGGGGCCACGAGCAAACAGTAATCACATAAAACGTGGCAGTGCCACCGCCGCCCACGTGCTTCTGGGCGTGACAGTGAGACGCTCCTAAGCCAGGGCAGGGTAGCGGGACAGCTCAATACCAAGTCCTTCTCCCAGTAATGGGGGTGAATGTGTCCCCCGACTTATGTGCATTATATAAATTATGAAGGTGGCTAACACCCCAGGTGAAGGATGCAAACACAGTGAAAAGCCAGCCCCCCGGGTATGGAAGTGACCAGCGGCAGGTCCCTGCAGAGCGTATCAGAGGGGATTCCAGAGGCAGTCAGCCCAGGAGAGGTGGGTACCTGCTAACCAATCAGCAACTTTCAGACACAGGAAGAAAGAAAACCCACCCAGACCTTAGCAGAGATGATTCACTTCCCCACACCTGTCATGGAATGAGCGCATCATTCCCTCTGGGAGGAGGAACTGCCAGTTTATATCTTTTTATAGTTGCAGGGTACATATTTATAATTAAGTTTATATTCTTGCCCACAGATTGAGTCCATTAACCCTCCACTCCTGCAACATTCGTGTGAGTTCTCCTCGAGTAAAGGGCCCGTCTAGGTGTTGTTCAGGGGACTCTCTGGCCCGTGGGCTCCTGTAAGCGCACTTGGTTAAAGGTCCAGTGGGCCGAGAGGGCAGGACCAGGCCAGGCCGGGCCTCCCTGCCTGCCTACCCGGCTGGCTGAGGTCTTGTTCTCGCACAGCTGACAACTATGACTGAATGCATAGGGGTGCTGCCACTTGGGCTGGGTCTGCCACTCTGTAACGAGGTGCAATTATAAACAGTGCAAGTGTTGGCTGAATGAGTCAAAATGGAAGTATTTCAACGCCTCCTTGGCATCAGGTACGTACTTGGCGTCCTCCATTTCCTCTAATGCTCACCAAAGTCCACGGGAGGTGGGTGTTGGTGATGCTGCTTTCACAGATGTGAACACTGAGGACCCCAGAGCAAAGCCACTTTCCCAAGGTCACCTGCTGTGATGAGCAAAGGACTGTAACTACTGAACAGGGGGACGGGGATTCCGTTTGACTCAAAGCCTCTGCTGTTTCCACGATACCAGGAAGGTCTTGACCACGGGCAGCAGCTGAACAGGAGGAAAGCGCATTCCAACCAGGAGGATGGACAGAAGCATTAGGGAACGTCCTGGCTCCCGACGGGTGTTACACACAATATGTAGCATCATCTCAGCTACTGACACGGGCCCAGAAGTGTGTTTTTATAAAGTAATATTTCTATAAAGCACTTTGGGAAAACATTTTTTCAAATGACAACATTAAACAGTTTACTTGGCTCCACTGACCAATTCATTATTAAAAAACAGAAATCATTTATATTTCATGTGAAACCACTAGAATAAGCATCTCAGACTAGACAAAAGCAAATACGTGGGGAGTGACGTCAAGAGATGAGTCAAAGGGAAAAACTGCTTTAAGTCATCTTGTTTTCTCTGTATACATTACGGTAATATGTGACTATAACGCAAGGCCCGGTAGAGTGACTGGTTTTATAAGCATGATCTGCATTAATGCACATTTCATCGATTCACTTTACATGCACAGGTGTAAGTCTCAGCACCGAAATCAGACATCCCGCTGCCGGCCCGAGTAACTTACCACGTGGACCCTCATATTGTTTACAAAGTACAAGATGCTTTCAAATAGCTGTTGCTCATGGATTTCACATTAGTGTCCGGTTAACAGTACCTCCTAAATTTCTGGAACAAACGCATTAGGATAATCTATAGATTTAACATAGCCCAGAAACCCATTTCATAAATTCGATCAACTCTAAGATAAGGTTTTTTGTTTTTTTTTTAAAAAATAATTTTATTCATTTTTGGCTGCATTGGGTCTTCGTTGCTGCACGTGGGCTTTCTCTAGTTGCGGCGAGCAGGGGCTACTCTTTGTTGCGGTGTGCGGGCTTCTCATTGCGGTGGTTTCTCTTGTTGCGGAACACGGGCTCTAGAGCGCAGGCTCAGTAGTTGTGGCGCATGGGCTTAGATGCTCCTTGGCATGTGGGATCTTCCTGGACCAGGGCTTGAACCCGTGTCCCCTTCCTTGGCAGGCGGATTCTTAACCACCGTGCCACCAGGGGAGCCCCTAAGATAAGGTTTTAATATAGGTCTCAAGAAGATGGAAAGTAGGAAGTTTCAACTAAAGGCAAAGTAAAAATTAAAATTCATATTTTATTAAGCTGGAAGGAAACCAGAAATGCCTTCTGTAAGAATGCCCTGTTTTGAAAGTAACTCCCCATGTTAGTATAAGGCAAACGTCTCTGTTTATAGGTGTGATTATGAGAACCATTATTATATTAATATATTTTATATTACTAGATTTCTGTAGACTGTTTCTTTATTTTCTGTTTTGCAACCTGTGCTACACAGCCCTAGAAAGTGAGTCCGTTCACCAACGCTGAGAACGTAGAGAAAATAAAAACGAAATTCCCTCTGGAATCTGTCAGCTTTGGTGCTTTTTTTCTGTGTTCTTGAAAGTAACGTCCTCAGTTAACAATGCTACTTTTGTCTTTAACACTTTACAATAATTATTACTGTATGGGTGAAGAATTTTTGAACCAAATGCGGGAACTCTGGGATCCGAGACTTCTAAATTGAAATGCAGAGGTAACGTTTCCTTTCGCGAAAGCTTCCAAGTACAGCAAAATGTCACAGAGTTGAACTAATGGAAGAGAAACCATTTATAAAGTTATTGTTGGGAATTACCACATAGCTTTTTAATACTTGAAAATAATATAAAAATCACACATTTGAACTGGGGCATAAAAGTTGCACAGCTGTGGCGGTCTTTAGGCAGCTGCAGGCTGCAGTTAAAGCCCCTCCACCTCACACAGGCCGCTGTGCGGGCACCCCCCACCCGGGGCTGAGGCGTTCCAGGTCAGCGTCCCTTCCAGCAAGGTCACTAGGAAAACACTCTATAAACAAAAAACCGCTTCCAGAGTAATCTGTCCTAGTTTCCTCATGAAACCTGACTTCTACATTTTTCACCATGCAAATTATAGAAAATTACAGAAAAACAACCTATATAATAGAAAAATGAGAGGAATAACTCTGCCAGGCAAATATCAAATGATATCACTTATATGTGGAATCTAAAAAATAAATGATACAAATGAACTTATATACACAACAGAAATAGACCCAAAGACAGAAAACAAACTTATGGTTACCAAAGGGGAAAGGGCAGAGGGATAAATTAGGAGTTTGGGGTTAATATACATACACTACTATATATAAAATAGATAAACAAGAACCTACTATACAGCACAGGGAACTACACTCAATATCTTATAATAATTTATAATGGAAGAGAATATGAAAAAGAATATATATACAGCATATATATGTATAACTGAATCACTTTGCTGTACACCTGAAACTAACATGACATTGTAAATCAACTACACTTCAGTTAAAACATAAAGTTTTTTCAAAAAAGGAAAGAACTCTGCCATTTAGAAAACACTACTGGATTGTTAATGAATACGTAGAGAGGAGTGTACGTGGCCGCTGCCACACACCGACCTCCTTGCGGGTGTGATGGGAGGCGCCAGGACAGAGATCAATGTGCAATACCACTAGGCTCTCTAGACATTTCCACTTGTGTTAGAGGAAAGTAGGGAACGTGGCTAGAAAAGGGCCAGATTGGATGCGATACAGAATTACGATTTTTTTTTTCGATACGCGGGCCTCTCACTGTTGTGGCTTCTCCCGTTGCGGAGCACAGGCTCCGGACGCGCAGGCTCAGCGACCATGGCTCACGGGCCCAGCCGCTCCGCGGCATGTGGGATCTTCCCAGACCGGGGCGCGAACCCGTGTCCCCTGCATTGGCAGGCGGACTCCCAACCACTGCGCCACCAGGGAAGCCCCCGGAATAACGATTTTAAGCTGAGATGTGCTGTGATCAAGGTAGAATTTCAGGCTCTGAACAAAGAGTAAGGAAGGAATGGGGGATGGGGGTATGAAAGGGGGGCAGGACGCAGTGGGGCTGGGAAAGAGAGATGGGCTGGAGAGGGTACATCGGGAAGGACAGAGCAGGACCCGGTGACTGATGTGCTGTGGGCACAGAAGGAAGAGCCAAAGACAAAGAGGGTAAACCGGACAGACGAGGAGGCTGTGCCGCACCCGACCGCTGCAAAGTTTTTCCAGGTTTACACTGTGTCTCTAAGGTGTTAACTCATCCCGGAAGTGGAGTTCCGCCCCAGCTGAGCAGAGGAGTTGGCAGTGAACGGGGCAGTCTTTTGAGGATCTGCAGCAGCAGCTAGAAACCGTGGGAAAGCTTGGTTCTAGGGCTGGAAAATCGGAAGCTTTCTGCACCAAGGTAGCAGCTGAGATGAAAGAATGTCTACATCTCCGAGGGAGGAATTTTAAAGCTAAATGAGATGAAAACATCACAGCAACACGGCAGATAATAATAAGCAGAGGGAAGCTGTATAAGAGACACAGAAGGAGTGGTCAGAGGGGCAGGGACAGAACAAGGATGTTGAACATTTCCAGGGGTGGGAGGAGAGTTTCTGGAAGGTCTACAGTGTTAGGAGCTCCGGACTTGGTCATTTGGTAACTCTGGACAATAAGATGGCAGTACTGACAGTTCTGCTGTGTGACAGACATATTCCTAAAAATCACCACACTATAAAAAAACCTGTGTGATAAAAAACACAAGGTTTGTGGGGAAAATTGGGTCAGGGCACAACACTCAGAAATTCTGCTGTGACACATTACAAAAGGCAGGAGCAGAATACAAGTGATAGCACAGTCCTGCACATGCTACGTAGTTAAGGAACGCAAAAACGCAGCAGTGAGCGTGGCGTGTGGCACCCGACCTTGAAAAAGACCTGGAGGGAAGGGCTGCAGCTCTTGAGTTACTGTGAGTGGTGGAAGGAGGGGGTCTGATGTCTGGTGAGAGGTTATAACTGAGATGCGGAGGGCGCAGCGCAGGACACACCCGGTGATCTGATGTAGCAGCTGGTGGGTGTGTGAGGTGGGTGTGTACATTCAATTCACCCAGGTGCAGTTTCTGCGCTCGCTAGTGTTTCTTGCCGTCAAAACCGTGCACAGGTAAACACAAAATCCGCGTTCAGTTAAAATTATCCCTTACTGTATTGATCACATGCAAATAAATTTGCATGTTCAAAACAAGTGTTATAACTGACTATAAAAGGGAGAGTATTTCAAGATCTACGCAATTTTCTTGAGAAGTAAACTCTCAGTATCTATCATAGTCAACTGAAGTATGCTTTTGGCATCCTATAAGACCTCCTCCACACTGTATTCAACTATTTTAACAATCATTCCTTGCCAGAGAAGAGATGCCAAGTGCTGTGTAAATCTGGAGCAAATTATGAGCTAAGAGTGACCCAGAGTCCACATTCAGGAAGCCAAGAATTCTCTAGCTTTTCAACATGCTCTGATTCGTCATAAAGTTCACTGCAAAGCTAGGGTGGTAGGTACCTAAGGGTGAGGCACGTAGCTCTCCTGTTACTTACCTTTTATCTGAGCTGTACGCTGAATCTTCATGCACTATATTTCAGATCAAACCCTGTAAACTGAGATCCCATTTCACCTGTAAGTATCTAGCTGAATTTTCACATGATGAAAAGCCTCTCCTACCACAGTCAACGTCTCCATCTACCCCTTCTCACTCTAAATCAATATATAACCATATTCACACACTTAGAAAGGGCTGCATTTCACAGATTAAACTTCAAGTTTTAACTAAACAGTAGTTCCTGCAGTGAATTACCATGTCAATATAAAAGCAAAGAGACATTATGCTTATTATACACAGAGTAATACAGGTTTTGCCTGTACTCATCTAAACAGCAATTTGGATTCAGTATAAAATTCATGGAAATAAACAGTATCATGTAGTCAAAACAACCAGTTTATTGCTCTA
Organism: Aethalodelphis obliquidens; assembly: GCF_003676395.1. Classification (NCBI taxonomy): domain Eukaryota; kingdom Metazoa; phylum Chordata; class Mammalia; order Artiodactyla; family Delphinidae; genus Aethalodelphis; species Aethalodelphis obliquidens. Next base: position 9,239,155 of record NW_020838000.1, read on the forward strand.
GGTGCTTTCTTTTCTCCTAGTTGCTTTGGTGCCTAGTGCACTTGGGATGGACCAAACGTTTACATTGTGGGTATTTCTGAGAGGCACTTCCAGCATTAGCCACTAGAAGTCCTTAGTAATACACATTTGTAGGCTGGAGGAGAGCAGAAAGGAGCAAAGACAGAGAAAACACCATAAAGAGGAAATTAAGGAGGGGGAAAAAGAGCACTATATAGAGGAATAAAAGAAAAAAGAACAATAAAATCACAGAGCCAGAGCTTAGAGGAATTAAAACAGTGAATGCACAAGGGTGATCTACCTTATTAAAAACCATCCTTCAAATCAGATAAGAAATTTTTATTTTATGCAGACAAGTTAATAAACTATAAAGCCACAACCAAACCTTTACGTGAAAGGAAGTCACTCATATTTCTAGATGAATTGAGACTTAGATTACTAGAAGTCTCCATGTTCCCAAATATATTTAAATAGGTCAGGGCTGGTGAAGCTCAGTAGTGCAGAATAGCACAGGGAAAATAGAAAAGGGCTCTGGAAAAGCTGGGAGTTCCAATAAACCAAGAGATTAGTTACGAACTCAATGTACAGATTTTAAATGTTTATTCTACCATGAACTGTTGGCAAAGTTTTAAATGTTCTGCATAGTTTTAGTTTCAGAAGTACACAGAATGTCAACAAGTCAAAAAGAATTTTGGTTTTGATCTTGTACTGCTTCTGCTGCCGTATGATACGATACTCAGAGAAAACGAAAACTGTTGAAAATTGAGCAACAAAACAGAACCCAAACTACCCTAAAAAGGAATTCCAACGCAACTATAAAACTATCCAGAAAAACGATGTAATAACTCCTACCACTTCACATCACGCTGTGCTTTTTTCTGCGTAGACAGCACGTATATAGTAAGTTCACACGCACTCAAATGACAATAACCCTCTTACTTCTCCATTTTATGACCAACCTCACACAATCAGAAGTTTCCTTAGGGAAGAACTCGGGATGTTACATGTCATTTTGCACAGGATTACTGTGGGAAGCCTTATTCCACATTCTCATGCTCAACAGGCTACTTTATAGCACATGATGAATCATTCTGCACCACGGTGACCTCACGGGTGCACGCATACCCCATCCTCCCCAGGGCCCTCGGTCACGGGCAGCCTCTCGACGCTGTAAAACACTTCTCCGATTTTCTCAACTATAGTAGCGATGTGCTTACGTGACACCCTCGTACCATCTCAGCATGAAATTTAAGTGCACCTTGTGCTCAAATACCCTCTGCGGCCATGACGGCAGGAAAGGATATGAGTACGGGAGGGGCTTAGCAGCTGGGAAAGGAGCTTTCCACTAGGCCAGGAGGCAGCCAGGGTGTCCAGTGGGGATGCAGTCTACAGCCGGCCACTTGCTTCTGCTTCCAGTAAATGTCTGGGAGGAGGGAAAGGAGGGGCAGGGCACCACTGTGACTTCCCCAGTCTTCGAAGTTTTAAAGACTTTGAGTGCAGAGGCTACATCTTTGATGGAGGGGAGTGTCTCCAAAGAACTGATGAGACTGGTTTAAAACCTGGCCTAAGGGCTTCCCCGGTGGCGCAGTGGTTGGGAGTTCGCCTGCCGATGCAGGGGACACGGGTTCGTGCCTCGGTCCGGGAGGATCCCACGTGCTGCGGAGCGGCTGGGCCCATGAGCCATGGCCGCTGAGCCTGCGCGTCCAGAGCCTGTGGTCTGCAACTGGAGAGGCCACAACAGTGAGAGGCCCGCGTACCGCCAAATAAATAAATAAATAAATAAAACCTGGCCTAAGTCTTCCCTGCAGGAGAAAAGGGGAACTCGAGCTCGTTAAAGCCAACTACTCAGTGAGCAAGCTACTTCCGGAGACTGTATTAGGAACCTCTGGATGCTACATAACTCTTTCAAGAGACCAAGGACCATTTAGAGTTCTGACATGCTCATTGAAAACTATTATTATGAGGGACTGCCCTGGTGGTCCAGTGGTTAAGACTCTGCCTTTCAATGCAGGGGGCGTGGGTTTGACCCCTGCTCAGGGAACTAAGATCCCACATGCCTCGGGGTGCCGCCAAGAATTTTTTTAAAAAAATAAAAATAAATACAACTATTATTACGAAATTAATTAAATTTCAAAAGATACAGTTTGAATTAAACATAGTTTCACTTTTATTACCATCTACTTATATCAAGGTTTTTCTCCAAGGGGATCAAGGTGATTTTCAAACTCCTAATTAACAGACAGTAATTCAATCATAGTCTTACTGTAAGGTGTCATTAGTTTCTCTCAGGTCTGCGATAGCTAAGTCTAGATGTTAGTTAACAGAGGAAAGCAAGTGGAGACCTCTCTGGACTGAAGAGCATTATTTTTGAGCCCAGTAAAGAGTCTGCCGTACTCTGGAACAGCAGAGCTAGGAGGGGGGCAAGAACCACTCGACCAGCTACTACCATATTTACGGCCTTTCTGGTGTCAACCACAGAACTCACAGGCTCCTGCATCTTCCCCTTTCTGAGCAGAGAGGCAACTCCCCACGCAAGGTGGTGGGAAACCCAACCTTCTGCTTTTCACTTTGCAACTTTAAACCTGCCTTTATGAAATGGAGTAACCACGTCTCCATACATAGCAAAGTGCTGCGGTGAAGTTCGAGTGATGCTAAGATATACACACAGAGAAGTCTTAGAGCATCAAGAGCTGCTTGTTTCTCGCCTTTGAACTCATACTGACCTGATAATGAGTACCGTGTATTGAGAATTTCCTATGCCCTGGGCTACTTACACGTGATCTCACCCCCTGGGAGGTGGTGAGACCCTGCCGGTTCTACGGATGAAGAGGCGACGTGCCCGGTCGCAGAGTGCGCACCAGAGCAGGGACTTCTCACGCTCAGGGCTCATAGTCTCTGCTGGCACCACCATCCCCCAAGCCCCCCTCACCCACTTCCAGGGTGCAGGCAGGGTCCCCTTCCTCCCCCAGGTGCTAGTCCCAGCGTCTCTGTGCAAGAACGATATTGTACACACGTGTGCACACCCACGCCCACCTGCCCGGGGCTGTGTGAACTTACAACTGCACTCACGGAGATGTGTCCCTGGCAGAAACACCAGGGCACATGTCCTGTGCCCTGGGAGTCAGCTCACGGCGCAGGTGAGAGAAGGACCAGCACAAAGCCTAGCCCAGGTGGACCCACAGCCCGCGGATACTGCGTGCGGGGTCCGGGTTTCCTTCCCCGGGAGCACAGCAGTGTGGTACCCAGCAGGGCCTGCGAGCGTCGGGATGAGGGGTGTGACAACTGAGGGACGGTGGCGGTCTGGCATTCAGGGACTTCTCGTTTGGCCCACCAGGAGCCCATGCCCACCTGCTACCTCACGTGGCACTCAACTTCTGAGCATGCTTTGGAAAAGCATGAAACGCTCTTCGTATAGGAGCCATGTTCCCATCTCAGCGGCCTTTGCTGAATCAAGCTGCTCTCCTGTCTGGCCTCCTCTCCCCGTCATTCCTCAACCCTGGGGGTGTCTCCTCCTTAGGACCCATGAATCTTTAAGAGTAGGGCGTTGCAGACAGGGCAAAGAACCCTCTGGTAAAGGGCAGGGAAGACTGAGGATCTGAATAAGAGGTAAATGGTCTGGGGACCTGAGACGCTCGTAGCTTCCTTCCTCCCAGCTGTCCCAGGCCTGGCCTCCCGCCTCAGGCCCTGCCCTTCCCACAGGCATCTGGAGCTGTCCAGGAACCTCCTCTTCCTGGACGGGCGCAGGTGCCACTCACCGCCTTAGGACGGACACGGTGAGACCCTCTGGTACTGAGACTGGAAAGACAGCCACTCCACCCTCCAGCCGTCACCAGCCCCAAACCTAACGCTCCCAAGAAAGGCTTTCCGTGCACGCATAAATGAGCCAAGTTCAGGGAAATGTAGGTACTCCGGGACCTAGACGTAGGGCGGGAAGGACACCTGATATGTGCCCTCTAGATCAAGGGCATTTTCTTTCACTCATCCATTCATTCACTCATTCGTTCATAAATATATTTTGAGTGCCTGCCCTGTGGCAGGCTCTGTCGTGAGAATGCAGTGCTGAGTGGGACACACAGGGTCGCAGCCACCCGGGGGCTCAGATCTGGGGGAGAGAGAGAGAGAGGTACCTTAAGAAAAGGAATCAAACCAACGCATGTATAATTACAGGTTGTAATGAGTGTAAGAAAGCAGCAAAGACCCTCCAGCCCCACTCCCAGCCACCGTGGGAGAGGGTCTGGGTTGGGGCTTCACCTCCAGGTGGAGGTGGAGAGAGCTTTAAGTAGAATGTGGTTAGTACTGCCTGGATTTTATAATTCTAGAGAAAGCCCTCCTTCCCGCCTTAGGGGAAGGTGAGAGGAAACAAGGGGTTTTCAGAAGAGATGCAGAGCCTGCCCACCGGCTCCACCCAATTCCCCTTTCTCTGCCCTCCCCTCCCCTTCCCCTAACAAGAAATGCTTGACCTGAGCACGACTTAAACTCAATCCTTAGACGGCTCGTTTGTCGTGCCTCATTACCAAGCAGCGCAATCATGATTATACATCTCGCTAAATACATGTGAACTAAAGTTAGTTACAAATTTTACTGGATTATAACACAAGATTCTGGTCGACTGTCACCATTTTTCTGCTGCAATAGCACGCTGTCCTCATGGGCACTGTAAGCAAACTGGAATTTTCACAGGCTTTCCTTTCCTAGTTCCCGCCTCTGGTGTTTATAGTTCTGACCATCCAACACTAACAAGTAGTTTTACTTCTTCGGGGGTCCACTGCCTCTTCCGGGACAGAACTCAGGGGCCCTCCTCCTACTGGGGTAACAGAGGAAAATGATGTTCTATGGATCTACATTCAAATCGCACTAAGTACATTATTTAAAAAAGAAGAAGAAAGAAGACCTTTAAAGTCATGATTTAAGCTGGCCAAAGTGAATCTGGAAAGCAGGGCATCAAAACACCCGAAGGACTTTTTCCGTGATCCTCTTTTTGAGGGGTTGGCAAACTTCTCCTGTGAAGGAGCAGACAGTGAATATTTTAGGCGACTGCTCTCACAGTGTGAAAGCAGACACAGAACGCGTCATGAACGCGCTCTAACAAAATTTCCTTATGGACACAGAGGCTTGAATTTCATATGATTTTCACATGTCCTGAATTTTTATTTTTCGACCATTTAATATGTAAATGCCATTTTAAGCCTGCAGCCCGTACACAAATGGGTGGTGCCGGCCAGGCCCACAGGCCAGCGTTGCCCGACCCTGCTCTAAAACGCCACACCGCGCATCACCTGGTGATACTGGACTAAAAGTATTCCAGAGGATATAGTTTGACATGCTACATGCACATTTTAGAACAGAACATGAAAAATCAAGTGCGGTTGGTATTTTAAAAGCATAAACGTATGTTATATGTAAACGAAGGAGAAATTTGGCCACAGAGAATTGTAACATTGGTCAAAGGCTTTCACGGGCTTATAACACAGCTAGACGTTAGTTTTAGGAAGGCAGCTAAAAATGAGTAACTACCATCTTGGTTACACTTTGCTAAATACTCAAAACAGCTATCTCTATTCACAAAGACAGATTTTTTTTTTTTTTTTTTTTTTTTTTTGGCTTCTGGCTTTCGGCCACCAGATAAGTGATTATTCAAAGCTAAAATGATTTTGTGCCATATAATGACATAAATGATGGTGTCACTCCATTTAATCTCTCTCTGGTATAGGAGTATAATAATTATAAAGAAAACTAGAATAATCACCACTGGTTTCAAAGAAAATACTTCAAGATTTCCATAAGTCGATAAAGGACTTCCTGTATAAAATCTTCACATAAAGATCTATAAGAGTTAGCCCTAAAGATGTGACTAATACTAAACGTAGTAGGGAAAGAAATGTTTTAAACTACTTAACATGTTATTTTTAAGTTAATTGATAATTAAGCTTGTAGAGTTAAACTTAACTCTTAACACATCATACTGTCCACCCACTGAGTTGACTGGGAGAGTAATTTTCTTATGGTTCAGAATTTTAAATGCCTGAAGTTAGAAAAGACTTAAAAACCATTATTAAGTGCTATTTTTATCCCCGATAGATTCATGTGGTAGTAAAATCAGATTTCTGCTGTCAAGGGTGGTTATTTTAGTGGGGTGAGTGGCATTAATTATTTCCTAGCAATCTGGGGGAATATAAGTGAACAGAATGAAAACCAGGAACCGTTAAAATAGAATAATAAGTGACAGTTCCTGCGGTCCCCACTGGCACAGCGGTTAATGTGTATGGTGGAGAGTTACCGCCAGACAAGTGCAGCTTAGAGGGGTTTGGTGAGGCTGGGGGTGAGCCCTCCCCACTACACAAAAATAGAAATAATGAATCCGTAGGCAGTGCTGAATTTTATTTCTCTTATAAACCTGAGGTCAAATGTAACATATCAACAAAATATATGCTTAAAGCTTAGAAAGGGCCAAATATTACTGTCAGGAATACATCAAGTTGCAGAGAAAAATCACTACTGCCTCATTATTCAAAAGACTGTGGAAAAACACCTTTAAAAAATTTCTTCCAGGTCATGACTAGGGACATAAAAGACAGGAAAAATAGGTCAGAAATGAGTACATCCTACTGCCAAGAAGTGATGCCAGAAGGTGGCCCAAGTAAGTGTCAACAATTACATGTAGTACTCAAAAAAATTCTGAAATATATGAGCTTTCATATAAACTGGTTATTCTGATAGCTTCATTTTCATGGAGCAGATTCCATCTAAAGTATCCCATTTCTTAGAGAGTTGTCTTCTAAAATGTGATTGCACATCCAGAGACTACGTGTCCATGAAAACAGAGGAGACTCATCACTGCATTTACAAACCGATCTACGTACCACCACTAACAATTTTCTAGAGGTATCTGAGTAATTTCAATCTTTCCAACTCAACTCCGAGGGGGATTTGCAACGCTGCCGATTTTCTCAGTGGAAAAGCATTTGTTTCTCTAAACTATATAAGAGTGGGTGTCAATAAACCAAGTTAAGCTCCAGTGAATGGATCTTGCATTCGCCAAGTCAGGGAATGACATCAGAATATCGAGATGCTAAACAGTAAAATTCTGTTATCACCGCAACTTACATCCTTTGTAAACTTCAACCTGAATACAGACAATGATGGGACACAACGAAATATTAAACAATTCATCTTTTTGATGAATCTTTGACAGAAGAAAAATACTTCTAATAAAAAGTTCACGTGTGTGATTCTTACTGGTTAGTTGTAGCCAGCACTGCTAAAATAATCACACAGGCAAAACATCCCCATTTAACTGGCTGGAGAATGTTCTGAATCCCACGTGGAGCTGACAGCACGGGCAGCCGCAGGCTCAGGTGGCAAAGGCAGCCACCTTCCTGAGCGGGATGAAGAATCACCATGGGCTTCACACCCCCAACTCCCCATCTGGTCAGAAACCGCCACCCTAGGAAAACTAAGATAAACAGTGAAGGTGCATTTCCTGGGTCCTCCAGTGGGGTGTGGCCCAGAGAGTGCTGGGTGTTTCAGAGTAGAGTCCACATGTAGGGGGCTCCAAGGGTTCTGTCCCAGGACAGCTTACGACGAGGGAGAGGAACACAATGATCTCTCAAAGCAGCCAGCACAGGCTGCTACAGCTCCCTCTGTCCCAACGGCACAGGTCAGAGGGTCAATGAGAGACGCAGCTCCCCTCTGAGTCCAAGGTCAGAGCAAGCCGGAGGGCTCCCAGACACCAGGGGGGAAGCAGGCTGAACGCATCAGTGAGCCGTGAAACGCAGGTTCTAGATTGGCCAGTTTTCACTTTTGTGGATCTGAAAGGATTTGGAACTCACAAGCCGGTAAAGACATATAAATTATCACACACCAAAAGCCAACTCAGTCCTTTGTTTCTTTTTTGGGGGGGGGGGGGTACGCGGGCCTCTCACTGTTGTGGCCTCTCCCGTTGCGGAGCACAGCCTCCAGACGCGCAGGCTCAGCGGCCATGGCTCACGGGTCCAGCCGCTCCGCGGCATGTGGGATCCTCCCGGACCGGGGCACGAACCCATGTCCCCTGCATCGGCAGGCGGACTCTCAACCACTGCGCCACCAGGGAAGCCCAGTCCTTTGTTCCTTGATCATCACTTTCCTGTTTGAAAAGGATTTCTGCCACAGAGGACAATCACATCCACAAAACTGGCTGTAGACACAGTACCACGCCGTGCACACCACAACAGTGATCACAAACTTCAAGATGTCAAACAGATTCCAGATGCTGTAAAAAGTGTTCTCCTCAAGAAAGGGCTACATATTATTAATAGTGTTTGATGCATGTTTCAATAGCAAATCAGAAATTCTGATTCTGGAAAACTTCAATTGCTACAAGACCATATGCATGAGATACATCTCCCTGCAGTTATTTCCCCCCTTTTTTCCCTCTCTTGGCAATTACTAGGCTTAACATAAATTCTTCATCAATCCCAACATGCCAAAGGGAGGCCACATTTCCAAGATGCTCTAAGAAGAATGTTATTCACTTAACAACACTAGTCAAAGTATTCAGACTCCGTTTCTCTTGATGATCATTACATAATCCCTAGTTCTTACAGCTGGCACATCAGACTTCTGACTGCCTCAGCACCCGGGTCTCTCTCTAGGTGATATTTCCAGAAGTTTGTCTTTCTGGGAATCCAGGAGATGAAGTGCCATGGGGAGGGAAAGGCTGCCAGCTGCATGGCGACAGCAGGGGGAGGTGTAAGGAGGAGAGTGTGAAGCTGTTTCTTTCCCAGAGATGTTGCCATAGTTTATAAATCATTTTGCCCTGGGGCTTTCCACCTACTCAAAGAGCAAGTTTCAGAGCCTGGGTGAAAAGCAGCTATCTTGTAAAAACAAAGACACTTCTCCGTTTTAAAGGTCAGATTAGATTTTTATTTGGGTTCCCACCAAAACGACAGGCTTGAAAGTCAGGATCTGTCAAGGAGAAACTCTTTTCTAAATTATTTTAACATATCAAGGAACAACACATGTAGGTCCCAAGAGCATCACCCCTAGGGTAGAAGAGATGCCCCCCCACCGACCACGGCTGGGCCAAGCGTTTGCAGCCCTAGGACAGGAGGAGGAAAGGGGCAGTGGAGGGGACATTGGGAGCCCGCCTCTTGGAGCCTTGAGGACGAAGGACAGAGCCAGGAAATCCCTGCGCTGCACACACCAGCCCAGGGTGGTGGGCTGGTGGGCGGGCCTGCGCTGCACACACCAGCTGGGTGGGCGGTGGTGAGCTTTAGGACGTTCTTTAGCAAGGGAACAGAAAGGAGACTTTCTGCAGCTGCACCCTCTCCAGGCAGCTAGTGGCCACTCTTAGAGGAGCTGAGGGAAGAGAGAAAGTCTGAGAGACGGAGCATTTTACCTAAAGAGTCAAGCAACCACAACCCAAAATGGATAATGTGAATTAAGGCAATGGATCAGGGTTACGAAATGGAACTAAAATTGAGGGACACCCACCTGCCCCTAAGAGAGCTGGGAAAGCTGCATTTCCTTCCCCATCTGGGCCGAGTGTGTGGTCTGAACTCAGTCTCTGCCCCACAGGCATGAGGTGACAACAGGCTGAAGAACCTGGAAGTCGGCCAGCACTGCTGTCTCCACTCGGCCCAATTCTGTTTATTCGAAGCCTAGTGGGGACAGGAAGTTGACCAAGCAAACCAGGATAAGGAAGGCAAACGCTTCTTCCCAGCCTTGACCAGCCGCTGATGCTCGTGGCGACTGACCAAGAAAACCACGTCTGTTACTGACAGAGGACGCTCAGAATTTGAGAGATGTACACGGACTTTTAAAAGATGTCCTGGGGACTTCCCTAGTGGTCCAGTGGCTAAGACTCCATGCTCCCAATGCAGGGGGCTCGGGTTCGATCCCTAGCAGGGGAACTAGATCCCGCATGCATGCCACAACTAAGAGTCCACATGCCACAAGGAAGATCTCGCACGCTGCAACTAAAGATCCGGCGCGGCCGAATAAATGTTGAAAAAAACGTCCTGGTGGGTCTTTGACAGAAAGAAGAACTCAGAAAACAACTTAAGCAGGTAACTTTAGCCACTGAAGAAACAAAATAAATTATCTCTAGTCAAGAAGAGAATATATCAGAAATAAACACTGAAGGAATAATACAAGAGCAAAATCCCACATTCAAGTGGGATCTGATGGGAACGTGGGAAGCAATTCCTCTCCTCTTGCACAGGAAGAAAACAAGACTACAGCACTTCAACGATCTTAAGTTTTATCAAAAATGTAGTAGTGTTCTTCTGCATAATGCATCTGCTTACAAGGAAGTTCCCTAACTTTTCTGGAGCTCTAGGTTCCAGATATATTACATACGTATTTCCTACCAGATTCAGTGAAATAAAGCGTTCGAGAAATAAGCAATCTTGTTCTGCCCCCTTGAGAAGCAACAGAAAGGCTCTAACAGAGAAGTCAAACTGTGGGAGACCCCACCAAACACATGGCCCCGAGCCACAGCCCCATAACCGCTCCCCAGGTGGCTTGGTTCAAGGGCTGAAGTGATGCCAACGGCAGGCTCCCGTTTCTCGTTTACCAGTACGGTGGGACAGCGCCGCAGTCACTCAGGAATTGTAAACTGCAGAATAGTATCTGCAGTTGGTGCGTCAGATGGTACAGTGGCTCGCTTCGCACTTTATCACTTCTCGTCTGAAGACACCATCTGACAACGTGTGGGACTCTGTTAAGGTTTGCATCTCTGTCCTCCCAGAGAGTCTGGGGCTGGGTATCAAATTTAACTGGTAAAAAGCAGCCGCTGATGAAGGCTCTTTCAAGGGGATGGCCAGCCCCTAAAATGCTACTGTTTCGCAACTGTTCTTGCTTAGTATCTGCAGGTGTGTGTTTCGCAACTGTTCTTGCTTAGTATCTGAAGGGTGTGTGTGTGTGTGTGTGTGTGTGTGTGTGTGTGTGTGTGTGTGTG